>NC_138771.1:88665527-88968027 GCF_965119305.1 Pelophylax lessonae | reverse complement strand
CCTGTCACTGTACATAGGTTGGGGGGGGGGGAGACACCCCTCTCATTGTACATAGGATAGGGGGAGAGACACCCCTCTCATTGTACATAGAATGGGGGGGAGACACCCCTCTCATTGTACATAGGATGGGGGAGACACCCCTATCACTGTACATAGGATGGGGTGAGACATCCCTATTAATGTACATAGGATGGGGGGGAGACACCCCTATTAGTGTACATAGGATGGGGGGGGAGACACCCCTATCACTGTACATAGGATGGGGGGGAGACACCCCTATTCCTGTACATAGGATGGGGGGGGAGACACCCCTATCACTGTACATAGGATGGGGGAGACACCCATATTACTGTACATAGGATGGAGGGAGACACCCCTATCACTGTACATAGGAGGGGAGACACCCCTCTCATTATACATAGGATGGGGTTTAGAGACACCCCTCTCATTGTACATAGGATGGGGGGAAACACCCCTCTCATGGTACATAGGATGGGGGGAGACACCCCTCTCATTGTACATAGGATGGGGGGGACACCTCTATCACTGTACATAGGATAGAGGAGACACCCCTATCACTGTACATAGGATGGGGGGGAGACACCCCTATTACTGTACATAGGATGGGGGAAGACAGCCCTAACACTGTACATAGAATGGGGGAGACACCCCTATAACTGTACATAGAATGGGGGGGAGACACCCCTATTACTGTACATAGAATGGGGGGGGGGACACCCCTATTACTGTACATAGGATGGGGGGGAGACACCCCTATTACTGTACATAGGATGGGGGGGAGACACCCCTATAACTGTACATAGAATGGGGGGGAGACACCCCTATTACTGTACATAGGATGGGGGAGACACCCCTATTACTGTACATAGGATGGGGGGGAGACACCCCTATAACTGTACATAGGATGGGGGGGAGACACCCCTATTACTGTACATAGGATGGGGGAGACACCCCTATAACTGTACATAGGATGGGGGAGACACCCCTATTACTGTACATAGAATGGGGGAGACACCCCTATTACTGTACATAGGATGGGGGAGACACCCCTATTACTGTACATAGGATGGGGGGGGAGACACCCCTATTACTGTACATAGGATGGGGGAGACACCCCTATTACTGTACATAGGATGGGGGGGAGACACCCCTATTACTGTACATAGGATGGGGGAGACACCCCTATTACTGTACATAGGATGGGGGGGGAGACACCCCTATAACTGTACATAGGATGGGGGGGAGACACCCCTATCACTGTACATAGGATGGGGGGGAGACACCCCTATTACTGTACATAGGATGGGGGGGAGACACCCCTATTACTGTACATAGGATGGGGGGGAGACACCCCTATAACTGTACATAGGATGGGGGGGAGACACCCCTATTACTGTACATAGGATGGGGGGGAGACACCCCTATCACTGTACATAGGATGGGGGGGAGACACCCCTGTCACTGTACATAGAATGGGAGAGACACCCCTGTCACTGTACATAGAATGAGGGGGGAGACACCCCTGTCACTGTACATAGGATGGGGGAGACACCCCTGTCACTGTACATATGATAGGGGAGACACCCCTGTCACTGTACATAGGATGGGAGAGACACCCTTGTCACTGTACATAGGATGGGGGGAGACACCCCTCTCATTGTACATAGGATAGGGGGAGAGACACCCCTCTCATTGTACATAGAATGGGGGGGAGACACCCCTCTCATTGTACATAGGATGGGGGAGACACCCCTATCACTGTACATAGGATGGGGGGGGAGACATCCCTATTAGTGTACATAGGATGGGGGGGAGACACCCCTATTAGTGTACATAGGATGGGGGGGGAGACACCCCTATCACTGTACATAGGATGGGGGGGAGACATCCCTATAACTGTACATAGGATGGGGGAGACACCCCTATTACTGTACATAGAATGGGGGAGACACCCCTATTACTGTACATAGGATGGGGGGGGAGACACCCCTATCACTGTACATAGGATGGGGGGGAGACACCCCTATTACTGTACATAGGATGGGGGGGAGACACCCCTATTACTGTACATAGAATGAGGGGGGAGACACCCCTGTCGCTGTACATAGGATGGGGGAGACACCCCTGTCACTGTACATATGATAGGGGAGACACCCCTGTCACTGTACATAGGATGGGAGAGACACCCCTGTCACTGTACATAGGTTGGGGGGGGGGGGAGACACCCCTCTCATTGTACATAGGATAGGGGGAGAGACACCCCTCTCATTGTACATAGGATAGGGGGAGAGACACCCCTCTCATTGTACATAGAATGGGGGGGAGACACCCCTCTCATTGTACATAGGATGGGGGGAGACATCCCTATTAATGTACATAGGATGGGGGGGAGACACCCCTATTAGTGTACATAGGATGGGGGGGGAGACACCCCTATCACTGTACATAGGATGGGGGGGAGACACCCCTATTCCTGTACATAGGATGGGGGGGGAGACACCCCTATCACTGTACATAGGATGGGGGAGACACCCATATTACTGTACATAGGATGGAGGGAGACACCCCTATCACTGTACATAGGAGGGGAGACACCCCTCTCATTATACATAGGATGGGGTTTAGAGACACCCCTCTCATTGTACATAGGATGGGGGGAAACAACCCTCTCATGGTACATAGGATGGGGGGAGACACCCCTCTCATTGTACATAGGATGGGGGGGACACCTCTATCACTGTACATAGGATAGAGGAGACACCCCTATCACTGTACATAGGATGGGGGGGAGACACCCCTATTACTGTACATAGGATGGGGGAAGACAGCCCTAACACTGTACATAGAATGGGGGAGACACCCCTATCACTGTAGATAGGATAGGGGGGGGGGGAACACCCCTATCACTGTAGATAGGATGGGTGGGAGCAGGGCCGGCCCTACCATGGGTCCCAGTGGGACCATGGGACCCAGGTGGCACTTAGAGAGGGGCGGCGCCCGGCCGCCTCTTCTCTTCTTCGGCTCAAGTAAAAAAAAAAAAAAGGTCAGCGGCTGAGCCGACATGCATACTGCGCATGCGTCGGCGCCGACGCTCGGGAAAACCAGTACATGTCCAGCTATTTCCGTAAATAGCCGAACAAGTGCTGGCTTTCCCGAGCGGCGCCGGTGGCGCACGCGCGGTGACATGTTGGCGCTGGCCGGCGCCATTTTCAAATCTAAAGCCTCAGGAACAGGTAAGTGACACAGCCACACTGCCTGCCATTATGCGGGGCTGCAGGCATACTACAGAAGATGCAGTGTCATGTACCATGCCCACAGCACTGCATCTCCTGTAGTATGCCAGCAGCCCTGCATTCTCCTGTACCATGCCCACCACCACATTCTCCTGTACCATGCCCACCGCCGCATTCTCCTGTACCATGCCCGCAGCCCCGCATTCTCCTGTACCATGCCCGCAGCCCCACATTCTCCTGTACCATGCCCACCACCGCATTCTCCTGTACCATGCCCACTGCCGCATTCTCCTGTACCATGCCCGCAGCCCCTTCATTTTCCTGTACCATGTCCGCAGCCCTGCATTTTCCTGTACCATGTCCGCAGCCCTGCATTTTCCTGTACCATGTCTGCAGCCCTGCATTCTCCTGTACCATGTCCGCAACCCCGCATTCTCCTGTACCATGCCCGCAGCCCCGCATTCTCCTGTACCATGCCCGCAGCCCCGCATTCTCCTGTACCATGCCCGCAGCCCCGCATTCTCCTGTACCATGCCCGCAGCCCTGCATTTTCCTGTACCATGCCTACAGCCCTGCATCAGTGTTGCCAACCGTCTGTATATTTACGGACAGCCCATAAACACAGGGCACTTTTCTCCTGCCGTAAATGCCCGTAGCAGGAGAAAAGTGCCAGTAAAAATGGCTGTGAACGGCTGAGCTCGGAACTGCGCATGCGCAGTTCCGGAGATTCCCGAGAAGATGATCATCTGAGTGATCCGATGCTGCATTCGGCCGGCAGGGCGGGCCCAATGCTGGGCTGGGGGCGGTGACGGGTCTGGCAGAAGCTGCGCGGCGCGCTTACTCATCCTTACCCACTCGGGACGAGAGTGATGATGTCATGGCGCATTCCCGCTCCCGCCATATCGTTGCAGGAGCCGAGTGGGTGGAGCTGAGGACTCGGAGCTGGATTCTACACAGGCGGCGCGGCGTGGCACGGCACAGGCACAGTAAGTACATAGCGATGCCACCTTGTCTGTCACCATCTCAGTCACTGCTGCACCAAGGATGACCTCCTGTCCCAGGACTAATCATCACCTGCGATCTGATCTCCCAAGTGTCCCATAGGAGATAAAACTACACAGTGGAAGAAGACGGCACATCGGGAGATGTGATCGGTGGGCGATCAGACATAGTACATAGCGATGTCACCTTGTCTGTCACCATCTCACTGCACCCAGGATGACCTCCTGTCCCGGGAACTCAATCATCCCCTGCGATCTGATCTCCCGAGTGTCCCATAGGAGATAAAACTACATTAAAGTGGTGACCCTTCTGTATCCTACAATGAGGTCCCCCTATTAGTGTTCATTCATTGTCCCCTCACAGGGGATCCAGATGACATCCTAGGCTGTTGACACCCAGGCCATTTCCTCCTCACCCATCAGCAGATAAATCTATAAGGATTGTCCATGATCACAAACACTGCCATTGTACAGTATTTTGTCGCTCAGTGATGAAGATTCAGCTGCGCCTCGAGTAGTCAGCAAAATCGCTGAAATCACTTCACACCACAAGTTCTGTGTTCCTGATGCATTTCTCTGAGCACCTCCTGTACCATGTCCGCAGTCTCTGACCACCTCCTGTACCATGTCTGCAGTCTCTGACCACCTCCGGTACCATGTCCGCAGTCTCTGACCACCTCCTGTACCATGTCCGCAGTCTCTGACCACCTCCTGTACCATGTCCGCAGTCTCTGATCATCTCTTGTATTTTATCATGTCTGCAGGGGAGTCTGGACTCTGGAGAGGAGTCAAGAGTGAGAGCACCGCCGGGATGGGGGTCATGGGAGAAGTCAGATGTGTGGGACCTGCGGAGTGGAGACCAAAGCCGTCTGACTGAGCCCTGCACAGTGCACCTGAGAGGAGGTCAGTGACAGTGCCGCCAGACCAGTCTGATGGGGGGAGGGTCACTGATGTAAGGGGGCACTGATATAAAGATCCCTCTATATTAGTAACCCCTCCCCCATATCTTAATGTATTCACTCTGTGGAAGGTGGTCTCTGGTCACCAGATTGCCCCCCACATCAGAGTTCCTGGCGTTCCCCTTTACATCAGAGTCTGCAGGATTCACCCCTTACAGTGCGAAGGGGGAACTCTGCGGACCCTGATGTAAAAGGGAACTCTGATGTAAAGGGGAATGCAGTGGACTCTGATATAAGGTGGTTTCTGGTCACCAGAGCACCCACTTAAATCAGAGTACCCCCTTAAATCAAGATCTGCAGCATTCCTCTTTATGTCAGAGTTACACTGTAAGTGAAATCATCCACACTCTGATATATGGGGGAACACTGTGCTGGCTGGGTTATATTAATCTGATCTTCATGTAAATGGAGAAATATGGTTTTTGACTTTTGTTTAACCTAAACACTTTGCTAATAGCACTATCTACATGTTTATAGTTTAAGTATTGATATTTGCACAGTTTAGCACTGAAAACAGCCTGTTTATGTACATTTTTGCAATGCCAGTAAAGAATTGGTGCCGTCCGTAAATTTTGGACGTTCTGCCAGTAAATTTCCCTCCGGGGGGTTGGCAACACTGCCCTGCATTCTTCTGTATTATGCCCACAGCACTGCATTTTCCTGTACCATGCTTGCAGCACTGCAGGGTACTCTGGCACTATAGTCAGGAGAGAGCCTGGTGCGCTCATCTGCCCAGTGTCTACTGCTCTGTCCTGCTCCTGCTGTCACTTCGTACACACTCACACCCCTCTGACTGCTTTCATAGTCCTATAGAATGTTGGGGCCTTTTGGAGGGTGTGAATTTTTTTTGGGGGGGATGGGGGGCAGCATTTCATTCTTGGACCCAGGCAGCACAATGTCTTGGGCCAGCCCTGGGTGGGAGACACCACTATCACTGTAGATAGAATGGGGGAGACACCCCTATCACTGTACATAGGATGGGGGGGAGACACCCTTTTTATTGTACATAGGATGGGGGAGACACCCCTATTACTGTACATAGGATGGGGGAGAGACACCCCTGTCACTGTACATAGGATGGGGGAGAGACACCCCTGTCACTGTACATAGGATGGGGAAGAGACACCCTTGTCACTGTACATAGGATGGGGGAGAGACACCCCTGTCACTGTACATAGGATGGGGAAGAGACACCCTTGTCACTGTACATAGGATGGGGGAGAGACACCCCTGTCACTGTACATAGGATGGGGAAGAGACACCCTTGTCACTGTACATAGGATGGGGGAGAGACACCCCTATCACTGTACATAGGATGGGGGGGGGGGACACTCCTCTCATTGTACATAGGATAGGGGGAGACACCCCTCTAATTGTACATAGGATGGGGGGGAGACACCCCTATCACTGTACATAGGATGGGGGAGACACCCCTATCACTGTACATGGGATGGGGGGAGATATGTGCAAAAAGGCTATCAGCACAGCTTTGTGAAATCAATACACAATAAAAAATTCCGGCAGCAACCACCAGATAGTGTTATCCACTTCCACAATATAGGTAATTCAAAAACAAACAGGTGCTGCGCCAAAAAATTAATCAATCTATGTGTATAATAAGTGTAGACAATAAGCGAACTCGATGACTCTTAATTGCTTCCCAATATCAGAAAAATCAAAAAATCAATAAGTGTCCATAAATCAATATGTGCATAGAGTCAAATAATGACATTAAAATGTCCATAAATATATAAGTGCATTCCCAATCCTCAAAGTGATGTCCACCACAAAAGTAATTGATACATAATATTGAGCTTCATTCCACCGCCCCCAGAGATCCAAGCCTCTCACCTTAAAGTTTGACCCAGAGCACTGAGCCAAAAACAGCTTTTTTACCCCTCTGGGGTCACAGGCAGGTGTCACCGGATGGCAAAGAGGTCTCCGACAGATGCACAGGGACCAGATAACAGCGATGGTGCCGCTTTCACACAGGGCACATAGAGATCACCACATAAGCTAAGAAGAAAAAAGAAATCTAATGATAACAGACGTTTATTAAAATCAGTATACTCACAAACAGCTACTTGGAGTCATGCTTGTAACAATGAGATCAGATTTGGTCCGAAGAATGCTCACTCACTCATTAGCAGTGAAGGGTTCATCGGAGGAAAAGGTGCATCCTAAATTGAGGCAAGCATTTTAGCGAGTATTGCAAGAACAAAGTACCCCTGCTGAGGGGGTAGGGAAGCTCTGGTGGTTGGACACCAGAGAACGTGTGTTACAGCTAGGAGAAAGGACCTGCATGAAGGCTGTGGTGAAGCTGTCCTGGGACCAGCCAGACCCCTTTGTGATGTTGGAAGGGGACCCGCTAGAAGAAGACCGCCGGATTTAGATAGTCCCAGAAATAGTCCCGACAAAGGTTTTAAGGAAGAACGGTGGGAAGATTCCCGTTAGTGTTCGAAATGTCACGACCCAGCCTGTCAGTTTTAAACCTCGGATGGTGTTGGGGCGTGTGAGTGCCATCTCACCGTTAACTTCTTCAGAATTGGAGGAAGAGGGAGACAAGATGAAAGGGTCAGAAGGTACTTCCCCTCGGCGCCCGGCTGTTCCCTTCAAGTGGGGGGAGAGGGTGAAGACCCAGTTGTCCAGATGGGGAAAGCTGTTCTCTAAAAATGGTTATGATGTGGGTTGTGCCAAGAGTGCCCACCATCGGATTAGTCTTAGTGAAGATAAACCTTTTAGAGAAAGAGTTCAGAGGATACCCCTGAGTGATTTGGAGGATCTTCGAGAGCAATTGACTGAGCTGAAGAGATCGGGTGTCATTCGGGAGTCTCGCAGCCCTTATGCTTTACCCATAGTGGTGGTCCACAAGAAGAATGGGACTATTCTAATGTGTATTGATTATCACACTCTGAATCGCAGGACTATCCCTGATCAGTATACTACTACTCAGGTAGAGGATGCCTTGCAGTGCCTATCTTGGGCCAAATGGTTCAGTGTGTTAGACCTGAAGAGTGGATATTATCAAATACCCATGCACCCAGATGATCGAGAAAAGACTGCCTTCATTAGCCCATTGGGATTTTACGAATTCAATCGCATGCCGCAAGGATTGGCAGGGGCTCCAGCGACCTTTCAGCGGCTCATGGAAAACACTGTGGGTGACATGCACTTGATTGAGGTCCTTGTGTATCTAGACGACATTATTGTCTTCGGAAGAACATTGGAAGAACATGAGGTCCGCTTGGAGAAGGTTTTCCAAAGGCTCTATGAGGAGGGGTTGAAGTTGTCCCTAGAAAAATGTCAGTTCTACCAGGCATCTGTTACATATTTGGGCCATGTGGTGCCTGCGGCAGGAGTGTCCACTGACCCAAAGAAGTTGAAGGCCGTCACCACTTGGCCAAGGCCCATTAAATGTTACTGAACTGAGATCCTTCTTGGGATTTTGGTCTTATTACTGAAGGTTTGTGAAGAATTTCTCACAAAACGCCAGGCCCTTGAATGAATTACTGAAGAGGGAAACCGAGGAAGAGAGTTCGCCAGGAAAGCTGAGGTATTCAAGAAGGGACCTCGGGGATCTAAAGAGTCTATTCAAGCTCAGTGGAACAACCAAATGTGAACAGGCTTTTTGAAAGCTAAAGGAGAGTTTTACAAAAGCTCCTATCTTGGCCTATGCAGACCCGGCCAAGCCATACGAGTTGCATGTAAACGCCAGTAGAGATGGACTGGGCGGGGTGTTGTACCAAGAAGCCAAAGGGAGGCTGCGCCCCATAGCCTACATCAGTCGCAGTTTGTCTCCATCCGAGAAGAATTACCCCATCCATAAGTTGGAATTCCTGGCCCTTAAGTGGGCTGTGGTGGACAAATTGAGGGATTATCTCTATGGAGCGTACTTCGTGGCCAAGACTGACAATAACCCTTTAACCTATTTACTAACCACGGCCAAATTGGAAGCTACAGGGCATAGATGGCTGGCAGCGCTTTCAGAATTTCAATTCAGCTTGAAGTAGCGGCCTGGAAAAGGAAACTTGGATGCGGATGCTTTGTCTAGGCGTCCGCATCCTGCTGACCGCTGACAGGAGAGAACGTAAATGGGTGCACTTAACCTCGGAAGGAGTGCAGGCCACTTGCCAGGGAGTAGAATACCACTTCAAAGGAGCCATGGGAGCTGAGGTAGCAGGGGTTTCTAACTCAAGTGAGGAGTGAGGAGCTTCCTCAACTATCCAGAGAAGATTTAAGGAGAGCTCAAGGAGAAGATCCTTTGGCAGCTGTAGTGCAGAGGGCTTTGAAGACAAATAACCCCAAGATCCTATTAGAAAGTTCTGTTGTGGGGGCTAAGGTGGTCCATCAGGACTGGGAGAGGATGAAGATGAAAGATGGGGTCGTTTACCGTATGAACTCTGTGGAAGATTTGGATGGAGTATGTCAGTTGCTGTTACCAGAGGAACACTGGTTGACCGTTTTGGTGACCCTTCATGATTGTCACGGCCATTTGGGTACTGACCGGACTTTGCAACTAGTGAGAGATAGATTTTACTGGCCGTTTATGAGGAAAGAAGTAGAAGCTTATTGCCGCTCCTGTATCTGGTGTATTCAAAGGAAGACTTTGCCTCACAGAGCTGCTGGGTCACCTACAAAGTCATGGACCTATGGAGCTGGTGTGTATTGACTTCCTGTGTCTCGAACCTGATTTGGGTGGGCATAGTAACATTCTGGTTGTGACAGACCATTTTACTAGGTATGCTCAGGCTTTTCCTACTCAAATTCTAGTTGAGAAACTCTTTGTTCACTATGGCCTACCTCAACGGTTGCATTCTGACCAAGGTCGAGATTTTGAAAGCAAATTATTAAAGAGACTATGTGGATTGTTGAACATACAAAAGTCAAGGACCACTCCGTATCATCCTCAAGGAGATCCCCAGCCGGAGAGGTTCAATCGTACTTTGTTGAACATGTTGGGGACGTTGTCCCACGAAAAGAGCGAATATGTTCCGGTGTTGGTTCATGCTTACAACATTACCGTTAATGACTCTCCTGGATTTTCACCTTACTTATTAATGTTTGGAAGAGAGGCTCAGTTACCTATAGACTTGGCTTTTGGGACCTCAACGGATCATATCTCACAAACTTCGTACAAGGGTTATGTTGACAGACTCAGGCGAAATTTGAAGTTGAACAACAGCAAAAACCAGACTGAGCTGGGGTGCCACAGGGAGATAATTGCCTCACCATCTCACCCTTCAAAAAAAGGGAGGGGGTGTGGGGTTCCCAATAAATAGTTACCTGTAACAAAAGGAATGGTAGCAAGAAAGCTAGAAAAAGATTGGGAAGGAAACCCAAGCGGTATAGGCTAAAACATGAATATCTTTATTGAAACAATATGTACAAAATGTAACACATCGGCAATAAGTCACAACAAGGACATACATACATTTACTAAAATAAACCAAGTGATGTAGCAGGTTAAATGACAAAAGCAAACTGAACAACAGACATTTCATAGACCTGATGATACCATGCTGCGCTGATTAGGTTGGATGTGATATGGAAGCAACAGTGAACTAAAGTGCTTTACTGGCCACTAGGCGGCATCATGAATGTCTGTGGAAACGCTTTCAGCTAAATTCACAGAGCTAACATCCAATCTGATCAGCAATGGTCAAGTGTATGGGTCATTAGAAACCAATAAGATGTATTCATGCAATCAAGGTACTGAGCTGCTAATGGAAATCACTGATGAAAGGAATCATAATACCTGGCCAGTTTGTGTATAGGGAAATTGAAAAACCATATAGATCATGCAAGCCAATGATCCATCCAGTGAAAAAACAGATGATATGGACTGGTGGGTGCAGTCCTCTATGTCACATATGTAAAACCTGAAAAGGTATCTTTCTTCCTCCAATTGATATAGAGTATAGGCACCATACACAGCAAGAGATGCATCCAATCAGGCTGATACAGATGATATAAACTGGTGGGTGCAGTCCACTATGTCACATATGTAAAACCTGAAAAGGTATCTTTCTTCCTCCAATCGATATAAAGTGTAGGCACCATACACAGCAAGAGATGCATCCAATCAAGCTGATACAGATGATATAGACTGGTGGGTAGAATTGAAAAAAGAAGAAAATACCTATGCGCTGCTACTTTGGTATAGGATAAGAGAGTGAACAAGATGGTGAGTTCAAATGATAAGGTAATAAAGGAAAAAAGAAGGAAATAAGCAGCCAATTCTGTATTTTCACAAAATACTGGTAGCAATTAGCATAGAGGGGGTGAATCGGCGCTAATTTCTTTATAAATAATAAATAAACCAAGCATAAAAATATATGATGATCAACTTCAATCAAATAAATAGTGTGGGAAACTGATAAAGAAGGGTGGGGAATGTTGCGTGGTGATGGTGAATAGAAATGTGAAGATAAAGTGCTGGTGCCTATAAATACACAGATAATACGTGGCCACAAAATATATGAAATCCTTTAAAATGATAAAAATCAATACAATAAAGTACAAAAAATGCTAAATATCCTTGTGAATAAAATAGACAAATAAAGTGAAACTTTTTGCTTAAAAATGTCCCAGTGCAACAAAATATATAACGTGGCTTGAAGGTGATATCTCAAAATAAAAAATTGGTGACTTTTCTTTGTGAGATCCAAATTGGTGTCATGCAGGGTGAGCAAGCTATCCAAAAATCAGGTGCAATGGCCGCTCACCTCACATTACACCAATAAAGGCGTTATCTGTATTAGGGTAGTGGTTCTCAGATCCAGGTAATGGATTCCTCCTTTTCTCCTTTGGAATTGAAATTGGGAATTTCACCTCAATGGCCACTCTTTAATAGTATGGACTCGATGTATGAACAGATCACTGTTCTAGATCCCAGTTAGCTAGTTCAAGTCCCACACAAATTCCCTTGTTCCAGACAATGTTCCCCTCTGGGAATGGCAGTAGTCCATGTAGCAGGCTCTAATGGCACTGGAAGATGGGCAGCAGCCCCCAGTTGGACTGACACACACAGCTTGGTCCAGCTGAACTCATCAGTGAACCTAGTGTCTGCCGGGCACAATCTCATTCAATTTGAAGTCCTTCACCAGGCCTATTTCGCTCCAGAGAATGAACCAAGAATGAACCAAGATTTTTCCGCAACCTCAGACTTTAACCTCAGAGGAACCCTTGAGCTTTTAGGTCTCAAGGAACTTTTTCCAAAAAATGATTATATATATCAGGAGCCCCTTCACAGATCAGAGTTGTCCCCTCTGTACTCCTGTACACAAGAATATTTAGCACTTTTTGCACTTTATTGTATTCATTTTTATAATTTTAAAGGATTTCATATATTTTGTGGCCACATATTATCTGTGTATTTATAGGCACCAGCACTTTATCTTCACGTTTCTATTCACCATCACCACGCAACATTTCCCACACTTCTTTAACAGTTTCTCACACTATTTATTTGATTGAAGTTGATCATCATATATTTTTATGCTTGGTTTTATTTATTATTTATAAAGAAATTAGCGCCGATTCACCCCCTCTATGCTAATAGACTGGTGGGTGCAGTCCACTATGTCACATATGTAAAACCTGAAAAGGTATCTTTCTTCCCCCAATCGATATAAAGTGTAGGCACCATACAAAGCAAGAGATGCATCCAATCAAGCTGATACAATTGAGATGTACAAATGACGGACAATAGGCTGTCCTAGTAAAAAATCTATCTAGGATGCACGGGTCAATGATTGCATGGGATTATGGTTATAGATAGAAAAAAAGCTGCGCTAATGAGAACCAATTGTAAATGATTAATAATGTGCAATACACCAATCTCAATAATGTTATTGTGAGTAACAAAAAATGCATAAAACACCTGAAATGCCAATACTGCATCAAATGATAAGTGAAAAACACAGAAAAAGGCTTCTTGAATTACAAGGGTACGGCATGCTGACGTCACCACGCTGCCCTGAGGACGGGCTACACGAGAGCCGGCGGGCTTCCTTTGAGTTTTGAGCGATATTCATTCTTATTCATGTGAGTGTTATTTTTATCTTTTAATAAATGGTTTGACGATATCACACTATCGAGCCCATTATTCTTGTATGGTGCCACCGGAGTTCCCACTTGTGAATAATATTAGGAACAGTTTCATCCTTCTCTGGCCATTTTCATGGGGGCTCGTTGAAGTAAGGATTTCCCTATTTTAGAGTGGCGCTGTGAGGAACCATATATACAGGTTGTATTTATACCAGAATCTGGTTAGGAGACATGCATGTCACTTTTGTTGGAGCACCGTGGTGTCTACAGATATTGGCTTCATACCTTAATTCACTTCACTCACCTCCTTAATTTTGGATTTTTCATCTTTGGGACTTTATTACATGTCTTACTTATGGACTATTTTTTATTTATGCTTTTGTGATTTCTATTGGTCACGAGTAGTGTCCTTGTAATTCAAGAAGCATTTTTCGGTGTTTTTCACTGAACATTTGATGCAGTATTGGCATTTCAGGTGTTTTATGCATTTTTTGTTACTCACAATAACATTATTGAGATTGGTGTATTGCACATTATTAATCATTTACAATTGGTTCTCATTAGCGCAGCTTTTTTTCTATCTATATTTGTGCTTGGTGTTGTCTCACTGTAAAGCTGCTGCTCTTTTTTAGCTCTAAGCGCGGTTACATTTTTTACTTGTTTATGGGATTATGGTTGTAGTTCCTCCACAAGTTAGCTTCAAACTAAGCAAATGTGGCTTTAGTGAAAATAAAGTGCAAAATCCATATCAGCAAATGATCATTTCCATGGTAAGTGGAGATAAGGGAGGCAGGCTAAAATGCAGGAACCCTGCAGGGTTCACCAATATAAAGGAAATGTAATTTGGGAGTATTCACTCACTGCTCGGACGCCTTAATTTCCCAATCGTCATCCATTGATCCTGCTTGGAGGTAGATGTCATCCGGCTTCCTTTGTAGTAAGCCAAGAGCTGTAGATTTGGAAGCAGGTTCAGTTAGCAAAAATCCTGGATGAAAGAGCCTGAGACAATTGTAGTCAGCTGGTTCAGAACTTTGCAGGTAATACCGGTAATTTTTCCCCGCTGAACAAACAGGCTCACATGGATCACAGGACAGCCTACCACACCACTTGGGAACTTCTGATGTCAAACGGATGATGCGTTTCGTTTGCCCAATCGGCAAACTTCTTCAGATCAGTGTGGGGGTTCAAAGGTCTGTCTTTTATAAAAAAAAAAAAACCCTTTTGCTAATTAGCAGTCCCCATGAAATTTGAAGTTGGCCCATGAAAAAGCTGTGAAGGACTCTGCCAGCCGAGAACAACGGAACAAGAAAAGTTTTGATTTGAAGGTGAGGGTACAGGATCTACAACCAGGAGATAGGGTACTCTTGCGAAATTTGGGAGTGCCTGGAAAACGCAAATTGGCTGATCGATGGTGCCCACTACCCTTTGTTGTTCATAAGAAGCTTCCTGGGTTCCCTGTTTATCAAATTCGTCCAGAAGACAAAGTGGGACCCCTCAAAACATGGCATAGGAATCATTTGCTACCCTTCACTGAAGCAGTTAGGATATCTATGGAGTGGACAAAGGAAGAAGATAGTCCTAGAACCCCTAAGTTGCGGCCTCGGCCTTCGTAGGATTCTCAGACTTCTGGTTTACTCGAAGAGGAAGAAGATAGTGAAGATGAAGTAGTTATCTTTGATTGGTGGTGGCCATCACTTGAAAAGGATTCCCTCTCGGAAGTTTCTCCACCGACCATTGATTGGCCTCTTGCCCCACTTCATGAGCGGAAACAGATTCAGGGACCCAGTGTACCTGCAACTTTAATTGGGCCAGATCCTTCAGGGGAGGAGATAATGGTGGTTCCTGAGAGCCAGCCACCTAGATGTTCCTGCTGATCTCTCTTTTCCTGAGGAAGAAGAAC
Organism: Pelophylax lessonae; assembly: GCF_965119305.1. Lineage (NCBI taxonomy): Eukaryota > Metazoa > Chordata > Amphibia > Anura > Ranidae > Pelophylax > Pelophylax lessonae. Next base: position 88,952,864 of record NC_138771.1, on the reverse strand, counting down.
TTATTAGTGTCGAATAAAGTCATTCCCCGCCTGAACATACAGAGGCTCCGACTGGGAGTTAGGATTCAGTGATGTCTAACTCAAGAAGAGAAGTGAGTTTGTCTGAGGAATCCCAGGAATCACAAGTGAGCTGTAACTTGCAAGAGATGGAAAGTAATTCTGAGCCTAATAGCGGGATGTCATCAAGACTAAGGAGAGAAATAAATCAACCAAAGAGACTGACTTATAGTACGTTAGGAGAAAGTTCAGAAGAACAAATCACAACAGCTCAATGATCTACTCCAGTAGCCGCCTCTTCTGTTGAAGTTCTCAACATAGAAAGTTCTATTCCACCCACTGACACTATCAGGTTGGCCACTGATCTTTTGTTGGTCTTTTGTGAGAGTGACCCAGATCTTTCAGACAATCTGTATAATCAGTTGTTAGATAGTGCTTTTATTAGCCAGTTATTAGTTGCAATAAGCTCTACGCAAGGTTGTTGTTGTTAGTTAAACCTTTTCATAGATGGGATGAACTCTTTCCTTGAGACTTTGTTATCTTTGGGGACCAAAGATATTCAAGTGGGGGGAAGATGTAGCCTGGCCACAGGATTCCTCAAAATCTGTTCGGGGTTGTTCTGTTTCTTTATTATTAAAGTTTCTGCAAAGTAATGGACAATGGATTGTGGGAAATGTAGTCCCAGAGAGAATGGAAACTGTGGAGCACCTGTCTAATTGGACTATCCTCCCAGGGAGCATTGAGATTTGCAGAGACAAATGGGAGTGTCTTTAAAAAGGGGGGTGGGACCAAAATTTGGTCTCTTGCCTCGAGGACAGCGCGCTGTGAGGAGGGAAAGAGCTGCTGCGGAGTGCAGAGGAGAATAGGCTGGAGGCCTAATGGGGAGACACCGGAATGAGAGAGCGGTGTGCGGACGGAGTTCGGTGATGGACTGGGTGGAAGGATACTCAGAGAGACTGCAGGTGCTTTTGGGTGCTGTTGGATGCTGGCGATACGGACAGCAGGACACAGAATTCATCACATTGGGTGAGAGAGATCCAATTTGAAGTAGATAGAGTAGTTACTGGACAGAGCCAGGGCAGGCCTGTGACACAGTTTAGTTTGAACAGAGAGCTGCACTCATCATAGAACGGTTGCCACAGGACACTGTAGTGCTGATTAGTGCGTGGCAGATTACAAGGCCTTACCTCACATCTTCAGTTTCTCTAGATCTTGTACCATTTGATTGAGTACAGAAGCCTATTTTCCTTTCTAGTTTGGATTACAATTGATCGTTACCTTTACAATGGATTACAATTGATTGTTACCTTTACAGTGGATTACAAATAATATTCCTTGGATGATTAAGGATTCCTTTGCCGGCGAAGACAAGCAAGGCTTTGCTCATTCAGGAGACTCTGCAATCTAAAGTAAAGGGGGCCCCCTGTAGGATACAGAGTGCACTCTGATATATAGCCTAGCCCCAGGTTAATAGAGTCACTGATATAAGTTAGACAAATCGTAGAGTTATTCTTTATTATATTAAGCACTATATTCTGCAGGCATGATCTATTGACAGATTATTGATACATCAATCCTCAATTATAATAGCATAATATGTATTGCATTTGTGCTGCTTTATTAGATCCTGAGTGAATCCTATCCAACTCTGGGTTGAGGATTTGGGATCTCTCTTGTATTTCTGATCTTTTACATTTTTTGTTTTATTGAATTTTCTTGTTCATTCTTCTAACACTAACTAAAGACAGTAAACCTGATCTTTTATTAAAACCTTGTAGTGTCTAATCATTCAACATGTCTGAACCTATAGTGTCAGGTGGGTTGGACAATGTTCAGGGCAACAGAAGTGAGGAGGACGCTTTTACACTTGGCCACCCCCCAGGGGGCAGGGCTACATTTGGGGGCTCGTCCGGGATCCTCGGTGCCAATTCAGCCCTGAATATCCTCCCTCAGGGACCAGTCATGGGAGAAGCTATGAGCCTAACTCTTGCACGGGCTTGGACACGGTCCCAAGGAGCCAATCTGGACCGAAGTGTAGTCTTGGAGGTAACCGGAAATTAATGCACAGAAGCCGAAATTCGACGGTGGGTGCGGGCCCTAGCCCTAGATCAAGGAGTCTATATCCTGAATGCTCAGGCTGATTTTAGCCTAGACACGGTTCAAGCACTTGTGGAATGGCAGGAAAATGTGCCCGAAATATTCCAAGTAGAGGAAGTGATGCTGGATAAGAAGGTTCCAGCCAAGGTGTTCTTCTCTTTAAAGAAGAAGGAGAACAGAGAAGGGAAATTGCCCTCACCTCCAGCCAGCCCTCTTCTGGAACCCAGCCCTATGAGCAAGGAGGGGGATAAAGCAGCCATACCCCCTGCCTTTTTCTAAGCTGATAGGAGTAGATTGGTGGATAGTCTGTTCCTCAATGGAGCCAGTGGAGCTGTCCAAAATTACTGCAAGTTGCGTTTCTTTTCAGGGCAGCTGCCTACTCCTGTAGGAGAACAAGACTTCAAAAGCTGGATGAGCCAGGCCACTCAGGCAGTGGATGAGTGGAGCGTCTCCGAGGCAGTGAAGAGGCAGAGGCTGAGTGAGAGTCTGAGAGGTCCTGCCGCTGAAGTGATTCAGAACTTGCGAATGGGAAAAAAAAACTGTACTGCCGAAGATTATCTGGAGGCCCTCTTCGACGTGTTTGAACAGGTGGAAAAGACTACTGACCTGCTGTACAAATTTAACCACACCCATCAACAGAAGGGAGAGAGATTGTCAGAATATATCTCTTGGGACGATAAGATGCTGCATCAGGATCTCCTGAAGAAGGGCATTGACCCTAAAGAGGCCTACCGGGTACGGTTAGATCGAGTGCTACAGGGGGCTCGGGCCCAATCATCCCATTGTCCTGAAACTGTTGTTGAAAGGAGTCAAGGACACTCCCACCTACCCTGAACTCATGAGGGAGGTGAGAGAGGAAGAAGCCCTGTTGGAAGAGAAGAGCCAAGGGGTGAGGGAGTTGCTGAACAATGAAGGGAAAAGAGAAAGAGCCAAGGCTCAGTTGGTGAGAGTAGAAAATAGCCTCTCGGAGGACGAAAGTGAAGCGGAGTTGGAAGTGACTCAAAGGAAGACGCTGTAGAGAAAAAGAAGTCAGATGATAGCTCCCACTCTGCAGATTTGATGCTTCAGGTGGCCCAGGCACAGACTCAGATGTGCCAGACCCTCATGCAAGTGATGGAAGCCCAAGGGAAGGTCCCTGAGACGCGGAAGACTTCTAAAGGATCCAACCTCTTTCCTTCTCGAGAAAAAGGATGTATTGCTTGCAGAGAAATGGGACACTTTCGGGCCCAGTGCCCAAAACGAGGGCTAAGTCCTGAAATGATGGAGGAACTGTTGAAAGCCTTGCAGAAATTTTTCTTCACTAAGAAGGTGGAAAACTTCAGGGGACCTCAGTGAAGGAGACAATTGAGAGTCCCTCTAAGAGTTTGAGCTCCAGTAGTTATGATAATGGTCATGGTCACTGCGGGGTGGGGTCTGCTTCCCTGTCCCTCCCCAATGCCTCAGTAAATTTGTGGGGATCACCTGAGTTTGGCAGAGAGACACAGGGGGTCGATACCTCCACTCCAGCCCAAGGGAAGATATGGAGAAATCTAAGAACAAAGTGTGTCAGGGTGCAGACAATAGAATTTCCGCCGGAAGCTGAACCCAGGAGGGTGAGAGACCCCAAAACTAAGGCCCATCGGAAGTTATTCCAGTCCACTAAAGAAGCTGTGCCCAAGAAGATAGTGGGGCCATCTCCTGTGGTGCCGCTCCAAGTGGAAGGCATTTATACCAAGGCCCTGTTGGACACAGGTGCACAAGTGACATTGCTCTATCGAGATTTTTACCTGAAGCATTCGAAGCATATCCCTCTGTGCAAGTTGGAGGAATTAGAAATCTGGGGTCTGGGCCCTGAAAAATTCCCTTGTAAGGGGTACCTTCCTGTGAAGATTTCCTTTCAGCCCGCTGTAGGGGTGAAGATGGAGGTGTTTGCCACCCTAGCTGTGGTGTGCCCATGATCTCCTGGTGCTAAGCAGAGCTCGCTGATAATTGGGACCAATACAGATTTGGTCTGAAGAATGCTCACTCCATTAACAGTGAAGGGTTCATCAGAGGAAGAGGTGCATCCTAAATTGAGGCAAGCATTTTAGCGAGTATTGCAAGAGCAAAGGACCCCTGCTGAGGGGGTAGGGAAGCTCTGGTGGTTGGACACCAGAGAACGTGTGTTACAGCCAGGAGAAAGGATCTGCATGAAGGCTGTGGTGAAGCTGTCCTGGGACCAGCCGGGCCCCTTTGTGATGTTGGAAGGGGACCTGCTAGAAGAAGACAGCGGGATTGAGCTAGTCCCAGAAATAGTCCCGACAAAGGTTCTAAGGAAGAACGGTGGGAAGATTCCCGTTAGTGTTTTCGAAATGTCTTGACCCAGCCTGTCAGTTTTAAACCTCGGATGGTGTTGGGGCGTGTGAGTGCCGCCTTACCGTTAACTTTGTCAGAATTGGAGGAAGAGGGAGACAAGATGAAAGGGTCAGAAGGTACTTCCCCTCAGCGCCCGGCTGTTCTCTTCAAGTGGGGGGAGAGGGTGAAGACCCAGTTGTCCAGATGGGGAAAGCTGTTCTCTAAAAATGGTTATGATGTGGGTTGTGCCAAGAGTGCTCACCATCGGATTCGACTTAGTGAAGACAATCCTTTTAGAGAAAGAGCTCGGAGGATACCCCTGAGTGATTTGGAGGATCTTCGGGAGCAATTGGCTGAGCTGAAGAGATCAGGTGTCATTCGGGAGTCTCGCAGCCCTTATGCTTCACCCATAGTGGTGGTCCACAAGAAGAATGGGACTATTGTAATGTGTATTGACTAACGCACTCTGAATCGCAGGACTATCCCTGATCAGTACACTACTCCTCGGATAGAGGATGCCTTGCAGTGCCTATCTTGGGCCAAATGGTTCAGTGTGTTAGACCTGAAGAGTGGATATTATCAAATACCCATGCACCCAGATGATCGAGAAAAGACTGCCTTCATTAGCCCATTGGGATTTTACGAATTCAATCGCATGCCACAAAGATTGGCAGGAGCTCCAGCGACCATTCAGCGGCTCATGGAAAACACTGTGGGTGACATGCACTTAATTGAGGTCCTTGTGTATCTAGATGACATTATTGTCTTCGGAAGAACATTGGAAGAACATGAGGCCCGCTTGGAGAAGGTTTTCCAAAGGCTCTATGAGGAGGGGTTGAAGTTGTCCCTAGAAAAATGTCAGTTCTACCAGGCGTCTGTTACATATTTGGGCCATGTGGTGTCTGCGGCAGGAGTGTCCACAGCCCCAAAGAAGTTGAAGGCCGTCACCACTTGGCCAAGGCCCACCAATGTTACTGAACTGAGATCCTTCTTGGGATTTTGCTCTTATTACAGAAGGTTTGTGAAGAATTTCTCACAAATCGCCAGGCCCTTGAATGAATTACTGAAGAGGGAAACCAAAGGAAGAGAGTTTGCCCCCCAGGAAAGCTGAGGTATTCAAGAAGGGACCTCGGGGATCCAAAGAGTCCATTCATGCTCAGTGGAACACCAAATGTGAACAGGCTTTTTGGAAGCTAAAGGAGAGTTTTACAAAAGCTCCTGTCTTGGCCTATGCAGACCCGGCCAAGCCATACGAGTTGCATGTAAACGCCAGTAGAGATGGACTGGGCGGGGTGTTGTACCAAGAAGCCGAAGGGAGGCTGCGCCCCATAGCCTACATCAGTCGCAGTTTGTCTCTATCCGAGAAGAATTACCCCATCCATAAGTTGGAATTCCTGGCCCTTAAGTGGGCTGTGGTGGACAAATTGAGGGATTATCTCTATGGAGCGTACTTCGTGGTCAAGACTGACAATAACCCTTTAACCTATTTACTAACTACGGCCAAATTGGAAGCTACAGGGCATAGATGGCTGGCAGCGCTTTCAGAATTCCAATTCAACTTGAAGTAGCGGCCTGGAAAAGGAAACTTGGATGCAGATGCTTTGTCTAGGCGTCCACATCCCGCTGACAGGAGAGAACGTAAATGGGTGCACTTAACCTCGGAAGGAGTGCAGGCCACTTGCCAGGGAGTAGAATACCGCTTCAAAGGAGCCATGGGAGCTTAGGTAGCCGGGGTTTCTCCTTCGGGGGTGCCCCAATGCTATTGTGATCTAACTCAAGTGAGGAGTGATGAGCTTCCTCAACTATCCAGAGAAGATGTAAGGAGAGCTCAAGGAGAAGAGCCTTTGGGAGCTGTAGTGCAGAGGGCTTTGAAGACAAATAACCCCAAGATCCTATTAGAAAGTTCTGTTGTGGGGGCTAAGGTGGTCCATCAGGACTGGGAGAGGATGAAGATGAAAAATGAGGTCGTTTACTGTATGAACTCTGTGGAAGATTTGGATGGAGTATGTCAGTTGTTGTTACCAGAGGAACACCGGTTGACCGTTTTGGCGGCCCTTCATGATTCTCATGGCCATTTGGGTACTGACCGGACTTTGCAACTAGTGAGAGATAGATTTTACTGGCCGTTCATGAGGAAAGAAGTAGAAGCTTATTGCCGCTCCTGTATCTGGTATATTCAAAGGAAGACTTTGCCTCACAGAGCTGCTGCCATGGGTCACCTACAGAGTCATGGACCTATGGAGCTGGTGTGTTTTGACTTCCTGTGTCTCGAACCTGATTTGGTTGTGACAGACCATTTTACTAGGTATGCTCAGGCTTTTCCTACTCGGGCCCAGAAGGCTAGCACCGTAGCTAAAATTCTAGTTGAGAAATTCTTTGTTCACTATGGCCTACCTCAACGGTTGCATTCTGACCAAGGTCAAGATTTTGAAAGCAAATTAATAAAGAGACTATGTGGATTGTTGAACATACAAAAGTGAAGGACCACTCCGTATCATCCTCAAGGAGATCCCCAGCTGGAGAGGTTCAATCGTACTTTGTTGAACATGTTGGGGACGTTGCTCCACGAAAAGAAACAAAGATGGAGCGAATATGTTTACGGTGTTGGTACATGCTTACAACAGTATCGTTAATGACTCAGTTAACTATAGACTTGGCTTTTGGGACCTCAACGGATCATATCTCACAAACTTCGTACAAGGGTTATGTTGACAGACTCAGACGAAATTTGAAGTTGGCCCATGAAAAAGCTGTGGAGGCCTCTGCCAGCCGAGAACAACGGAACAAGAAAAGTTTTGATTTGAAGGTGAGGGTACAGGATCTACAACCAGGAGATAGGGTACTCTTGCGAAATTTGGGAGTGCCTGGAAAACGCAAATTGGCTGATCGATGGTGCCCACAACCCTTTGTTGTTCATAAGAAGCTTCCTGGGTTGCCTGTTTATCAAATTCATCCAGAAGGCAAAGTGGGACCCCTCAAAACATGGCATAGGAATCATTTGCTACCCATCACTGAAGCAGTTAGGATATCTATGGAGTGGACAAAGGAAGAAGATACTCCTAGAACCCCTAAGTTGCGGCCTCGGCCTTCACAGGATTCTCAGACTTCTGGTTTACTGGAAGAGGAAGAAGATAGTGAAGATGAAGTAGTTATCTTTGATTGGTGGTGGCCATCACTTGAAAAGGATTCCCTCTCGGAGGTTTCTCCACCGACCATTGATTGGCCTCCTGCCCCACTTCCTGAGCGGAAACAGATTCAGGGACCCAGTGTACCTGCAACTTTAATTGGGCCGAATCCTTCAGGGGAGGAGATAATGGTGGTTCCTGAGAGCCAGCCACCTAGATGTTCCTGCTGATCTCTCTTTTCCTGAGAAAGAAGAACTTATTAGTGTAGAATTAAGTCATTCCCCGCCTGAACATACAGAGGCTCCGACTGGGAGTTAGGATTCAGTGATGTCTAACTCAAGAAGAGAAGTGTGTCTGAGGAATCCCAGGAATCACAAGTGAGCTGTAACTTGCAAGAGATGGAAAGTAATTCTGAGCCTAATAGCAGGATGCCATCAAGACTAAGGAGAGAAATACATCCACCAGAGACTGACTTATAGTATAGTATAGTATAGCATAGTATAGTATAGTAGTTAGGAGAAAGTTCAGAAGAACAAATCACAACAGCTCAACGATCTACTCCAGTAGCCTCTTCTGTTGAATTTCTCAATGAAGAAAGTTCTATTTCACCCACTGACACTATCAGGTTGGCCACTGATCTTTTGTTGGTCTTTTGTGAGAGTGACCCAGATCTTTCAGACAATCTGTATAATCAATTGTTAGATAGAGCTTTTATTAGCCAGTTATCAGTTGCAATAAGCTCTATGCAAGGTTGTTGTTAGTTAAACCTTTTCATAGATGGGATGAACTCTTTCCTTGAGACTTTGCCATCTTTGGGGACCAAAGATATTCAAGTGGGGGGAGGATGTAGCCTGGCTACAGGATTCATCTAAATCTGTTTGGGGTTGTTCTGTTTCTTTATTATTAAAGTTTCTGCAAAGTAATGGACAATGGATTATGGGAAATGTAGTCCCAGAGAGAATGGAAACTGTGGAGCACCTGTCTGATTGGACTATTCTCCCAGGGAGCATTGAGATTCGCACAGACAGATAGGAGTGTCTATAAAAATTGGGGTGGGACCAAAATTTGGTCTCTTGGCTCGAGGACAGCGCGTTGTGAGGAGGGAAAGAGCTGCTGCGGAGTGCAGAGGAGAATAGGCTGGAGGCCTAGCGGGGAGACACCGGAATGAGAGAGCGGTGTGCGGACGGAGCTTGGTGATGGACCGGGTGGAAGGATACTCAGAGAGACTGCAGGTGCTTTTGGGTGCTGTTGGATGCTGGCGATACGGACAGCGAGACACAGAGTTCATCACATTGGGTGAGAGAGATCCAATTTGAAGTAGATAGAGTAGTTACTGGACGGAGCCAGAGCAGGCCTGTGATGCAGTTTAGTTTGAACAGAGAGCTGCACTCATCATAGAACGGTTGCCACAGGACACTGTAGTGCTGATTAGTGCGTGGCAGATTACAAGGCCTTACCTCACATCTTCAGTTTCTCTAGATCGTGTACCATTTGATTGAGTACAGAAGCCTATTTTCCTTTCTAGTTTGGATTACAATTGATCGTTACCTTTACAGTGGATTACAATTGATCGTTACCTTTACAGTGGATTACAAATAATATTCCTTGGATGATTAAGGATTCCTTTGCCGGCGAAGACTAGCAAGGCTTTGCTCATTCAGGAGACTCTGCAATCTAAAGTAAAGGGGGCCCCCTGTAGGATACAGAGTGCACTCTGATATATAGCCTAGCCTCAGGTTAATAGAGTCACTGATATAAGTTAGACAAATCGTAGAGTTATTCTTTATTACAGTTAAGCACTATTTTCTGCGGTTACTCTCACATTTCATTTGAGGGATGATCTATTGACAGATTATTGATACATCAATCCTCAATTATAATAGCATAATATATATGTATACAGTGGCGGCTGGTGCTCAAAATTTTTGGGGGGGCGCAAAAAGAAAAATGTAATAGGTATTGCTTCGCGCCAAAAATAGCAGTAAAAAAATTGCGTGACTTTGAAGCTGTGCCCCCTTCAATGCAATGAACACTGTGCTGTGCCCCCTTCAATGCAATGAACACTGTGCTGTGCCCCCTTCAATGCAATGAACACTGTGCTGTGCCCCCACAATGCAGAGTTCAGCGTGCATGCCCCTTTCAATTCAGAGCGCCACAGCATTGTCCCCAATCACTGCAGAGCGCCACAGCATTGTCCCCAATGATTGCAGAGTGCCCACAGCATTGTCCCCCAATGATTGCAGAGTGCCACAGCATTGTACCCCAATGATTGCAGAGTGCCACAGAATTGTACCCCAATGATTGCAGAGTGCCCACAGCATTGTACCCCAATAAATGCAGAGTGCCCACAGCATTGTACCCCAATGATTGCAGAGTGCCCACAGCATTGTACCCCAATGATTGCAGAGTGCCACAGAATTGTACCCCAATGATTACAGAGTGCCACAGAATTGTACCCCAATGATTGCAGAGTGCCACAGCATTGTACCCCAATGATTGCAGAGTGCCACAGAATTGTACCCCAATGATTGCAGAGTGCCACAGCATTGTACCCCAATGATTGCAGAGTGCCCACAGCATTGTACCCCAATAAATGCAGAGTGCCCACAGCATTGTACCCCAATGATTGCAGAGCAGACTTGTATAAAGTATTCAAAATTTCTACTTGAGTAAAAGTACAAGTGCTCGATCAAAAAGTGACTTGAGTAGAAGTGGAAGTGCTCGCAGAAAAAGTTACTTAAGTAGAAGTACTAAAGTATTCAACATTTTTTTTACTTAAGTATTGCAAGTAGTTTTTTCAAAAAATTTGCTACTTAAGTACTAAAAGTAAAAAGTACCAGTAGTTTTGAAAAAAAAATTCTACTCAAGTACTGAAAGTAGAAGTACAAGTACTGTGTTATGTAGTTATTAAAGAAAGAAGTCAAAAGTTTGAACATCATATTGTTTTTTATTATTTCAAATGATTTATTCAAATGATTAAACTAAAGGACAATCACAATTCCTTAGGCTGTAACTTTTTGTAAACAAAAAACAGATAAAGTATGTCCCTCCCTTCCCCTTTTAAAGCATCCACCTTTTAAAGCCAGGGGTGGCCTCCTTCCTGAGCTTCCTCACTCTCACAGCCAGGCAGATCACTTGAAGTTGAAGGGCCAGGGGTGGAAGGTGGTGTTTTTGGTTCGTCCATCTTTTCAGCTGATCAAAAGGCAGAACAGGAGCATGCGCAGTCTTCTTAATCGCAGTTTGATTTGATTTGCTCAATTGATGATGATGTGCCAGGCCAGCTCCATCAAACCTACAATGCTTAAAGTGAAAAATGCATCAAAAACTACTAACAAAGTGGCTGTGCTAAACATGCTAATAAAGTGCCTACAATTATATATATTCTTCTTGTATTCAAAATCATCGCCCACAGTATCAAAAATAAAGTGACATGTCTGTGCTAAATGCAGTGCAAATTATTCCCACAATGTAAATTTAATTCATATAAAATATATATGACAATACCACAATAAAATAAGGTGTGATTGTGAATAAGTTAGGTGCAAGTTTAAGTGTGTAAACTAAACTTTATAACAAAGTCCATAACTGAATTCCAGTGTGCAATCTAAGAAGTGCTTGTCACTTGCTGTCAGATGCTTCCACCTTTCTTCTGTGATCTGCTCAAGTAAAGTGGTGGACTGGATAGCCTCTCTCTCTGCCTCTCACCTTAGTAGCACTGGCACTGCACTGGTTCAAAAAGCTGTCTATATTATTTTCATTATATGAACTTGTCAGAACATGCTTCCACCACCTGTCCTTCACACTAGTAGTGCTCATTTGCTTTGCTCAAGTCAAGTGCCACTGCCAGTGGCCACTGCAGTGCAGGCACAGCCGCACAGGCAGAGGCAGGCCGCAGGAAGCACAGGCACCACCACAACACAACACTTATGGTCCATGGACCATGGATGGTCGGATAATCATCATAGCCGTCAGTCTCACACTTCTTGGTTCAAAAAAGCCACCCATGACCCGTGTGTATATAATATATTAATATTTTATATTGATTATTTGATTCTCAAATGGCACATTTTCCATGGCAAGGATTAGGCCCTCTCCACGGTCCACCTCACTCACCTCATAGAGAAGAAGATGAGATAACGAAGAAAATGCTCCGAGTCCTGCTCCCGCGTCCGGTCGCCCGTGTCACAACTCCTCTCAGTAAGGGCCCTAAGGGGTGGAGTCTGAGTGACACACAACACGTTTAGAGGCGGAGACCTCGAGCGGGAAGATGGCAGCACGGCTCCTCCAGTGCGGTCTTAACTTGATGATCATGACAGTGATTCCGCGGGCCGCGCACGAGCGAGGCTGTGGGATTGATTGAATTGAGTTGTGCTGCCTACTGCTACACGCTACCTACTACTAAATTGTGAGTCAGTATATTTTATTTCATTTTTATATATAAAAGCGGTATTGTTGAGCACTACTAGCCACTAGATCTCCTGGCTGTCACTTTGTCACATGTTGGGGAATCACAGCGGCTCGGCTCCAGAAGTGGCGGGTGTCCCCGTCATCCTGCCAGGGCCGCCAAGAAGTTCATCACCTAATCTTAAGTTATTAATATCTTATGAGGAGAGGACCTATGAGATTGAGAATTGAAATAATGAAATATATATATATGACTTTTTGAACCAGTGCAGTCAGTGCCACAGTGCCACCCAGACGCTATCCACCAGTGCCACCACCATTAAGTGTGTTGGTCGGTCACTCGAGCACTGAAGGAGGTGGAAGCATCTGACAAGTGAAGTGACACTTTAGATTTGCACACTGGAATTCATTTATGGACTTTTCGTTATAGATAGGTTTACACACTTCAACTTGTTGCACGCACCTGACCTAACTTATTTCATAACTTATTTTATTGTGATTTATTGTCATATTTTATATGAATTGAATTTACTGTTACATTGTGGGAATAATTATTTTCACTGCATTTAGGCTTTAGCACATTCATGTCACTTTATTTTTGATACTGTGTGGAGTGTGGGCAGGGCACTGGGGGCAACGATGATATTATATCGATTGCACAGGCACTTTATTCGCACAGCCAAGTTGTGTTTGTTAGTAGTTTCTTGATGCACTTTAAGCGCTGTAGCACAATTTATTTGTTTGTTTCATATTTTCTTTTTATTGGAAAGATTTGGTATAGCAGCTTTTATTATACACAGCCTTTATTTTCATATGCACTGATTTACAAATGACATTATACACATTTTTTTGAGCTTTATGTAACCTGCCATCTACTGTTCTGGCAGTGGTAATTTTTTTAAAAGTAACGAGTAACTATGCAGCACAAAAAAAAATACTTGAGTAGAAGTATCGAAATCATCGAAAAAATGTAGTGAAGAAAAAGTAGAAGTAGGAGAAAAAAATTTGACTCTAGGAAAGTACAGATACCGCATTTCGGTACTTTAGTACAGTACTTAAGTAGTTTTACTTCGTTACTATACATCTCTGTTGCAGAGTGCCCACAGCATTGTACCCCAATAAATGCAGAGTGCCCACAGCATTGTACCCCAATAAATGCAGAGCGCCACAGCATTGTACCCCAATAAATGCAGAGCGCCACAGCATTGTACCCCAATAAATGCAGAGCGCCACAGAATTGTACCCCAATGATTGCAGAGTGCCACAGAATTGTACCCCAATGATTGCAGAGTGCCACAGAATTGTACCCCAATAAATGCAGAGCGCCACAGAATTGTACCCCAATGATTGCAGAGTGCCACAGAATTGTACCCCAATGATTGCAGAGTGCCACAGCATTGTACCCCAATGATTGCAGAGCGCCACAGCATTGTACCCCAATAAATGCAGAGTGCCCACAGCATTGTACCCCAATGATTGCAGAGTGCCACAGCATTGTATCCCAATAAATGCAGAGCGCCACAGCATTGTACCCCAATCAATGCAGAGTGCCCACAGCATTGTACCCCAATCAATGCAGAGTGCCCACAGCATTGTCCCCCAATCAATGCAGAGTGCCCACAGCATTGTCCCCCAATCAATGCAGAGTGCCCACAGCATTGTCCCCCAATCAATGCAGAGTGCCCACAGCATTGTACCCCAATAAATGCAGAGTGCCACAGCAATGTACTCCAATAAATGCAGAGTGCCCACAGCATTGTCCCCCAATCGATGCAGAGTGCGGCGTGCATGCTCCCTTCAATTTAATGCACTTACCTGGCGGCGGCGGCAGCGGGTTCTTCCCTCCTCGATCCAGTCCGTCCTCTCTGCGGCGGCGGGAAGGAGAGCGGCTTCTCCCTCGTCCTCCGAGCGGCGGTGACGGTGAGTGACTGACTCACGCACCGGCACCGCCCCCATTGTGACGTCAGGGATCGGATGTCCTGGATGATGATTGGTCCAGGCTGGAGACTGGACCAATCACAGCCAGGATATCCAAAAGTGGGGGTGTCCAATCGCAAGGACTTGCGATCGGGTTATGCCCCCAGAAGGCTGCCGATCGGCGCCTCTTCTGGGACGTAACCCCCCCCCCCCCAGCCACCACTTCCATTACAAAGGCCGGCGAACCCAATTTTTTTTTTTTTTAAACTTTATTTGTTCGCTTTGTCATTTTTTCTTATCTTTTTTTTAGGGGTAGGGGGGCGGCGCCCTGGCACCCGCTATGCACGGGCCGCCACTGTATGTATATGCATTTGTGCTGCTTTATTAGATCCTGAGTGCTGAATCCTATACAACTCTGGGTTGAGGATTCGGGATCTCTCTTGTATTTCTGATCTTTTACATTATTTGTTTTATTGAATTTTCTTGTTCATTCTTCTAACACTAACTAAAGACAGTAAACCTGATCTTTTATTGAAACCTTGTAGTGTCTAATCATTCAACATGTCTGAACCTATAGTGTCAGGTGGGTTGGACAATGTTCAGGGCAACAGAAGTGAGGAGGATGCTTATACACTTGGCCATCCAGGGGGCAGGAGAGAGAGATCAATGTATGGTCTATACTGAACTGACCGACAGATACTGAATGGCCTAATATCTACGCAAGTGCCCTATATATATATATATATATAGATATCAATGTATGGTCTATACTGAACTGACCAATAGATACTGAATGGCCTGATAGACATACTCAAGTAGCCAATCTAGTAATTTATGGTATATACTGCCCTGCTGCGATATACGTAACTGAGGGATAGATACCGAATTGCCTGATATAAACAAACTGAAGTGCCTATATATATATATATATATATATATATATATATATATATATATATTAGTACGTTGTGGTATATACTGCACTGCTGAATACACTTCACTATCTGATCTCTTAAATTGTAAAAAGCACAAATCTCTCTCCCTGCCTAACTGACTGCTAGCAATGTCTTAACTAGACTACTCTGATGACTACACTGCACTTCCTGATAGAGTGTAAAAATCACGTTCCTCTCCCTGCCTAACTGACTGCTAGCAATGTCTTAAAGAGGTG
Source organism: Pelophylax lessonae (assembly GCF_965119305.1). Classification (NCBI taxonomy): domain Eukaryota; kingdom Metazoa; phylum Chordata; class Amphibia; order Anura; family Ranidae; genus Pelophylax; species Pelophylax lessonae. The sequence goes on along the minus strand of NC_138771.1, from coordinate 88,937,840 downwards.
TTCCAGCCTCCCCTCTCTCCCTCCAAAAATTAAGCTACTGACTTTTAATATTAGAACACTTATTTGTCCTGGAGTCCAGCGATGTCGGCACCGCAGCCGATGTTTCCACTGGCTGTCGGGTGCTGCCGCCGCCATTACCGGCGAGGGAACCCGGCAGTGAAGCCATTCGGCTTCACGGGCGGGTTCCTAATGCGCATGCGCAAAGTGTGCCTCATATTCGGATTGGCTCAGCGGCGGGGGAAGGAGGAGGAGCCAAACTTCTGAGGGACAAACAAAAGTTCCTGCGAGCAACCTCCCTATAACAGATATAAAGTGCTGCAGACACCTCACTTCTCATAAAAAGTGTAAAAGGTAAACAAGTGTAATAATAGTGTTGCGCAACAAAATACCTGTAAAAAATAAAAAAGTGACGGCAAAAAGAGAAATATAAATATATATATATATATATATAACTAGTGTATAAAATACAATCATATAAATAGTACTCAAATAGGTGCATAAAATGCTATGAAAACATATGGCACAATAATTCCTCAATAAAATCAGTGTTGACAGCCAAAAAAGTGCAAAGTGCAAGCAAGTGTCCGAAAAAACTTAAATGTGCTATTCTCAGTAATGAAAAATAAATATATAGATATATATCAGATCAAAAATTATCCAGTGAACAGAAAAATACAAATATAAAAATAAAAAAAGTTATAAAGAAGTTTAAATTATAGTCTTTGTGAAAAAGTGCAGACAGCCAAAAAAGTCCTTAAGTGCTCAGGCCACCTGAGGGTGGCAGGTGCTTCCCCAGGAGAGCGAGTGACCAGAGTGTCACAGATCACATACTAACTGTGCACCCCCTTGTGAGTGGGTGCTCACCTTAGATATGATACAATCAGGCTCAAATGCGGGGGATCTTTAGAGGTGATCCATCCAGGTGATATCACTCCAGTAGCTCAAGTCAGATCAGTCAAACGCAATATTTATTATTATTATACAGGATTTATATAGCGCCGACAGTTTGCGCAGCGCTTTACAATGTGAAGGAAGACAATACGGTTACAATACAGTTCAAAACAGGAGGAACTAGAGGGCCCTGCTCGTTAGAGCTTACAATCTAGAAGGGAGGGTCAAGTGAAACAAAAGGCAATAACTGTGGGGGATGGGTTGATGGAGAAAAAGGAGGTACATTTGTTAGTGGTTGGTAGGATAGGCTTCTCTGAAGAGGAGGGTTTTCAGAGATCGCCTAAAAGCTAATAGAGTGGGGGATAATCGGACAGATAAGGGTAAGGAGTTCCATAGGATTGGAAAGGCTCTGGAAAAGTCCTGGAGGCGAGCATGGGAGGAGGTGATGAGTGAGCTAGAGAGCAGGAGGTTTTGAGAAGAACGAAGAGAGCGATTAGGTTGGTATTTTGAGATGAGGCTGGTGATGTAGCTGGGGGCTAGGCTGGGGATTGCTTTGTAAGATGTTGTAAGTATTTTGAATTAAATTTGTTTGGTGAGCGGAAGCCAGTGGAGGGCTTGACAGAGAGGAGCAGCGGACACTGAGCGATTGGTGAGGTGGATGAGTCTGGCGGCAGCATTCATGATGGATTGAAGGGGGGATAGCCTGTGTAGAGGTAAGCCAATGAGAAGTAAATTGCAGTAGTCGAGGCGCGAGATGACCAGGGAGTGAACTAGGAGTTTTGTTGTGTCTTTGGTTAGAAAGGGGCGTATTTTGGAGATGTTGCGGAGGCTGAGGCGGCAAGATTTGGACAGCGATTTAATGTGGGGTTTGAAGGAGAGTTCAGAGTCCAGGACAACACCTAAGACCTTGGCATGTGGGGATGGGCTGATGGTAATGCCATTGATATTGACGGAGAAATCAGGGGAAGGGGCACGCGGTGGAGGAAAAATTATAAGCTCGGTTTTGGATGGATTGAGTTTGAGGAAGGGGTGTGACATCCAGACCGATATATCCGATAGTAAATTAGTGATACGTGAGGAGACTGAGGGAGAGAGCTGAGGAGTGGATAGGTAGATTTGGGTATCGTCAGCGTAGAGGTGGTATTGGAAGCTGTGGGAGGCTATCAACTGACCTAGAGAGGAGGTGTAGATTGAAAATAGGAGGGGTCCAAGAACAGAGCCTTGGGGGACTCCAACAGAGAAGGGAAGAGGAGAGGAGGAAGTAGAATTGTAGGTAACGCTAAAGGTGCGGTTAGATAAGTAGGAAGATAACCAGTGAAGAGTACAGTCACGGAGACCAAAGACATGGAGTTTTTTGAGGAGGAGGGGATGGTCAACCGTTTCAAAGGCAGCAGAAAGGTCCAGAAGTAGGAGTACAGAATAGTGTCCATTGGTTTTGGCCATTAGCAGATCGTTTGTCAGCTTTAGGAGTGCAGTTTCAGTGGAGTGTTGAGGCCGAAATCCAGACTGAAGAGGATCAAGGAAGCTATTCTCAGCAAGGTGGTCGCACAGTCGGTTGTAGACTAGACGTTCGAGGAGTTTGGATGAAAAGGGGAGCAAGGAAATAGGGCGTAGGTTGTTCAGATCAGTTGGGTCCAGTGAGGGCTTTTTAAGTATGGGGCTGACTAGTGCATGTTTTAGAGAGTTGGGGAAGATGCCAGAAGAGAGATTGAAGATGTGCGTTAGAGAGTGTAGAATAGGGCCAGAAGGTGAACGTAGCATTTGCGAGGGAACAGGATCCAGAGGGCAGGTTGTTAAGTGGATGTTAGCAAGTAGTTTAGCAACCTTGTCTGTAGTGGCGGGGTTGAATGAGGGAAGTAATGATCGCACTTGTGGGCGTGAAGCATAAAGCATGGAGGAAGGTATCTGAACAGCAACGATCTCCTTACGAATTGTGTCAATCTTCTGTTTGAAGTGGTTGGCAATCTCCTGGGCAGTGAGTGAGTCAGTGGGAGGGGGTAGTGGAGGACGGAGTAGAGAGTTAAAGGTAGCGAAGAGTTGCCGGGGGCATGATGACAGGCTGTTAATGAGAGTGATAAAATAGGTCTGTTTGGCAGTGTGGAGACTGGAATTGTATTTTTGGAGGGCGGATTTATATTGGTTGAAATCCTTCTGAGACCGAGTCTTACGCCATAGGCGCTCAAGAGCACGGCTATGCTTTTTCAGACTTTTAGTGTTATCGGTTTGCCAAGGTTGAAGGGGTCGGGGCCTTATTCGGTGTGTGGTGAGGGGGGCCAATGTGTCCAGGGAGGCTAAGAGTGAAGTGTTGTAGACAGAAGTGGCTAGGTTGGTGCAGGACAGGGGTGCAATTTTGTCATAGAGGTAGCCGGTAGCAGAGTAGAGAAGAGAAGGGTTGAGATGGCGTAGGTTTCTGCGGGTAACTGTACGGTAGCTGGAGGGAGAGGAGGTGGAGTAGAGGGAGAGAGTGAAACTAATAAGGTAGTGATCAGAGAGAAGGAAAGGATTGTTGGAAAGTTTGTGCGGGGTGCATAGGTGGGAGAAAACAAGGTCAAGGATATTGCCTTCAGAGTGAGTAGAAGCATGTATCCATTGCTTCAGGTCAAAGGAGGAGGTTAGATTGAGAAGTTTGGAAGTGGTAGGAGTGTTAGTATTAATAGGGATGTTGAAGTCGCCGAGAAGGATTGTGGGGATTTCAGAAGAGAGAAAGTAGGGTAGCCAGGCGGAGAAGTCATCAAGAAAGGTTGATACTGGTCCAGGGGGGCGGTAGATCACAGCTATCCTTAGAGAGACAGGGGAGAAAAGACGAATGCAGTGTACCTCAAATGAGGAGAGTGACAGAGAGGGAGGCGGCTGAAGTACCTGAAAGGAGCTATGTGGGGCTAGAAGGATCCCAACACCCCCTCCCTTGCGTCCGTTGGGTCTAGGGGAGTGAGTCCATAGAAGACCACCTTGGGATAGGGCAACAGAAGACGCAGTGTCGGATTCGTGCAGCCAGGTTTCGGTGATGGCGAGTAGATTAAATGAGTTAGCGATGAAAAGGTCATGGAGAGAGGTGAGTTTATTACAGACAGAGCGGGCATTCCAAAGGGCGCAAGAGAAAGGGAGTCCGGTCTTGGGAAGAAGAGAGATTGGAACTAGATTGTGCTGACTGCGACTGCAGCCAGAGGGTGTAGGGTAGGTGGTGTATTGAGCATGGGTGGATGGAGGCCCAGGGTTTGGGGATATGTCTCCAGAGGCCAGGAGAAGCAGAAAGGTGAGGGTGGTAATATGAGAGTGTGATTTATATGAAGGGACATGCCCCAGTGTCCTGGAGGATTTGTGTGCAAGTGGATTTAGAAATAGCAGGAGATGGTGAGTGCAGTAATAAGGTGAGGACAGAAGTGAGGGTGATATATATAAGCTGTGGGGTGGAGAAGAGGGGTGAAGTAGAGAGAATTTAAGGATGGAGGACAGGGCAGTCAGAAGAAGTGGCAGAGAGTGCATTTTACCAGGATAGAGCTGAAGAGGTGTTAAAAAAAAAAAAGAGATCACCTGCAGTATATGTGGTGTATATCTCAGCCTTTCCTGTGTTCAATCACTTTGTGCATTCTCTGAAGTGCAGAATCAGAAGTGCATGCCACTTGTAGAAATCGTCCCCCCACTTAGAGAAGAGAGCCCCCCGAAAGCAAATGTGCCCCCCTGCAAATGTGCTGTCCCCAAGTGATGCTGCACTTATATACTCTTAGACCTGGGGTGGGGGCTTATCCAATTAAGCAATCAGGAATTGATACATTTGGGCTGGTTAGCTGGCACTGGGTTTCACTTCAGAAAGATCTACAGATAACTGGGGGATACCTGTAAAGGTTAAAGGCTGTAATGGTTATAAATTTAAGGTAAGAAAGCATATAGCAGAACCAGTCTACAGCTGGATAAACAAATAAACATACCACATTAAAACATAAAGTCTAGAAAACGCAGGTACAGGCTTTCAATGTTGGATGGTTGCAAGCAAAGTTGGACACATACCACATTAAAACATAAAGTCTAGAAAACGCAGTTACAGGCTTTCAATGTTGGATGGTTGCAAGCAAAGTTGGACACAAACCAGCGTGATATGTAAAGAAAAAAGCTTCCAATAGTGCTTATAACTTTTAAAAGACTTTATTCAAATAAAGAGGTAATCTATTGCGCTCACATATAACGGTGCATCCATGCACCTTTAGAACGCCATATAATAACAGCCGATCATCGAACAGGTACTGTAGTGGTGTAGTGGGAGACGCCGCGGCTGTATGTGGTGCCATCTCTCGGAAGTGGGGAAGGGTACCTGTCAAAAATAGGTACCCGTTCCCCCTCTCCCCTGAAAGGTGCCAAATGTGACACCAGAGGGGGGGGGGGGAGGGGAAGCAAATGAGCGGAAGTTCCACTTTTGGGTGGAACTCCGCTTTAACTAGACTACACTGCTGACTACACTGCACTGTCTGATAAACTACAAATCACGTTCCTCTCTCTGCCTCAACCACTTCCTATCTCGCCCTCGCAACGTACACACGGCTGCTGTGTGAGCAGCCTTATTTATAGTGTGGGGCATGTACTTAACTCCTGAGCCATGATTGGCTAAAGGCAGCCTGCCTTTGTCCAATCATGGCAGAGATGATTTGATTGGCCAAAGCATGGAGGTAAGGGTGCATGCTTTGGCCAATCACATAATGCACTGCAAGAGCGTGCGCAGTGCACTATGGATGCGGGCACTCGAATTTCCCACAAAGAAGCACATTTGTTCATTCTTCGACGAATGGGCGAACAGCCCATGTTCGAGTCGAACTAACGTTCGACTCAAACACGAAGCTCATCCCTATCACTGTGTACAGTAGGGGGGGACTTTCCCCCTTCATATCATTGTGTACAGTATGGGGGGGAGACCTTCCTGCTTCATATCATTGTGTACAGTATGAGGGAGGAGACCTTCCCGCTTTATATCACTGTGAACAGTATGAGGGGGGGAGACCTTCTCGCTTCATATCACTGTGTACAGTATGAGGAGAGTCCATCCCGCTTAATATCACTGTGTAAAGTATGGTGGAAGACCATCCCGCTTCATATTACTGTGGACAGTATGAGGAGAGTCCATCCTGCTTAATATTACTGTGTACAGTATGAGGTGGAAGACCATCCCTCTTAATATCACTGTTTCCAGGATGAGGGGGGAGACCTTCCCACTTCATATCATTGTGTACAGTATAAGGGGGGGAGACCTTCCTGCTTCATATCACTTTGTACAGTATGAGGGGGGGGGGGAGACCTTCCTGCTTCATATCACTGTGTACAGTATGAGGGGGGGACCTTCCTGCTTCATATCACTGTGTACAGTATGAGGGTAGAGACCATCCCGCTTCATATCACTGTGTACAGTATGGGGGGAGACCATCCCGCTTCATATCACTGTGTACAGTATGGGGGGAGACCATCCCGCTTCATATCACTGTGTACAGTATGAGGAGAGTCCATCCCGCTTCATATCACTGTGTATAGTATGGGGGGAGACCATTCCGCTTCATATCACTGTGTATAGTATGAGGGGAGAGACCATCCCGCTTCATATCACTGTGTATAGTATGAGGGGAGAGACCATCCCGCTTCATATCACTGTGTATAGTATGAGGGGAGAGTCCATCCCGCTTCATATCACTGTGTATAGTATGAGGGGAGTCCATCCTCTGTCATTATCACTCCAATGCTCACACTAGCCCAGCACCTTACCTCTGAACCTAATGTTTGCATTGCCACTCAAATTTATTAAGGGGATTTTTCAGCCATGAAATTCTTCTCATGTCTGACTCTACAGCTGCACATATACCTCAATATGAAACATACCAATCTATTATTACTCAAATAGGCAAAGTGAGTCAGCTGAGTGAGGGGAAAATAGAACCGATCAGTGTATTTTGTTGTGAAGCTTTAAAACGAAAATCTTTTATACCAATTACACTGGACAATACATTTTTTTTTTCAAAAGTGTTGCTTTCTGAAAAACTTTTGGTGGTTATGACAGACCCCTTAGTTGGGAACACAAATGACTGTGTAGCACTCACCTTTGAAAGGGTCCACTGGTTTGCCCCAGGTTTCTTTCCCAGATTGGTGCCAGGCACACAGCAGCATTCACTCTTCTGGCAGAGATCAGTGTTCCTCCTTAGCAAAAACACAAGATCTCCATCTTCTCCTCTAATAGAACGGCGATCTCCCTTGTTAAGATAGGCAGACCAAGGTACTGCTCCTCTCAGGAACATTTGCTGGGTGCCGGCAAACATCAGGTCCACCAGATCCCCTGATTGTCACTTGTTGTGTCCAATCACACCCAGAGCAGGTCGCAGACGGTGCGCATGCGTATCCCAGACCCTGAAATGGAAATGAGGTACAGGTATGTGATTTCGTGCTGAAGGGCTGCCCTGCCGCAGTATATGTGCGTGGGGCAGTCTGGAAGTGGTTAAAACATATTGCTGAATAACTTGGATAGGGCAGAGGGAGCTGTGGAATACTCCATGAATGCTGAGAAATTAATTGAGAATATTCTTCACCATGTTACTACTCTTCAGGACAGGCCCAATAAGAAGTGGATAGCACCAAGACACCGACATCAGAAATGTCTCAGGCCAGGCAAGCACTAATACTAATATGCTAGGGCAGTGTTTTTCAACTCCGGTCCTCAGGGCACACTAACAGGCCAGGTTTGCAAGAAAACTGAAATGCATCACAGGTGATATCATTTGCTGCTCAGTGATTGCAGAATTCTAGTCTACATCTCCCCAAGGTAATACTTAAAATCTGGCCTGTTAGTGTGCCCTGAGGACCGGAGTTGAAAAACACTGTGCTAGGGATAGCATCAGCAACAGTCACCAGTGTTCTTCATTTCTTGGATTCCACCTTCCTATATCAGATGGACAATTTCTCAGTGACTCCTCGTGCCCGGATCCTCTGTGAAATTCCTTGCTTAGTTTTAGAGATTTTAGCAGAACAGCCCCCCCCCCGACCCTTTAGGCTGGAAACCTCACTTCGTGGACAAGAATGGGGCTGCTTCAAGCCCCAGACTATTTATGCACTCTTCAGCCACCTACTGGGCACCCTCCCCCAGGGATTGGCTGAGACAATATAAATATTCAGACTGCTGATTTGCCTCCTCCCACCCCGCTATATTCTGGAATCTTCCAGAAGACAGGGGAAATCAATCAATCCTGAAGCCTGCAGAGCCCATGGCAGTTTAAAGCAATCACAAACTGCTCCACTGGTTACACTGAAGCCAAAAAGAGCTAAATGTACCTAGCTTTGCTAGCAACCTACTCAGAAAGGTGCTACAACTATTTCAAAAAGGAATCTTGAGAAATACAAAATAAACTTTTAATGACTATACTGTATTTATTCACATATTGTTTCTGACATACTGCATGAGTTAAGAAGGCCCAAAGGGGTTTTGCTGATTTTCAATTGTACTCAGTATGCAGTGCATCTTGCTGGCGTGTCAGCCAGCACTGATAGATTCCATTTGCTCTATTACCATTTTTCCATTGTCCATTCACTATGTTTGTCACTGATTGCAGCTAGATTTTTCAGAAAAGAAGTCCAAGTGGGCTTGCAGAAAATGTATCTTAATAGATATATTGAACTTCAGCTGAATGTGGCTCCATAGTTGCCAAAAAATCTCAATGACATCCCTGAAAGCTTTCCAGGTGACTTTCTCTGGCCCCACTAAGGGCCAATTCACAGTATAGGCAGTGACAGACATTGTACCGCATAGTAAAACATCCGTCACTGCAGGGAAACACAGGAAACAAAGGTTTTCTATGTGTCCCATTCACACTGCAATGCAGCCTAGCACTGCGCTGCAGCATGCCGCCTGACATTGCAGTGAATGAAGTGTACATTTTGTACACTTGAAATAATGCTTGTACGAAACAAAGAAAAAAAGAGGGGACAGTACGGTGCACTGTGCTGAATCGTGTACCACACTTCCCCCTAGCTAGCCTGCAATGAAGAGCAGCCAGAGGGCTGATTTGCTCCAGCTGCTCTGCGATTTGACTGAGGGAATGTGTGAATTCGCCCTAACATCTTCAAACAGCTTGTCATTGATGACGTATCTGATCTGTGAACCAACCAAAATGATTCCTTATTCCTGGTATCGGTTATTATTGGAAACATTGGTCTCAAATAACGAAAACCTTTACCTTCCTTGCTCGTTGCTTTCACAAAAGTTTTAATCAGCACAAGTTTTATGTAAAGCAGGGGCAAAAATATCTTTGTCGGGTCAACAGATGGTTTACTTGCCATGTTGTTCTGTCCTAGAACCAAATTCATTTGTAATGTACAGTAACTCTCTTGCACGACTGTTCCACTGGCAGTTGTAACAGCTGTACTTGGTATACCTGAGCTGCATTTAAAGTAGTAGAGCCACTACTTTTAAATATTTACAGGTATTCCAGTCGTTCTTGGTATACTGGGTGTAAAATATAAAAAATTATGTTGAGTTGAGTAAATAGATACCAACATGTCAATATTTAAATTACAAATATTGACATGTTGGTATCTATTTTTTAAGGGAACACTACTCTTTAGGAGGTGTGTGCCTGGAGTGGTTCTGTTTCTGATTTAAGTTCAGGTCTTCCCAAAACACACAGACTCTGGGAATCTAGGCCAGGGATCCATGTTTACCGCCTAGGTGCCCCATTACCAACAATGACTGCTTCAGACTGTGAGATTCAGAGCAGATGGTAATCAGCTCAAAGCAACCTGTCTGGAGTCTCCTGCTATAACGTGTTTATTGTAAGGTCTCTTCCATTGTGTGCCTCCTAGGTGTCTTCCATCCATTGTTAAATACTTTAATTAAGTCACCTATTGTTTTTGTCTGTCTGATCATCTCTTGCAGAGATGATTGATAATGTGTCCGCTGTACCTTGTTATTGAACCATAGTTGGATGTTTATGCTTATGATAATGTGTATTGTACTTTGTATTTAGGGTGGTGGGCTTTGTACCCGAATAGTCTGGGTGAGCACTGGTCACCTAGGTGGCTAGTTGTTTAAGTAACTTAATGTTTATAGTTCATGTTGGCTGTATCCATGGACGTGTGCAAGGGGGGGCAAGTGCCCTCCCCCCTGGAGATTTCCTGTCCTGCTTGAAAAGGGGAATCTATGGGGACTCTGCTCTAAAGGGAGATCTATGGGGGACACTGGCCTTGCCTGCTCTAAAGGGGAATCTATGGGGACCCTGCTCTAAAGTGGATCTATGGGGGACACTGTCCTGGTCTGCTCTAAAGAGGATCTATGTGGATCCTGGCCTGCTCTAAAGGGGGTCATTTTGGCTAAGTATATATATATAGTCTTTGCAGGGAGAGCCGGGAGTACCCGGGGGGTGAAGGAAAACCTGGTAGCATGGGGAATATAGGTGAAAAGGTAAGACTAAAGAGGGATCTATGGGGACCCTGGCCTGCTCTAAAGGGAGATCTATGGGGGACCCTGGCCTGCTCTAAAGGGGGGATCTATGAGGACTCTGCTCTAAAGGGGATCTATGGGGGACCCTGGCCTGCTCTAAAGGAGGATCTATGGGGGAAAAAGGGGGCTAAGCATGTGTGACCTTAAAATGATGCCCCTCTGAAAAAAGTTCTGCGGACACCCATTGCTGTCTCTTAGGTATGTTAAATATATTCCTGTATACAGTTTCCTTTGCATACCTTAATGTTATTGGGCTAACCTGATCTGGTGTACTATAAATTCTGTGTGAGTTTTCAATAAAGAGTCCCAGTTTGTACCTGCCTCCTAGTGCCGCCTAGTATCTTGGGTATAATATGCTGCTATAATACCCGATTCCTGGTTTCAGACTGGAGGAAGCTATATCTTGACGGAAGCGGATTTTTGACATGAGCACACACACATCCACACAGGGTGACCTTGATAGACTGGTGTCTTTATTCATCCTTACCAACTATGTAACTATTAGGGATGCACCGATACCATTTTTCTTTACAGCGGGTACGAGTACCAATACTTTTTTTTCTTTTTTAGTACTCTCCAATACCAATTCTGCCGGCAACTGTTTTGTTTACACTTCAGCTGTCAGCAGTGGTACAAAGCACTGAAAAGTTATTTACAAATCAAATACATTTTTTTTGTTTTTTAATTTTGTGATTTTTTTTAAATGTGAAACATGTAAATATATGTTAAAGGTGTTAAAATACTAACGAACACAGCAAACCAAAAAAAAAAAGTTATTATTATTAGTTTAGTTTATAAAATGGAAGTGAACAAAAAAATAAAATCAGCAGGAAAAAATAATTAACTACTTGATAGCCTATAGACAATTGAAGGCCAGGCGAGTGCTTTCCCATCCTGACTGGATGTCATATGACATCCTGTCAGGAAGAACTGATCGTGCGGCCAATGTCTTTATTATCTGTCTTTTTTTTTAAAGTTTCAGGATTTTTTGTTTATTTAGCAAAAAAAAAAAAAAATCTAGTGGTGATTAAATACCACCAAAAGAAAGCTCTAGCTGTGTGAACAAAATGAGAAAAAATTAGTTGGGATATAGTGTTGCATGACTGTGTAATTGTCAATCAAAGGGCGACAGCACTATAAGCTTAAAATTGATCTGGGCAGGAAGAGGGTAAAAGTGCCCAGTATTGAAGTGGTTAAATGGAGAAGCAGAATAAGGAGTTTATTAGGGCTGATTAGAGTAAATGAAGGGTTAATAAGGGGTTATAACAGGGGAACATTTAATTAGAAAAAAAAAATAAAAATAAAGTTTTTTTTACTTGACAGGTTTCTTTAGGCCCCTTTCACACTTGTGCAACTTGTCATGCAACTTTGGACTTCAGAGTTGCACGACATGTCGTTCCCCATGTTTTCCAATGATACCCATTCATATATGCGCAACTTAAAAGTAGCAGCAACTTCAAAGTAGTTCATGCACTACTTTGGTCTGAATTTAATGCAACTTGAGGGCCATAGATTTTAATGTCAACCCTCAGAAGTTGCATGAAAGTCATACCTGAATGTTATACAATGCAACTTGTGTGCATCAGTTGTCCATTAAAACTGGTCAAAGCTAAAGTCGTATCCAAGTTGCACCCATTCAAAGTATCGTCAAAGTTGCCTTAAAGTTGCATCAAAGTTGCACTCCAAAGTTCGCGCAACTTTGGAGACGTACAAGTGTGAAAGGAACCTTAAACGGACTTCATCTGCAGATCGAAGTTCATCTCTTTAATCCGTGGATGAATAAACAGACAGATACAAAATGAAACAATGTTAATCTTTCTGTTTTAGCAGCTGAGCAATGTTGATAATAAATATTGTCAGGCTGCTTTTTTTTTTGACAGCTCAAAAATTGGGGACTTTGTTTACACTTCAGCTGTCAAAGAAGAACCTCACTGACAGCTGAATGAGCTAGCTGTCATTTTGTTATAGGCTGGGCGGACCTCTCATCGATCCGGGCTAGCATCATATGATGTTCCCCTGGATCGCGCCTTGGGATATGTCCCAGCTGCGTCCACTGGATACAGCTGATGACTGATCAGTGTAGCGGCTCGCTGCTGGGTACCATGTGACCAATCACAGCAGGTCACATGACAATTGAGGTGGAAACATTATGCTTTGGGGCCATATATTGTAAATCTTGGATGGAAACCTTCTTCTCTCCGCCAGAACACTAAAGATGGGTCATGGATGGGTATTCTAGCATGGCAATGACCCAAAACATACTGCCAGGGCAACAAAGGAGTGGTTTAAGAAGAAGCACATTAAGGTCATGGAGTGGCCTAGCCAGTCTCCAGACTTTAATGCTATAGAAAATGTATGGAGGGAGCTGAAACTTCGAGTTGCAAACCAATAGCCAAGAGACCCTAAGGATTTAGAGAAGATCTGTAAAGAAGAGTGGACCAAAATCCATCCTGAGATGTGTGCAAACCTGATCATCAACTACTTTGTACAAGAAACGTCTTACCTCTGTGCTTGCTAACAAGGGATTTTCCACCAAGTATTAAGTCATGTTCTGCTTGGGCATCAAATACGTATTCTACTCACTGAACTGCAACTCCGTTTATACATTTGTATCATGTGTAGGTTAGAAATGTATTTTATTCGAACATTTCCTTTTGTTAAATGTATAATATGGCGATTGGTATCGGCGCTACCTTACAGTATAAAAACGTGACTACCACAAAGTGTAAGTGAAGATATATAGGGTGTCAACAGAAAATGTTTATTTGTGAGGAAATAAAATGAGATAAACAATACGTGTGTGTTTATTAAGTTTCAAATAAAAAACAAATATAGTGATACATGTGCAATATGCATATCGAAAACGGTGGAAAAAAATATATAATGGGGGGGGGGGGGCGGGGGGTGTTCCCACAACCACAAGTGTTATATCAGGTATAAACTTATTCCTGATATATTTGTGCCACACAAGTATTGAAAAATAAACAGGTGCTGCTGTGCAGAGTTCGAAAATGACCACAACCACAAGTGTTATATCAGGACTTCCCTGATATATGTGCCACACATGTGCTAAAAATAGGCAAAAGCTACTGTGCAGAGTCCAAAGAGTCCACTAGGTGGCGTCTGCAATACGACCTGTGTAGCTGTATGGGGGGTCTCTTCTCCGTATTTGGGGGAGCACTTCCGAGCCGGTGGTCTGGTGCCCTAAATGCTCATAACGAAAGAAGGCCCCAAAGTGAATAGATAATCCATACAATAACGGCAAAAAAGCGCAGTACACTCACTGTTAAGATGATCTGGATCAGAGTAGACAAAAAACAGTCCGCGCCGGGATGCTTCCGCGTTCCACGGCCGACAACCGGAAGTGACGTTGCACGTTCTAGACTCCGCCCTACGCGTTTCGTCAGAGGGACGTCAACTGGAGCGGCCGCTCCAGTTGACGTCCCTCTGACGAAACGCGTAGGGCGGAGTCTAGAACGTGCAACGTCACTTCCGGTTGTCGGCCGTGGAACGCGGAAGCATCCCGGCGCGGACTGTTTTTTGTCTACTCTGATCCAGATCATCTTAACAGTGAGTGTACTGCGCTTTTTTGCCGTTATTGTATGGATTATCTATTCACTTTGGGGCCTTCTTTCGTTATGAGCATTTAGGGCACCAGACCACCGGCTCGGAAGTGCTCCCCCAAATACGGAGAAGAGACCCCCCATACAGCTACACAGGTCGTATTGCAGACGCCACCTAGTGGACTCTTTGGACTCTGCACAGTAGCTTTTGCCTATTTTTAGCACATGTGTGGCACATATATCAGGGAAGTCCTGATATAACACTTGTGGTTGTGGTCATTTTCGAACTCTGCACAGCAGCACCTGTTTATTTTTCAATACTTGTGTGGCACAAATATATCAGGAATAAGTTTATACCTGATATAACACTTGTGGTTGTGGGAACACCCCCCGCCCCCCCCCCCCCCATTATATATTTTTTTCCACCGTTTTCGATATGCATATTGCACATGTATCACTATATTTGTTTTTTATTTGAAACTTAATAAACACACACGTATTGTTTATCTCATTTTATTTCCTCACAAATAAACATTTTCTGTTGACACCCTATATATCTTCACTTACACTTTGGGGTAGTCACGTTTTTATACTGTAAGGTAGCGCCGATACCAATCGCCATATTATACATTTCACTTTCACCCTTGCACTTAAGGGTTGATTGGTGGCAGCTCACACCTTCTATTTATTTATCTATCTGTCCCCTCATATATCTTTAATCCATAGCGCTGGTCATCCTCCCCTTACCGTATTTCCTTTTGTTGTTCCCATTTTCAAATAGTTATTGCTCATTTTTCCTTCAAATTATTTGAGACTTTTTGCTTGTGTTGTGTTTTATAATGATAGCACAGACAGTGAGATATCAAGTGAGAGAAGACAACTGCCGCTTGCCAAAATTTTACACAGAATTTTGCTCCATTTAGAGATGTCTCATGTTTGCTGAATATTATGATAAAAGTGACTTAGGGTCTTTTTTCTGAGAGTTTCATGAGACGTATATTTATAGGGTAATACCTTCCTAAGAAAAAGATTGGAACATTGAGGTGCTTTTTTCAGCATTTGGCCTTTTCACACAACATTTATATGTGAAGTTTTTCATCACTAATGCAATATATTGTAGCTTACCAATCATTAGATGTGGTAGCTGCATTCGTTTTATTTTTTAGGCTTTTTTTCTCTCTATTATTACTTGGTAATCTGGCCAACTTTTGTTGTTAGATTTCCTTCAGATTTACCTTTTCTATGTAGTGCAAGGGCCTGCCAGATTGCATACAAATTGAAAGTGTTTAGGTTTGACCTCATATTATATGGTTTTGGTAAGTCTAAGGGCTCTTTCACACAGGCGATCCGATCAGATCCGCCTGTCAGTTTTTTAGGCGGATCTGATCGGATCCCCCATGCAGCTCTATGGGGCAGCGGAGGTCAGCGGAAACACCTCCGCTGACACCCGCTGCCATCCGTATCTGATCCTGTTCGTGAAATCTGGATGGATGGAAACCCTATTTTTCCATCCGTTCAGGGATCGGATCGGATGAGAGCGGACAGGCGGTCCCCTCTCATCCGATCCCCCATAGAGAGCAGTGGGGGCTGTGACACCTCCCTCTCCGCACTGCAAGCGGAGACGGAGCTGTCATCCGCCGGCTCACCGGGGATCGGCGGATCGATCCCCACTGAGCAGCACGGATCCGCCTACGGAGGCGGGCCGTGTGAAAGAGCCCTAAAGGAAAAAGTCTTCAGAAAATCTTATAGTGTGTATGGCCCATTAGAGTACCTGCACTCTGGATGAAGGAGCAAAAGAGACACCTTTTGACAGCAGCATTGTCAGTCTTGGGAGAGGGGGGGGGTAGTGTTAAATGTACCAGCATACTTAGCTACACTAACAAATTGAAGCTAAACTCCAGCTAACACCTTATAAGCAGTTACAGCAACAGTTTTTTGTTCCTTTTGGGATAAGGTTGGAAAAAAAGCTGATCATTGTCAATGTTAAATGCTTTGCTTCAACCCTCTAACTTCTACATCTGCAGAAATGCTTGTTCTGTTAAAAAACAGACTACTGGCAGGATTGTCAGATGCAAATAAAAGATAGCTGAAAAGAAAAATAATTCAGCCATCACATCTAAGAATTGGTAAGTTGCAATATAATTAATGCTTGTTTTTGAGTTAACACCATTTATAAGCCTCGTACATACAATCAGATTATCGGATGAATTTCCGTCTGTTTTTTGTTGCATGCTGGTCTCATATCAAAAGTGAAGAGGTTACCCAACATACGAAAATTCTCGGACAACAGAATTTAACTTTAGTAGTGATATCACGTGTTGAATTTCATTTCTGAGCATGTGTGGTCTTGCTCTTACAATTTGTTTTGGACGAAAACTGTACTAATTAAACGAATATAAGGCATTACGTTCACATATGATAAAAATGTTATAGCATGCACATTCAGCTTTTGTCATCTGAAAATTCAGAATCAGCACCATACGAACGATCGAAAAATTTTACTTTGGATTTTCTTATTGTGTGTACGGGCCTTTAGTCTGCAGATGCTTGTCGATCTTTAGCTCCTATGCTTTCACAAGTTAAACATGAATGTTATGACAAATATTTCCCTTCAAAATTAGTAATGTTCAAATCCAAATTAGCATTAATGAGAAAATTTAACATTAAGACCCTCTTCACACCTGAGCGTTTTTCAGCTCATAAAATGCTCTGAAGTTCCAAAATGCCCAATAAGCAAAATTCCATTCATTTCAATGGCCCCTAATTATATATGAGCGTTTTGTCAACTGAAGCAAAACGCCTGAAGCTCAAAAAAGTACATGAGCTTCTTTTTTTGGCAGATTACCAGTGTTTTTGGTTATATGTCAATGCCTGCCTCCAAACACTTGCAAAAAAACGCCTGAAAAATGCCCCAAAAAAACCACATGAAAAACGCCCAAAAAAAGCCTGAAATGAATACGCTCAGGTCTGAATGGAGCCTCAGTACTACTCATGGAGTGAAAAAAAATGTGGGTTTTCTAATGCCTCGTACACACGCAACGATTATCGGCCGACCGATCGGCCGTCTTTTGTCCAGTGTTGTTGTGTTGGTTGAAATGTGCTCTAGACTGCACACGAATTTTCTCAGCCAACAACAACCAACTTCAGAAGTGATGTCATGTGCTGGTTTACTTTCCGTGTGTTTTTTCTTCTCTGAGCATGCCCAGTCTTGCTCATCTGATTTTTGTCTGCCGAAATCTGTATTGACTGATGGAAAATCGGCCGTTCTGTTGACGGCCAACAAAAATTTTATAGCATGCACACCAGATTTTGTTCGGCCGAAAAGTCGCAGTCGGTTGTCGGAATCATCATACTAACAAGCCGACAATCGGCCGATCGGAAGTTGGCCGAAAATTCACGGCCAACAATTGTTGCGTGTGTACGAGGCATTAGTCAAGGCAAGGAGATTGTTTTCCAGCATTAAGCCTCTAGATAGAAATTATTTGAAAAAATACGGAGGCGCATGCGCGGGACTCGGCGAGACGGACATGTCAGCCTGAGCTCCGCTCCGCAGTGAGACATCCCGCCGCCTATCGCTGTGACCAGCCGAACGATCCTCAGCCCGTAAGTCACCCTCGGCCAGCCGGCATCCCTCCACACCCCATCATGGTGTCTGGCGGCGTGAAATCCAAGATAAAGAGCCGTACTATCCGCGATGCCCTTGTGAGGGCTTCTTCCAAGATGGCGCCGCCTCTCTCCTCACGCTCCAGCCCCAGCTTCTCCAAGGCCCCCAGAAGCAACTTGCCTCACCCAGATGAAGGTGAGTCGGACACCGATGCCCCTCTCTCCCGGGGAGCCACAGCCTTTGACCCCTCACAAGCTGCACTAATCCAGCATTTTGAGCGTATCCTAAACAAAGCCCTCCAGCACACCTCAGAGCAGATTACAGACAGGCTCACTAGGGAGATCAGGGAACTAGGCCAGCGCACCTCAGACCTGGAATACAAAACAGAGGATCTTGAAGTGAGCATTCACAATCACTCCGAGGAACTTGAGACCCTCAGAGAGGAAAATCTAGCCCTACAAGTTCAACTTGAGGACCAGGAGAATAGAGCTAGACGATCTAACATTAGAATTAGGGGGATCCCTGAGACTGTTGTGGATCTGCAGTCCACCATTACTGCTCTCTTTCAGGAACTCTCCCCTTCCATCCCTATTGAACGTCTGGAAATGGACCGGGTCCACAGGGCCTTGGCCCCCCGTAAGCCTGAGGGACCCCCCAGAGATGTCATAGCCAAACTGCACTACTATAAAACAAAGGAACAACTCCTACAAGCTGCCAGGCAAAAGGACACCCTCTTGTTCCAAGGCTATTCCTATCAGCTGTTCACTGATCTCTGTAAAGCCACGATCACGAGACGCAGGGCATTCAAGCCCCTTCTCCAGATCCTGCAGCAACACCAGATCATTTACTCCTGGGGTTTCCCATTTTCTGTGCGATTTACCTACCAGGGGCGCAAGCACACCTGCAAAACCATTGAGGACCTCCAACATCTTCTCCATGAGCTGCATCTGTCTTCCTCCCTTGAGTTCTCTACGTCACAACAGCACCGCAGACGCTCTGCATCCCGCTCCCCGCAGACAGCCACTGCCTCCACATCAGCCACTCCTAAACGGAGTCGTCTCATCTCCCCTCTGCCAACGCCCTTAGACTCCATGGACTGATAACCGCGAGCGGCCCCAGGCCCTGGATTCATCCTTTTATGTATTTGAATTTTTACACTTCATTATCTTGATTGTATTGACGAGTTATCTCTCTCCTGTTTTGCTTCCTGCTTCTGCACAGCGGACCTCCCATACTGCACTGTTGCAGTTGTTCCTGGACCATCCATCCATTCGTCTGACCTGCACTGGCGCGCTCGCCTCCACTGATCTCACACGCTTCTCCTGGGACGGTAACTATGGCGTGTTATTTTTATTTTTATTTTTATTTTTTCCTCTGACATTATATTTTTGAATTTTTCACAACAAATACTCTCTTTCTCTTGTTAGTTGCACTGACCTCTAGCGGGTCCCCATACTTTTGTATGACTTTTTTATTCCCCCCCCCCCTTTTTTTTTTTTTGCCCTGTTTTTTGGGGCACGGCTACCACTGGCCCTCCCCTTGGGTCCCTCACGGGCCGTAACACACTGTTCCTCATGCTAATTTACTCACTTTACAAATGTACGATATTGTTGTTACCATTGCTTACCACTTCTGGTCACCAAATGTTCTCTATCAGTTTTATGCTTCTACAGGCGGTTTGTCTCCTGTCGGCAGTCACTGCTGCCTCCTTCTTGCCTCCGGAACCCTCCTTTTGGAGATTTCCCGAGGTGACCCTACTCCCTCTGAGTGGATGGACTCCCTCTCCTCAGACGGACTACTATTTGCTCACATGATTTTATTGCTATCTCAACATATCTCAATGTCTCCTGTACCCCCCTCCTTTCTCCCCCCACTGTCGTCCTCCCCCCTGCCCTCCCTCCTTTCCTTCCCCCTCCCCCCTACTCGCCGGGGGGGCACAGTTGGCGAACGCAAGATCGCCATTTTTAGCTCTTCTCCCCTTGACACACGATGGCCTCCTTAAATGTCTTGTCCCTTAATGTTCAGGGCCTCAACTCCCCACAAAAACGTCGCAAAGCCTTTCGTTCCCTAGCTTCACTTGACGTACATGTTGCGTGCCTCCAGGAGACCCATTTTTCCACCTTGCATGCACCTAAATACCTAACGGCCTCTTATCCCCAGTTTTTCGTGGCCTCGGCTACGGTAAAGAAAAGAGGGGTTCTTATAGCGTTCCACCGTAAGACTCCATTCATACTCCACTCCACTGTAGCTGACCCTGAAGGCAGGTACTTGATACTCACCGGCTCCTTGTTGGACACAGAAGTCACTTTAGCGTCCTACTACGCACCAAATTCGAAACCCCTCTCCTTCCTCTCACACTTTCTACAGATAGTTGAACAACATAAAAAAGGTACAGTCATTCTTTGTGGTGACTCCAACCAGGTCTTATATCCGTTTCTAGACAAGTCCCCTGTCTCTCTTTCTCAGCCTGCGCAGCGGCTTTCATTCCAACTCCTCCTCCAGACTCATTCACTGGTGGACACCTGGCGGGAACTTAACCCGAATAAGCGTCAATACACCTTTTACTCTCATCCACATAAAGTGTCTTCACGCATAGACCATATATTCACCCCCGTGGCCTCCTCCCCTGCTCTCCTATCCTCTTCTATTCTACCGATTCCATGGACCGATCATAACGCGGTGGTCTCCACCTTTGACTCCCTAGTCCCCAAGCAACACAACTTCTCTTGGTGCTTGAACAACTCCCTCCTGGCCCACCCCTCTCACAGAGCCGAAGTGGCTGTGGCTATTAAGGAATATATTTCTCACAATGACACTGCTGACGTCACTCCACTCACACTATGGGAAGCCCATAAACTGGTGCTTCGGGGCACCCTCATTAGCCTGGCCTCCCGTCGCAAGAAAGAGCGACAGCTTCTCTACCGTACCCTTAATTCCACCTTCGCTTTAGCTCACGAACGCTTCCAAGCGGACCCAACCCCAGCACATAAGATCGCCCTTGACAAAGCAACACTGGAACTGGACCTTTTTCTCACAGAATCCGCTGAAAAGCAGCTCAGGCGTTCCCAACACCAGTTCTACACTAAAGCTAACAAACCCGACACCTTCTTAGCACTCTCGCTCCGCAACGCCAACATTGTTCGGAAACCGATCCGACTAAAAACATCCACCACGACTTACACTAGTAACCCACTTAAGATTCTGGAGACCTTCCGTTTACACCTCTCAAAACTTTATTCCCCTCCACCACCTCCGCCTGACTCCCTGATCACCGACTTCTTTTCTGACCTCACCTTGCCTTCACTGTCTGCCCCTCAACGAGAAGATTTGGATAGACCCATATCTGATCTCGAAATCCGCATGGCCATCAAGTCTCTCAAACTCAACAAGAGGCCTGGACCCGACGGCTTCACGGCCTCTTACTACAAGCACTTTTCTGACCTCCTGACCCCCATGCTTTCTAAAGCCTATAACTCCTTGCTTACAGGCCACTCTCTCAGTCCCGACTCAATGAAAGCAGCTATCTCCATGATACCCAAACCACAAACTGACGACTCCTCTTGGACTAACTACCGTCCAATCTCCCTCCTTAACATAGACATAAAGATTATGGCTAAAATACTGTCAGCCCGTCTTAATCTCGTCATAGGCTCCTTGATCCATAGAGACCAGACTGGTTTCATCCCTTGTCGTCAAACGGGAGACAACGTACGCAGGGCTGTTCATCTTGCCTACCAAGCCCGCCGTCGCCACATCCCTGCGTGCTTTGTCTCCCTTGATATTCGGAAAGCCTTTGACACTTTATCATGGAACTACCTGCAATCGGTACTACGCATCTGGGGTTTCGGCCCCCATTTCCTATCCTGGATCTCATCATTATATTCTACCCCCTCTGCCTTTATTCGCTATGCAGGCTTCCAGTCCTCTACCTTCACCATAGGCTGTGGCACTAGACAGGGCTGCCCCCTATCCCCTCTCCTTTTTGCACTTGCAATCGAGCCCCTTGCCCATAAGATCCGTTCCAACCAGAATATAAAAGGAATTGAACTAGGTGGTCACCATCATAAATTATGCTTATTCGCAGACGACATCCTTCTATTCCTCACCTCCCCACTCACCTCTGGTCCCAATCTCCTAGCCATTTTGCAACAATTTGCCCATATCTCTGGCCTGGTGGTCAACACCCACAAATCCAAAGCACTCAATATTTCCCTGCCTGCGCCCCTCCTCACACAACTACAATCGGTGCTCCCCTTCTCCTGGGCCACTCACCACATTCCCTATCTAGGAGTAAAGCTCACGACTGACCCTCTTGACCTCTATGCAGCTAACTATCCTCCTATGCTACAACACCTAACTAGGCTTATGCAAACTTGGTCCTCACTTCCCTTAACTTGGATGGGTCGCATCACAGTTGTTAAAATGGCCTTGCTGCCCAAAATATTGTACCTGTTTCGGGTTCTGCCCTTACATGTCCCCTCCTACTACCTGCGTCAGCTCCAAAGCCGGACCTTCTCCTACGTTTGGGGTAAAATTAGACCCAGGGTATCCAGACAGATTCTTCACCTCCACAAGCTGCAGGGCGGGCTGGGCCTCCCCCACTTCGCCAAATATTACCAGGCAGCCCAACTAGCCCAGCTGACCAATTGGCACGCTACTCGGGAAATTCCCCTATGGGTGGCCCTCGAAGCGGTCGAATGTGATCCTTTATCGGTGGCCAACCTACTGTGGTTAAAATCCTCTGATCGCAGATCGATTACCAACCCCATTCTACGCCATTCCCTGCACCTTTGGGACACCCTAAAGTTCAAGTATAAGCTTCTGTCGCCCCATAACCCGCTTCTCTCCTACCTCCACAACCCGTCCTTCCCCCCAGCTTGGGAATCCCCATCCTCTTTTCAACGTTGGTCGGCAGCTGGCCTCCTCCGGGCCCACTCCTTGATCGTTTTCGATACATTTAAATCCTTTCCGACTCTCCAAGACTCACACCAACTCCCCAATTCTGAGATCTTCCGCTACCTACAAATTAAACACTTCTTATCCCGCTGCATACGTACGGACACATCTTTACCCACCTTGACCTCATTTGAACACGTCTGTCTCCATGACCCACACACCCGAGGTCTAATATCCCTCCTTTACTCTAAACTTTCTGAACCCCTAACCCGAGCTCTCCCAGCATATACATCCAAATGGGAACGGGACTTGGGCATTACACTTGAGCCTGCAGACTGGTCCAAGATCTGGCAGACGACAAAGACAGCCTCCCAAAATATAGTGGCTTCCGAAACCAACTATAAGGTGCTTCTGCGTTGGTACCTTGTGCCAGCTCGTATTGCTAAATTCCATCCCTCATACTCTCAGGACTGTTTCCGAGGCTGTCAGGATGAGGGCACTCATATGCATATCTGGTGGTCCTGCCCCGTGGTCCAACGATTTTGGAAGGCTGTCTTTCGCATTCTCTCCACCCTCATGGACACGCACATCGACCCTGACCCCTGTCTCGCCCTCTTGAACGTGAAATCAGATGACATTTCCACACGGCAGCACAAATTGTTCCTACAAGTCGCGACAGCGGCTAAACAAACAATAGCTAAAGCTTGGAAAACCCCCCATCTACCTATTCCCGAAGTGAAACACAGAATCACTAATGCCATGATTCATGCGAAAATTGAGGCGGTCCTGCTGGACAGGGTCGAAAAGTTTGACAAATTATGGCAACCATGGGTAGACCACTTTCTCCCTCCGAACTTTGATAGCACTCTCTTATTGCCCTAAACGGCATATTTGCAATGCTTGTATCCACCAGTAGTTACCCTGCTCCCCCCCGGCGACCCCCCTCCTCCCCCCCCCCACTTTCTCCCCTTCCACCCCTCTCCTTTCCCCCCATTCCTTTCTTCTCCCCCCTTCCCCCCTATTCTCACCTCTCTTATGACCATATCCCGCTATATGTACTATACTCTGTCCCATACTCTTTCCCACTGTGGTTACTTCTCTCCACATTCCCTACACAAGTCATTTCGGCATTCTACTACAGTCTGCATCTTGTTTGACCTAATGCCAAGGACTCCTGACCTAACCAGGCTTCCTTTCTCCCTCTGAGCCATGTATTGCGACCCCCGAAAACGATACTTTCGTGCATGCTATATGACCCACTGAAGGCGCAGTCGCGCGCGGGCACAGCAAGTTCCCTTTTAGGGGTGCCCGGGTGTTGGCTGTGCTGGAAGGATCTCCCTTCTGGGGTTGTCGCCCACTTGGCTCCGGAATGTGTCTGTTACCCTGGTTTGCTTTGTTACTATCTCCGGTTTACTGTTGCGACCTGTTGTGCAAATGTAACCTCTCTTGCTCTGATTGTACATGTTGCGTTGTATTTACTTCTGTTTTTTTTCAATAAACTATTTGAACACGAAAAAATACATAGAGTGGATATGCAAGAGTCCATAATTTGACCTAAGACAGGGTCTCTATTTTAATACTTTTTGTTGCCTTTCATTCGAAATCAATGGTGAAAAATATCACCTCCAGAGTTTCGATCTGGTGAATGCTTGGCATTGTGTAGATGGATAAATGCAACATTCTTTCAGATGCATCCAGCTTGTGTTCGAGATTCCTATAAATAACATACTTGGGGAATATTATAAACCTGCCTGTGTAGTAGTACATCTGTAATATGTACTACAGCAAAAATGACATTTAGAATTTTTTTTTTTTTAAATGTCACTAAATGACAATCTCCTATTGGCTTGTTGGGGGTCGTAAACATACTTGTGAAGTGGTGCACCTGTACGATGTACTAAAGCAAAAGTGACATGGTATGGGTGGTAAGGGGAATCACATGAAGAAAAAACATGTAGGGTTTTCCCTAAAACTATCTACCAAACCAATATCCTTGATAAGGTTCTGGTTTGGATTCTAAGGGCATAAAAAAAAAAAAAAAAACATGGAGTCCCCTTAAAAATCCATACCAAACCCTTATCCAACCATGCAGCCTGGAGAGCCAGATAAGGAGGGGGGAACTCTTTATTCCCCCCTCAACCTTGCTTAAGGCACTTGCTTGGCAAATCACTTTTTCCCCATGTTGATGAGGAACTCTTCCTCACATCACCGGCCTGGTGGATGTGGGGACCTGTGGAGGGGGAATTATTGGGATCTGGAGGCCCCCTTTAAAATAAGAGGCTAGGCTGGAGTGAGTCTTGTGACTTCACAAGAGGCTCGCTCCCGCTGTATTCAGACACAGCGGGAGTCAGGCCAGGGGAGGAGAGGCGGTGATCACCGCCGCTCTTCCCCGATCGTCGAGGAAAGAGTGACAGGCAGGGACAGATCACAGGATTCAGCATAGCTGAACCTGCGATCTGTGTCTGTGTCACACAATCCCCTCCCCCCACACACGTCAGTAAGCATGAGGCACACATTTAACCCCTTAATCAACAACAGTGTTAACCCCTTCCCTGCCAGTGTCATTTTTACAGTAACAGTGCATATTTATAGCACTGATTACTGTAGTAATGTCACTGGTCCCCCCAAAAGTGTCAAAAATGTCAGTTAGGGGTCCGATCTGTCCGCCCAAATGTCGCAGTCCCGCAAAAAAGATCGCAGATCGCCGCCATTACTAGTAAAAAATAAATAAACAATAAAAATGACAAATCTTTCCTGTAGTTAGTAAACCCAATAACTTTTGCGTAGAAAAGTGAAAAGTACCTGTAGGTGCAGGGCATGTAGGCCCCATCCCCAAGCAGTGAAATGTCATAATAAATGTGACCCACTCCAGCTTAACTCTGGCCCAACCCGTGCCCTAGAGAGACTCTATGAGCCAGCAGATGGTTGCCACCACCAACGAGGAACTATAGGTGACCAGCAGGTTACACATGTATGATGTTTATAAATAAAGATTTTAGCTCTAAACAAAAACATTAGAGAACATTATGAAGGGTCCACAGCCAATGGCTGCGAGAGCTGACCAGAAGGGATGGGCTCAGGCGTATTTAGATCCTAGTCCCAACCCACCTGAGCAATCCTGCCATTAAGCCGTCACTGCACACTGCCAATCATAGGCAGTGAAGCATTTCCCGGGCATGCAGCTGCACATACACACGCTGCTCATGATTGGCGGTGTGCAGTGACGGCTTCCTGGTGGGATTGCTCAGGTGGGTTGGGACTAGGATCCGAACATGCCTGAGCCCATCCCTACTGGGCCGTGTGTTCTAGTTAGGGGGTGGTCCTCCTGTCAGACCACTATAGCACAGTGGGCGGGGGGCGCTGTACTACATTGCATAGTTAGTTCAGTGACCTGTGTGTACCAAGCTGAATAATTACTAGCACTCGTTTGATGCAGAGAATATTTATTTAGTGACAGCATCCATCAGGTATTAGCTATTCACCCATCACCTTATGCTAATTGATAACCTCCTATTAAAACAGGCAACATTTTTGCAGGAATTTCAGTCCAAAAGCATTCTTTGTTGTAGGGAAAGGGTTGCCACCCAGCAACTGTGCCCTTTCTACCGTTTCTTTTTTCTATAAATTATTTTAATTTGGGATATTAACTCTATAATATTATATTTTTGGGGTCCAGCAGAGATCATGTAAAGCGAAGTTCCACCCAAAAGTGGAAGCCCTGCTTATCTGCTCCCCCACTCCCCTCCTCCGGGGTCAAATTGGGGGGGGGGGGGGGAGTGGATACCTGTCAAAAACAGTAACCTACATCATTTGCGGCCTCCTCCTTCCGCCCGCTGCCTTCTGGGAGACACACACAGGTCCCAGAAGATAGCGGGACCTATTCAGAAAGTGAAGCACGACTCACACATGCGCAGTAGGAAAAAGACTGTGAAGACGCAAGCCTTCAGTTCCTGTTTCCCTTAGTAAGGATGCCAGTGCCTGCACCTGGAGACGATGGATGGGTTGGCTTCAGGTGCAGACACTGCGGGCTCTCTGGAGAGGTAAGTGTCCGTATATTAAAAGTCAGCAGCTACAATATTTGTAGCTGCTGACTTTAAATTTGTTTAATACAGGCTGGAACCCTGCTTTAAACATCCACATTTTTAATAAGTGTCTCTAGATATTAAAAGGTTGTGAAACTGGTGCACGATTAACCAATAAAGGGAAGTCCTGCCTATATCTCTCAATGATTTGCCTGAACTCAATGGGTATTTTTCTATGTCCATTTTGGGTATAAATATAAAAGTATCATTGATATGTTAGAATATACATTTGCTTTTGACCATGTGAAGGCAACAAAGGGAAAATCTTCAGAAATGTGAAAGGCCTTATTCAGATGATGCGCTTGCAAAGAAGTTAATTGCATACTATTTAGCTAGATTTCAAAGTGCTATTTAAATGATGAATGTAACACTGACCACGTCAATACTGAAAGCAGAATACTCTTTATTTTCTGGAGTGTTGTAAATCAATGCAGACAATGTATAACACGGGCAAATAGAAAGTATGCAACTCAATACCATCATTTTGAACAATACATTGCAGTTTAATACAAGAATTTTTTTTAATAGTGCTCTCCCAAGATGCCAGGAGATGTGAAAGTTATGGGCCCAAGAGCACACTTTGCTGCTACCATAAATCAAAGTTCAAAGAAAGGTGAAACGTAATACATTTGTCTGTAGTCAAAGGAAATATCAGAAGATGATAGCTCGAGAAAAAGCCAATAGCATTTAACTCAAATAGTGACTGCGTGCTTTGCTCGACCTGCATTTCATATAAAGGTTGCAGATCACTGTCTCTTTTTGCTGTTGAGTGGTATGCAGTAAATGCATATTGCCATTCAACTTCCTAAAAATGAATATAGACACTACTCACTAATATACAATCAAAAAATACTTTTTTTTGTCAGTGACCTTGATGCTGAAATGCATTGAGTATAAGCTCACGTTCACATTGGGCTGATTGCCAATTGCCGGCAATGGCACCGTCAGAATCGGTGCGATGCCGACTTTGAGGTGCCACATGGATTCCCAAAAGTAGTTTCTGCACTACTTTTGGTGTTTTCAGGGGGCAATTTCAATAGACATCTGTGCAGGAACCTGCACAGATGTCTGTGAAATTGCCCCCGAAGTTGGACTGAAAATGCCAGTTAGAAATCATGCGAGTTCAGCTGAACTTGTACGATTTCAAACCCACCTCAGTGTGAACCTAGACTAAGGCTGATTTCATACAGGCGGTCTGATTAGGTCCGCCTGTCAGTTTATCAGGCAGACCTGATCGGACCAGCCATTGATCTCTATGGAGCAGTAGATGTCAGTGGAAATGTGTCCGCTAACAGGGATTACCACCTCATCCTTTTAAAACTGAACAAATAATAATTAAACAGGTTCTGTGGCCGATTAAGGTGGTAATTAGGGTTGAGCGAACACGGACTGTATTATTCGTGTTCGTACCGAATAATTGGATTTTTGTTACCCGAACACGGACCCGAAAACTTTACTGTATGTTCGGGTAAAAATCCGTGTTCGGTCATTTTATTTCCGGGTTTGTATGTATTGGCGCGCTTTTCATGGCGGGCTTTCAACAGCCAATCAACAAGCGTTTAACTGGTGTGCCTTAAGCCATACCAGCCATGCCTACAAATGTATTAGTAGCTGTGATTGGCCATCTGAAGCATGTGACCAAGTCTTTATAAGTTCGAGACCGAGCGCCGCTGCGTCATTATGCTGTAGTACAGGGACAGAGCACACATCATACGTGCTGGCTGCTGATTAGGGACAGACAGGCAAAAAAATCATATTGTGTCCGAAATAGAATTGAGGGACAGGTCGGAGTGCTGCAGGCAGGGCGAGATATAGGCATTTTAGGGAGAGGCTGGAGATATTTAGGGTCAGTGTTCTACAATCGATTTTGCTGTGTGGGGGGGGTTTGCAGTGCCGGCAGTGACCGATCTTATCAATCCTTTTAGGGAGAGGCTGGAGATATTTAGGGTCAGTGTTCTACTACAATCGATTTTGCAGTGTGGGGGGGGGGGGGGATTGCAGTGCCGGCAGTGACCGATCTTATCGATCCTTTTAGGGAGAGTCTGGAGATAGGCAGGTGTCAGTGGTCCACATCGATTTTGCTGTGTGTGGGGTGGTGTGAACACAATCTTTTTGCCCACTGAGGAGGAGGGAGAAAAAAGTATTTTTTATCAGTCAGTTGTGTGCAGCGTTTTTCCTTCAGTGCTGCTGTGCTGACTGTGATAATACACTGCTGTGTTCACACATGTGCTATTATTGAGTGATTTCAAAAGTTATACACTTTTTTCTATTCCACTATTCAATATACACCCTTGGGTTAAAAAAATTAAATTGTGGCATAGTCTGTACTAATCTAGTTAAAAATTACAAACTTAAAAGGGGAATTTTTTTTTTCCCCTCCACAGCCTGCAGCAGAGCTGACTGATATAAGACACTGCTGTTCACATGTGCTATTGATAAATCACCAATTTTATATCATATTTTCTATTCCGCTATTCAATCTACACCTTTGGGTATAAACAATTAAATTGCGGGATAGTCTGTGTCGGTACGTGTGAGATACACCTTTCCAATTTTTGGGGCGCATCTCATACTGCCGAGGATTTGAGGGTGCTGCCTGTTCTGAACTCCTCCTACTCCTCATCCTGCCTTTGGGGGTACAAAAAATAGTAATTTGGGCCTAGTCTGGGTCTCTACGTGTGAGATACATACACCTTTTGATATCATATTTTCTATTCCGCTATTCAATCTACACCTTTGGCTATAAACAATTAAATTGCGGGATAGTCTGTGTTGGTACGTGTGAGATACACCTTTCCAATTTTTGGGGCGCATCTCATACTGCCGAGGATTTGAGGGTGCTGCCTTTTCCGAACTCCTCCTACTCCTCATCCTGCCTTTGGGGGTACAAAAAATAGTAATTTGGGCCTAGTCTGGGTCTCTACGTGTGAGATACATACACCTTTTGATATCATATTTTCTATTCCGCTATTCAATCTACACCTTTGGGTAAAAACAATTAAATTGTGGGATAGTCTGTGTCGGTACGTGTGAGATACACCTTTCCAATTTTTGGGGCGCATCTCATACTGCCGAGTATTTGAGGGTGCTTCAGTCTGCCTCCTGCCTGTTCCGAACTCCTCCTACTCCTCATCCTGCCTTTGGGGGTACAAAAAATAGTAATCGGGGCCTAGTCTGGTTCCGTACGTGTGAGATACATACACCTTTTTTTTGATAATATTTTCTATTCCGCTATTTAATCTATACCTTTGGGTAAAAACAATTAAATTGCGGGATAGTCAGTGTCGGTACGTGTGAGATACACCTTTCCAATTTTTGGGGCGCATCTCATACTGCCGAGGATTTGAGGGTGCTGCCTATTCCGAACTCCTCCTACTCCTCATCCTGCCTTTGGGGGTACAAAAAATAGTAATTTGGGCCTAGTCTGGGTCTCTACGTGTGAGATACATACACCTTTTGATATCATATTTTCTATTCCGCTATTCAATCTACACCTTTGGCTATAAACAATTAAATTGCGGGATAGTCTGTGTCGGTACGTGTGAGATACACCTTTCCAATTTTTGGGGCGCATCTCATACTGCCGAGGATTTGAGGGTGCTGCCTTTTCCGAACTCCTCCTACTCCTCATCCTGCCTTTGGGGGTACAAAAAATAGTAATTTGGGCCTAGTCTGGGTCTCTACGTGTGAGATACATACACCTTTTGATATCATATTTTCTATTCCGCTATTTAATCTACACCTTTGGGTAAAAACAGTTAAATTGTGGGATAGTCTGTGTCGGTACGTGTGAGATACACCTTTCCAATTTTTGGGGCGCATCTCATACTGCCGAGGATTTGAGGGTGCTTCAGTCTGCCTCCTGCCTGTTCCGAACTCCTCCTACTCCTCATCCTGCCTTTGGGGGTACAAAAAATAGTAATCGTGGCCTAGTCTGGTTCTGTATGTGTGAGATACATACACCTTTTTTTTTGATAATATTTTCTATTCCGCTATTTAATCTACACCTTTGGAGTAAAAACAATTAAATTGCGGAATAGTCTGTGTCGGTACGTGTGAGATACATACATCTTTTGATATCATATTTTCTATTCCGCTATTCAATCTACACCTTTGGGTAAACACAATTAAATTGCGGGATAGTCTGTGTTGGTACGTGTGAGATACACCTTTCCAATTTTTTGGGCGCATCTCATACTGCCGAGGATTTGAGGGTGCTTCAGTCTGCCTCCTGCCTGTTCCGAACTCCTCCTACTCCTCATCCTGCCTTTGGGGGTACAAAAAATATTAATCGGGGCCTAGTCTGGGTTTGTACGTGTGAGATACACCACCGTTTTGTAAAAGTTTTCCTATTCCGCTATTCAATATACACCCTGTTTGAGTGTAAAAAATTAAATTGCGGGATAGTCTGTATCGGTACATGTGAGATACACCTTTTTAAATTTGTTTGGTGCATCTCCTTCCACCGCCGAGGATTGCAGGGCGCTTCAGTTTGCCTCCTGTTCCCAACTCCTCCTACTCCTCTTCCTCATCCTGCCTTTAGGGTACAAAAAATAGTAATCGGGGCCTAGTTTGTGTTTGTACGTGTGAGATACACCGTTTTGTAAAATCTGTACTATTCCGCTATTCAATATACACCCTGTTTGAGTGTAAAAAATTAAATTGCGGGATAGTCTGTATCGGTACATGTGAGATACACCTTTTTAAATTTGTTTGGCGCATCTCCTTCCACCGCCGAGGATTGCAGGGCGCTTCAGTTTTCCTCCTGTTCCCAACTCCTCCTACTCCTCTTCCTCATCCTGCCTTTAGGGTACAAAAAATTGTAAACGGGGCCTAGTCTGTGTTTGTACGTGTGAGATACACCGTATTATAAAATTTTTCCTATTCCGCTATTCAATATACACCCTTTTGGAGTGTAAAAAATTAAATTTCGGCATAGTCTGTATCGGTGCGTGTGAGATACACCTTTTAAATTTGTTTGGCGCATCTCCTTCCACCGCCAAGGATTGCAGGGCGCTTCAGTTTGCCTCCTGTTCCGAACTCCTCCTACTCCTCTTCCTCATCCTCCCTTTAGGGTACAAAAAATTTTAATCGGGGCCTAGTCTGTGTTTGTACGTGTGAGATACACCGTATTATAAAATTGAGATACACCGTTTTTTATCCTTTTTCCTATTCCGCTATTCAATATACACCCTTTTGGGGTAAAAAACATTAAATTGTGGCATAGTTTGCATATTTGACTGTGAGATACACCCGTGCGATACTGTTGTTGTTTTGTTCCGCTATTCAATAAACACCTTTCTAGGGCAAGATCATAAATTACAGAAATATGAGGAGACCGTCAAAGAGGGGCCATGGCCTGGGTCGTGGTGCTGCTGGTAGAGCTCCTGTTGCAAGGAGAGGACGTGGTCGATCTGTGCCAGCTACACGCACAAGTTAAACACCTTCCTCAAGTGTGAGTAGGCGACAGGGTAAATGCAGTGGCGGATGGGCCTGAGGCGGATAGCAATTTGGCGCATGTCCTTCCACCACCGAGGATTGCAGGGCGCTTCAGTTTGCCTCCTGTTCCTAACTCCTCCTACTCCGCTTCCTCATCCTCTACCGCCTCCTCATCCGGTCAGCGTAACACCTTCACCACCAACTTCAGCACGGCCAGGGGTAAACGACAGCAGGCAGTTTTAAAACTTGCCTGTTTGGGGGAAAAACCACACACCGCGCAGGAGTTGTGCAGGAGCATGGAACAGCAGACAAATGAGTGGTTGCTGCCAGCGAGCCTCAAGCCCGGCCTGGTGGTGTGCGATAACGGGCGAAATCTCATAGCAGCTCTGGGCCTAGCCGGTTTGACGCACATCCCTTGCCTGGCGCATGTGCTGAATTTGGTGGTGCAGAGGTTCCTTAAAAATTATCCTGATATGTCAGAGCTACTGCAGAAAGTGCGGGCCGTCTGTGCGCACTTTCGGCATTCTCACCCTGCTGCTGCTCACCTGTCAGCGCTGCAGCATAACTTCGGCCTTCCCGCTCACCGCCTCATATGTGACGTGCCCACAAGGTGGAACTCCACCTTGCACATGCTGGAAAGACTGTGCGAGCAGCAGCAGGCCATAGTGGAGTTTCAGCTGCAGCACGCACGCGTGAGTCGCTCTGCAGAACAGCATCACTTCACCACCAATAACTGGGCCTCCATGCGAGACCTGTGTGCCTTGTTGCGCTGTTTTAAGTACTCCACCAACATGGCCAGTGCCGATGACGCCGTTGTCAGCTTAAATATCCCACTTCTATGCCTCCTTGAAAAAACAATTCGGGCGATGATGGAAGAGGATGTTGCACAGGATGAGGAGGAGGAGGAGGATGAAGAGGTAACATTTCCAAGGCTTTCAGGGCAGTCATTCGCAAGGGGCTCCGAGGGTGGGTTCCTGCACACACAAACACCAGGGACACAATTGTCCAGCAGGGGCACAGTTCTGGAGGATGAGGAGGAGGAGATGAAAGAGTATATGGAACCATGTTCACAGCAGGGTGGCACCCAGGCCAGCTCATGGCCATCGCTGGTGCGTGGCTGGGGGGATACAGAGGACACAGGCGATACACCTCCCACAGAGGACAGCCTTTCGTTGCCTCTGGGCAGCCTGGCACACATGAGCGATTACATGCTGCAGTGTCTCCACAATGACCGCCGAGTTGCCCACATTCTAACTTGTGCTGATTACTGGGTGGCCACGCTGCTGGATCCCCGTTACAAGGACAACGTACCGTCCTTAATTCACTCACTGGAGCGCGATCGCAAGATGCGCGAGTACAAGCGCACGCTGGTAGACGCGATGCTGCTGGCATTCCCACCTGACAGCGGGGGCCACAGTGGAAGCACAAGGCAGAGGAGGAGGAGGAGGAGGAAGAGGTCGCCGACGCAACCAGGGCACCACCAGCACCTCAGAAGGCAGGGTTAGCATGGCAGAAATGTGGAAAAGCTTTGTCAGCACGCCACAGCAAACAGCAGCACCAGCAGCTCATATGGAACGTCTTAGCAGGAGGCAGCATTTCACCAAAAAATAGAGCAGAGCAGGTCCAAGGGAGATCTTTCCCATCTCCTCACTGGCAAACAGAGCGATAATGCTAATCTGCCCTAGGTGATTAGGGTGTGCCCAGGTACACCCGGCACACCCTGTGCGCACGCCTATGACACCGCCACATACACCACCACCTCAACCTCCCTCCTACTCCATATGGGCCTCGTCCTTCAGAGATGAAGAAAATTTTTTTTTTTTTTTCTGCTGACACCCGCCGGCATCTGATCCTGTCTGCCCAAAACAGACGCATGGGGGACCCATTTCCCATCCTTCTGGTGGATGGGATGACAGTCAGATGGAAATGGTTATCTAAAATGTACCCAGTTCCTCCTTGTTATGTTTTAGGGGTTACTGTCAGGTGGGAATGATGTTTCACACAATGGTGGACTTCTCCCAAAGTCCTGCACTTTTGGATTAGAATACATGCACTGATCATACCCTAAAATCCACGTACAGCACTCCTAAGCAAACCTTTAGCTGGTAACCCTAAACACACTTAATAGTTGACTTTTATATGTTTTTGCCAGTAAAATCATAATAGCTACTATTAGTAGACATTAATATACACCATATTGTCAAAAGGAATGGGACGCCTGCCTTTACACGCACATGAAGTTTAATGGCATCCCAGTCTTAGTCCGTAGGGTTCAATATTGTGTTGGCCCACCCTTTGCAGCTATAACAGCTTCAACTCTTCTGGGCAGGCTGTCTACATGGTTTAGGGGTGTGTCTACAGGAATGT
Organism: Pelophylax lessonae; assembly: GCF_965119305.1. NCBI lineage: Eukaryota > Metazoa > Chordata > Amphibia > Anura > Ranidae > Pelophylax > Pelophylax lessonae. The sequence continues at coordinate 88,903,541 of NC_138771.1, read as the reverse complement.
TTGACCATTCTTCCAGAAGCGCATTTGTGAGGTCAGGCACTGGTGTTGGACGAGAAGGCCTGGCTCGCAGTTTCCACTCTAATTCATCCCAAAGCAGAGTGCAGGTGGGACATCAGGGGTCTAATAGACCCCTGATATCCTATTAAAGAGAATCTGTCATTTCATATGGACTAACAATAGAGTTAAGTAAAGAAGAAAAAGCTCAAAAAGTTACTCAAAATAAATAAAAAAACAGGAATAAAAACAGGTGTAAAGCCATAGGCATGCGCACGGGGTGTGCCTGGGCACACCCTAATGCCCAGGCACATCTGGCACACCCCAGGGCTTTGCTGGCAGAAATCAATCTTTATTTCAGCACCTCTGCTAATGTATAATGGCAGCGCTGCGAGTCAGTCGGCTGTGTACCTCCTATAAGTGAAGTCACTGACCGCAGATTAAGCAGGCAGGCGGCCGCATTTTCCGATGCTACCTCTATAGTTCCGGCTACAGCTTCATTGACAGCTGAATATCAATCCGCCGCCTGCTGTCAGGTATGCTGTAGCCGGACTATAGAGGTAGCAACAGCCACAGTGGCAAAACAATAGGGGGTGCGACCCGGCCCCATGCTGAAAGGGGCCCCTGTAGCTCCCCTGTCAGTCACATTTGTCTTCACTGCTGTGTCGGAGTCGATTCTAGGTACAGATGACTACTTGTCAATGACAAGTTGTCACCATCCTGGATAGTGGATACAGCTAGCATCAGGCTGGATAGGGGAGCCAGCGGGGCGACATATAGGAGATCCGATCTACTTATTCACTTCTTGACTCCTGCAGGGCTTTCAGTGGCTGCGGGAGCGGGATCGGTTGTTAGTGTATGCCGTCCCACCGGACCTCCTATCCAGCCTGCTGCTAGCTATCCACGATGGTGACAACAAGCATCCGTACCTAGGACTGCCTCCTAGCTCCGCCCCCTGACTTCAGCTTCAGCTCCCGCCTCTTCTGTCAATGCTGTTCCTGCCGCTGGGCACGGTAGGAGAAATACTAGAAATGCCTCCTAGCCCCTTCTGCCTGGTAAGACACAAACACAATGTCTGCCACAGCAGAGTGTAGTGTTCCAGCCTGGTGTCCTAGTGACTGTCACTCTGCCCCCCCCCATACTGCCCCCTCCTTTTATTTTGTCCCCTCCATACTGCCCCCTCCCATCATGCTGCCCTCCCCCCTTACTGCCCCCTCTTGGCACACTATACCCCCACTGCTGCCCCCCCCCCATACTGCCCCCTCCTGTTATTTTGTCCCCTCCATGCTGTCCCCTCCCATCATGCTGCCCTCCCCCCTTACTGCCCCCTCTTGGCACACTATACCCCACTGCTGCCCCCATACTGCCCCCTCCTGTTATTTTGTCCCCTCCATACTGTCCCCTCCCATCCTGCTGCCCCCCATACTACCCCCACCTGGCACACTCCCCCAGTACTGGCCCCCTCCCATTACGCTGTCCCCCTCCCATGATGTTGCCCCCCCATTCTACCCCTCCTGGCACACTGTCTCCCAGTACTGCCCTCCACTGTCCCCTCCCATTGTGCTGCCCCCATATCATACTACCCCCTCCTGGCACACTGTTCCCCCATACTTCCCTCCACTGCCCCCCTCCCATCACGCTGTCCCTCTCCCATCATGCTGCCCCCCCCCCCCATACTGCTCCCTCCTTTACACCAGAGTCCACAGTACTCTTTACATCCAATTTCCCAGTGTAAAGGGGAACTCTGGGGATTCTGATGTGAGGGAGGCTTTCTGGGAACCTTGATTTAAGGGGGGTAACTGTGATAGACTAAACACTATTGACTCTGCTTTTAGGGGAAATGCTGTAGACTCAGATGTAAAGGAGGATTCTGATGTGATGGGAGCACTGTGGCCACTGTGGAATATGTAGCGGCTCATTCACAAATGCTTTCTGAAGAGCGATCCACAAACCGATTGATCTTCAGAGAGCATTTTAGAGGAGGTGAAGAGGCATTGTATTGCCTCCTCACCACCTGCTTTAACCCATTGAACTCTACATTACACATGGTTGTGGGGCACTTGCAGAATGCCACCATTCATTTGAATGGGTCACAGTCGGTGGGTTCTACACCTGCTGAAAGCAAAAGGGGATATAATTGCAGCTGTGGCATATGAACATGCCCAGCTGCTGCCTCTACAGCTAAAAGATGGTAGCGGTTGAGGGGTGGTAAAAGAACGTTTCGAAAGCAGAATTTTACTGCCCTTCAACCACTATAAACAATTAAATGTTGTAATAAGTTACAAAAATAAAGTGTTTTATTTATTTATTTAATACATTTAAAAAATGTTTTGATACATTTGCGCATGTGAGTTTTGGGGTGCACACCTATGTGTAAAGCCCACCTCCCTGATGTATAGGCACACGCGTTAATGTCCAAAATCGCCCTACACATTATCCTTATAGCCTCACACACCAGAGTAACAATTCTAGGGCCATCATTCACAGTTAACTTCAAACCAATGACCTGAAAAGGGTTTTAAATATTTACCTATGGATATTTAAGACTTGAAATATCTGGTGTATATTTACCCAATGCAACCTCATCTTTTATATTTTACCAAAAATTGGTAAAATATTGTGTTTCTGTGCACTACAATTAACTTTGGTGTATTTGTTTCTGAAAATATGGGCTTTGAGAAATAGTTTTGCTAATACTATATTACATAAAAAGTGCAACTACCACTATTTTATTCTTCATGGTCTCTGCTTTCAGAAATCATATACTTTATACATATAATTCTTTAGAATTATGTTGTGCCTCTGCATAGCAAATCATGGTGCCTGAGAAAAATGAATGTACCTGTGAGAGATGTGCAACCCCCGCCCCCCAATAAAAGAAAGAAAGAAAGATGGCTCTGTCAGTGAAAGAGGTTGGGTTAAACAGAGTTTTCTCCCCTGACTTGCCACTGTCAAACAGAAAGCTAAAGGAGGGTGAATATGTGCAGATGTGGGGTGAGTATTTAAGTTGATCTTGTATGGTTTTTGTACATATTACATGTGGAGGAAAGCACTGGTTCATTTATGAAAAAAATAAATTCTGCACAAACATCCACTAGTACAGTGTCCCCACTGAAAAATGTCTCCTCTATTTTTGCGCAGGTGGCAACTCAACAATGTTAATTTTTTCACATTCTGTCCTTGTGACAATTACCAGGACAAACAGAATAAATCTCCCCATACGGGACACAGACGTCAATAAAACTATGACAGGGACTCTACAAATTTGGCTTGAGATATACAGTATATACTTGAAGTACTTTTGGTGTAGAACATGTTTGCATTATCATACAGTTTTTTCTGCTGCATCTTTGATTTATATACATAAAACACAAAATAAAAATTGTCTTTGGTAAGTTTTTTCTTGATATCAGTCGAACGGACATGTGCACTAAAAATGACCAATTATTCATTTCTTAAATATACTGTAAATCCTTAGTTTCTGAATTATCGTGCATTCACTGTGCTTCTACATTTTTTTTTTTTTAACTCAAATGAAACACTTTTGTAAGATTTGGTTAAATATACAATACTGACAATGAGCACTTATTTTTCTGATCTGACCTCTATATTGCAGCACCCAATAGAAAGCATTCAGGTCTGAGTGACCTGCAGATTCCTATCACCTGTTCAGTAACTGAAAATGAAAAATGCTGATCTTTATTTACACACAATAAGCAACCTGCTTTCATTTGGGTCAATCAAAACAAGCTTAAGTAGTATTTTTTCCCCCTTAATTGCTTCAATCTTCTTTGATAATATCGTTGAAAACCAGGGTGGTGATGAGAGTTATGCCCCGTACACACGTGCAGATTATCTGAAGACTTTTGTCTGTAGACTTACCAAAACCATATAATATGAGGTCAAACCTAAACACTTTCAATTTGTATGCAATCCGGCAGGCCCTTGCACTACATAGAAAAGGTAAATCTGCAGACAAAAGTCTTCAGATAATCTGCACGTGTGTACGGGGCATTAACATGGCCAGACATGACTATGCAGAAGAGAAAATAAAAGTTAATGCTCTGTGCTATGGAGAACATGTAAAAACCCTTTAAAAGTTTATTTGGACTTTAGTTACAGCCTCTTTACTTACACTATTATTTCCTGGTAAAGGACAAAACATTTAAAGTGTATTTATAGCCAACACTTTTTTTGCTGTTTTTTTTAGCTGTTTGTGTACAACTGGGAAATTTCCCTTAATTTCTTGTTCCAGAGAAATAGCAGGAGGTTAAATGAAACCTTTCAAACTGAGGGGAATTTACCTCTTGGATAGCTGTTCCCTTAACAAGGTTTCCCTGTTATAAGATGTCCCGTCTAGTCCTAGGGAAAACTAAAACTTTTGATTTACTCCCGCTTTCATGTTTTGGTGAAAATGGTCACCAGTGCAAAGATGGTGATTTCTCCCAATGAGAACTCAAAGAGCAATAAAAATGTGGTAGAAAGTCTAACCTTTCCCCTATCCTAGTTAAATTAAAAAAAAAAAGAAAAAAGGTTTGCCTAGATATACACTTTAGATAATAAGGAATTGCAGTTATTTTTTGCTCCTCTGCTTTTTGACTGTGTGACAACTGTTCCTGTTGACTGTCCCTGTTTGAAAAAGTATAATTTCTAAAAATAGGTTTTCATTTTAGCTCATTTTGACTAGTACAAAAAACAGGACTACATACTATCACAATATGAATATTAGCATGGGCTTTGGTCTCCTGATTACAATAGATTACTCAAATGGAAATTATGGCAAATACACTGGTAATATATTAGAGCCCAATGGCATTCTTCTTAAGACATGCACTGATAAATAATGTGTATCATAACTTTGTGAGATGAAATATGAAAAAATTTAATAACTTGCCCAATATTTTTACTATATTTATATATCACAAACCTATTTTCATACGAAAAATACAATTTAAACGGATGTTTTTGTATAAACTATATTTTTCTACAGTAACTCCAAGAGCCATTTCATCTAATCCCCAATGTCTACAAAATGAGAAAAGGCTCACAGTAAACCTGTGGCTACTGTGAAGTGACTAAACAGACAATAGACTCCAAACTACCTAGAGGCCCCTGCATATATCTACAACTTTCTTACCAAGTGTCCTGGAAACCTCAAATCCTGTTTATGCAGGCACATAGACTTCCTAATAAAATAGCATTTTGGGCAGCCTCCTACCTGCCTTATATGACTAACTATTATCCACCAAGGTTCCCATCACATTACAAGGCACTGGGGTATAACAAGGTGGCCTAGATCAGGGTTTGGCAATCTATGGCATGCATGCCAGAGCAGAGATGCATACTGCTGTCAGATGGCATGCAAAATCTGTTGGGATCCTGCAGTTTTAACTTACTAGCAGAAGGAGATGGGGGATTGAGGGGGGGATCCCTCCCCCAGAGCTTTAGCAGATAAGTTCCTCTGATCACCACTTTTGTTCCTTCTTTCAAGCAGACAGAGTGAGTGAGGCAGTAATGGGGGAGACGTGGAGCAATGTGGGAGTGGGTATTGAATTAAGCAAAATCACTACACTGAATCCCCCAGAGCGTTAGCAGATAAGTGTCTCTGCTCAACACTTTTGTTTCTTCTTTCAAGCACAGTGAGTGAGGCAGTAATGAGGAAGAGATGAGGCAGTAATGAGGAAGAGATGGATCATTGTGGGAGTGGGTAATGAATTAGGTAAAACCACTGCACTGACTCCAATCGTGGGGTATTTTTCTATACTGACCACCAATCCTGGGAGTATTTTGCTGCACTGATACTAATCCTGTTTTTCTATACTGACATCAATCCTGAGGGTATTTTGCTGCACTGACACCAATGCGCTACTGACACTAATCATTCTTCACTGACTCTGATCCTGGTGCTGTAGGAATATGACGGAACTGTCCAGTACTCAGCTTGGGTTCTTCCATCAATATATAGCTTCCTCCAGTCTGGACATAGGAACCAGACAATATAGCTGAGCATCCAAGACTATACGGCACTAGTTTAGATGCAATTGGAACCCTTTATTGAAAACTCCCCCCAGAATTTATAGTACACTAGATCAGGTGAGCCTGATCACATTATCGTATACTGTAAACAGGAAAACAATTACCTTAGCTAAGGAACAGCCAACATACACATAATGCTAATCCACATCTAGCAACTAATAGCTGACAGAGATAACATTAACATGAGCTATTTAACTGGTCACTTAAACCAGCCTAGGTGACCAGACCGTTCAGCGCCTACAACTCTGAATACAAAGTACTGTACATTACACATCATTATAAGTATAAACACAGAGATGAGCAGACAGACAGAAACAATAGGTGACACCATTAACACAATTAACAATGAGAGAGACATACTGTACATAGCAGAATCAGGTTATTCTGAGCTGATGATATTAACATCTGTTCTGAGTATCAAAATATAAAGCAGTCATTGCTGGTTATGGACATAGAGGCCCTAAATATAGATCCCGGGCCTAGATTCCCCCAATCCAAAGTAAGACCACTCCAAGGGTCCCCCAGGCACACACCTCCCAATAAGTAGTGTTACCTTAAAAGCTAGGGCACCTAGTCAGTAGGCAAGAGGCCACCCTGCAGTCCCCTCCAAAAGCCCCTGTCCTGGTTGGGTCTGTCACATTTTTCCCCCCATCCACAGTCGACTAACAAGGTCCAAGACCTCCACCTGGTCTAGACCTGCATTAGTTGGGCAGAGAGATCTCTGGAATAATTGTCATCAGTAGGTGTGGGTCAGAGGTTGTTGACTCTCTGTCCAGCTGCCATCGCTTCAGCTGAGTGGCCTCTACTGTTCTGGTCGAGGGGCTGCTGAGTCTGCTGCTGGTCGAGGGGCTTACTGCCCGGCTCCCTGAAGCTGTGGAGACATTTTAGATGCTAGGCAGAGGCCAGCTGTGCTGTGCCCTGTTGCCAGTGCTTCAGCTGGGAGTAGGATCTTCACTACATCAACTTGTCACTGGGGAGAGGGGCCACATGCCCCAGCTCCCTGGAACTCTGGAGTTGTTACTGGTGCTGGGCAGAGGTTGGTAGTGCTCTGCCTTGTTGACAGAGCTTCAGCTGGGAATAGAAGCTTTACTACATCAGCTTGTTGCTGGGGAGAGGGGCTGACTGCCCCCGCTCTCTGGAACCATGAAGACACATGAGGTGCTAGGCAGAGGTCACCAGCATTCTGCCCTGTTGCAGGCACTTCAGCTGGGTGGTCTTTATCATTCCGGGGCTTGGTCTGCTGCTAGGGGAAGAAGCCACCTTCCCTGGCCTCCTGGATCTCCAGAGTGGATGCCGTTGCCAGGCAGAGGTTGGTAGCACTTTGCCCTGATGCCAGCGCTTCTGCTGGGGACCCCACATTATCCGCATAGGCTAACTGTTGGGGAGGGGGGCCAGCTTCCTCACTCCCAGACTGTGGATCTGCCACTGGGGAAGAAAAACCAACACCTTCCTACCTTGGGCCCCCAAAACTGCTGCCGGTGTGGGGCAGAGGTCTGTAGCACTGTGCCCTGATGCCAACGCTTCTGCTGGAAAAGTTTGTTGTAACTCCACAAATGCTGCTGGCATGAAATCCCATGTTCCTGTTAATGGTGTTTGAGAAAGGCTGGCTGCCTCTTCACTAAGGAAGGTTGAAGCTGCTGTTGGTGCTGGCCAGAGCTCAGTGATGTTTTGCCCTCATGCCAGCTCTTCTGCTGGATGCTCACTGGGTTGTTCCTCCTCAGCAGAAAAGTCTAGTAAACCCCCCCAGTCTCTGGAGCTGGTGGCTGAAGACAGAGTCTACCTATCTACTTTCCCTGAAACCCAGACGATGTTACCAGTGCTGGGCAGAGGCTAGCAGAGCTCTGGCCTGTTGTCAGCACTTCAGTTGGAATCTCAGTAAATGTTACATTCTCCGATGAAAGTTTGATTAAATCCATGCTTTCTGGGATCTGTGGTTGGGGAGTGAGGAGGGCTTTCTTTTCTCCGGAGTCCTTAAACTGCAGCTGGGCAGGTGAGCCATCTGCTCCATCTCCCATAACCTCATCCGGATGCTGGACAGAGGCATTCTTCCATCCAAGCTAATCCTGTGCAGAAACAGGTTCATCAAGGTGATTCAGCACTTTCTGCATCTGCCAAAAAAGCTTAGCTTCCATAACTGGAGCTGGGCAAAGCACACTGTTACTTTGCCTCATTGTTGACACTTCAGATGGGATTTCTGGACTGTCGGCTGGTACTTGCAGGTAGTCCCAGCAAAGGGAGCCCAGCCCTGCTGCTGAGCAGAGTCTAGCAACCATCTGTAGGCGATCTCCAGCTCCCATTCCTAAACAGCTAGAAACTCAAAATCTTCCAGTGCCCTTCCAGTGTACTTCTGAGCTGTGCAGCATCTGTTCTCTGTAATCCATGTTTTCTTCCAACCGCCACTCCAGATTGCTCCCAAAGTCAAGTTTTCCTGACAGTTTCCCATACAACAGCCCCAGGCCGCTGTAGCCAAAGCCTTCAGTCGTTCGGTGTCCAAGGGCACGCTTGGGCTACATGCCCCTGGAGGGCTCTGCAGCTCTCATCCAGCTGTATCTCTGCCTGGACCAGCCTGCTTAACTCAGCTGTCCACTCCTTGTGTGGATTTTCCCCCAAAAACAGCACCCGCTATCCATACTGTGACCAGAACCTTTCCTGGGTGTAGAAGAGAATTTTTCCCTGGCAGCGCTGCTCTAGGTCCAGCTCTTCCTTCCAGAGTTGCCGGCGGACAGTCATACCATCCCAGCAGGACCTGCATTGGCAATGGTCCTCTGTGCTTCATCTGCATCTCTTGCACTCTCTTTTTATGTATTCCTCTTCCATGTCGGCTGGAATCTGTACCTCTCCTCTTCTGCCAACGGGACCTCAGATCCTGGTGGTAGTTTGGATGTCCCAGACTGCAGGAAGCATCCCACTGCTGCCACCAAATGTGACAGAATCATCCAGCACCCAGCTTGGGTACTTCCGTCAAGATTAGATTCCCAGAGTCTGTATGTTTCGGGGAGGCAATCCCGAATCTAAAGCAAGACCACTCCAAGGGTCCCCCAGGCACACACCTCCAAAAGAGTAGTGTTCCCTTAAAAGCCAGGGCCCATAGTCAGTAGGCAAGAGGCCACCCTGCAGTGCCCTCCAAAGCCCCTGTCCTGTTTAACCACTTTACCTCTGGCCACTGTGCCTCTACTGCGGCACAGTGGCTCGTTATCGTCCAGCGACGTAGACCTACGCTGGACTCCTCCCCCTGTAGGCGGCGCTCGCGCGCCGCCGGAGGCGCGCTCCCGCTGTTTTCATTCACAGCGGGAGTCGGGCCAGGGGAGGAGTGGCGGCGATCGCCGCCGCTCTTCCCCGATCGTCAGGGAATCTAGTTTGGAGATCCGCCCGCCTGTGTAAACAGAGCGGGCGGATCTCCTAAGTGACAGGGAGTGACAGATCGGAGTGTTCAGCGTAGCTGAACATCCGATCTGTCCCTGACTCACTCAGTCACCTCCCCCCCACACATTAGTAAGCTCCAGGCATACATCAACCCCTCCCTCTCCAATAAAATTAACCCCTTCCCTGCCAGTGTCATTTTTATAGTAACAGTGCATATATATAGCACTGATTACTGCAGTAATGTCACTGGTACCCCCAAAAGTGTCAAAAATGTCAGTCAAGGGTCCGATCTGTCCGCCGCAATGTCGCAGTCCCGCAAAAAAAAATTGCAGATCGCCGCCATTACTCGTTAAAAAAAAAAACACCAAAAATGACAGAAATCTTTCCCTTAGTTAGTAAAAGCAATAACTTTTGCGCAAACCAATCAAAATATGCTTATTGTGATTTTTTTTTACCAAACATAGGTAGCAGAAAACAAATTGGCCAAAAATTTTAAAAAAATTCGATTTTTACATATTTTTTGGGAGGAATTTCATATAAAAAAATGTTAAAAATATTGTTATTTTTTCAAAATAAATGCTCTTTTTTTGTTTATAGCGCAAAAAGTAAAAATCGCACAGGTGATCAAATACCACCAAAAGGAAAGCTCTGTTTGTGGGAAAAAAAGGACGTAAATTTCGTTTGGGTACGGCGTCGCACGACCGCGCAATTGTCAGTTAAAGTCACACAGCGCTGAATCGCAAAAAGTGGCCTGAACGTAAAGCAAAATCCTCTGGTGGTAAAGTGGTTAAGTCTGTCACAAGGAAGTTTAATGCTGCATTGACACCAATCCAGGGGGCTTATTATTGCAGTCACTGGACACAAATTTTGGGGCTGTTGGAGTCCTGACTCTAGTACTCTGGGTTTTTGCAGTCACTGAAACCAAGGTTGAATTTATGATTCCAATCATTCACGCCAATACTGTAGGTTATTATTGTGATCACTCAAACGAATGTTGAGAGTTTGCTGCTATGTTAATTAGAATCCCTCTTGTACTTTCCTCCCAGCATGTATAATTTTGTACGTTGTACAAGGGAAAATTATAATTGAAGTTTCCATTGATATTTGCAAGCTGTATCGATATTTCAAACCTAACAGAAATACTTTATTCACGTTTTACTGTTACTCTTCAAGCGGCTGGGTAATTGACCTAATATTTAGACCGAGAGTGCCCTTACAAAACAGATGCAAATTTATAATCAATATGAATAAAACAGGGTCAGAATGGCAAAAAGCATACATACACTGCAGAATAACACAAAATGGGTTATGAAAGCTGCACAAGCATGGATTCTTCACAGCAATGTCTCTGAGGCTCAGTCAGGCCAACACGTAGTTATATTGCATAGTCTCTATATGAATATTTAAAAACCGAGTCACAAGCTCAAGAGGAATGCTCCTGCATCTGAGCATGGTGAATACATAGGTATTCTGCTACCATTCTACAATTTACTTACTAAATATTACTTCTCATGATTGAAAGTGTAAAGCAAACTTTTTTTTAATTAAAAAAAATCCAGCAATTCATTTCTTACAAACCTTTTTCTGCCACACAAAGCTCAAAAGCTTACCTACCCCTGGCCCAGATAATTAAGAACACAAGTGATTAGTTGAGAGAATATCAAGTATCTAGTTTTTGGCCTTCAAGGCTTCAGTGAAGTAAAGCCAGCTTATATACCACTTATCATGTCTCCATTTTTAAAGAATGTTCAAGGCATGGGCTTAAAAAATAAAAGGAAATAATTTCTTATTTATTGAAACAAATGGACAAGCAGTGCAAAGGTCATTCACTACATCTTCATCACAACCTGGAAAGTTGCATAACATATGCACAGCAAATGTAATATTATATTTCCAGTAATCTATCTGACCTAGCTCAGACCACATTATGTCCTACATAATCACAGCTTGTTGCATTATAATAAACAGGATGCTGCAGAGGGCACTTTGGGGCATCTTTATAAGCAGTGATTCTGACACCAAATATTCACTGCGGGTGAATCTTCCTGGGACATACTTCTAGGATTAGGCCCTGCAGGGCTCAACATATGTTAGAGGGTGTTCTCCCATGGGTAGGAGACCAAGCTGAAGCCATTTTTACAAAGAGGAACTCGCTATATGCTAAGGCAGTGTGCAGACAGGTGCCATATTGTTGCATTCCTGATGCATGTGTTTTTAAATGACAGGGAATGATTAAACACCTGTGAATGTCACATTCACTACTTCAAAAATATACTGCATGTACTGTATTTCATAGTACAACTTACAATACACTTTAACTACTTGCCGATCGCCCGCCGCAGATATACTGCGGCAGACTGGCTCGGTTGCGCGAACCGCTGTACCTGTACGCCGGTTCACAGGAGTGCTTCTGGGGGCGTACGTCGCCGGAGGAGCACTTGTGCCACCATTAGGCAGCGGGGAAGCCGATCCATAGTGCCAGCAGCCGCAATTTCCTCCGGGCACCCACGATCGCTCCCCGTGGATAGAGGACGGTCAGCTGTTGTAAACACAGCAGACTGTTGTTCTTTCTGGAATGAACACAGAGTACCTGTGATCCTCCTATATAGGATCACAGGTCTCTGTGTTGAATCCAAAAGCCCATCCCCATCACAGTTAGTAAACACCCCCTGGGCTCACACTTAACCCTTTGATCCCCCTGAGTTAACCCCTTCCCTGCCAGTGTCATTATTACAGTAACAGAGCATATTTTTAGCACTGATTACTGTAGTAATGTCACTGGTTCCCCCCAAAAGCGTAAAAAACAAAAGCGTAAAAAATGTCATTTAGGGGTCCGATCTGTCCGCTGCAATGTCAAGTACCGCTAAAAAATTGCAGATCGCCACCATTACTAGTAAATAAATAAATAAATAAAAATGACATAAATCTTTACCTTAGTTTGTAGATGCAATTTTTTTCCGCAAACCAATCAAAATACGCTTATTGGGATTTTTGTTCCAAAAATATGTAGCAGAATACAAATTGGCCTAAAAAGATGAAAAAAATTAGATTTTTTATTTTTTTTTGGGAATGTTACAGTATATAGCAAAAAGTGAAAAATGTTTTTTTTTTTCAGAATTGTCGCTCTTTTTTTCATTATAGCGCAATAAATAAAAATCGCAGAGGTCATCAAATACCACCAAAACAGAGAAGAGGAGCCTCTAAGTATAGACTTTGTAGCATTTAATGGGATATAATAAACACTCACATCAGTTCAAGAATACAAGTAGTGGGTAGAAAGCAATCCTCCAAGAAAGGTGTGTTCGTCATCTTATGTGGACGCCGCCATCAGAGTCAGTCTCCCCTCTTCACCGTTATGCCGGCAGTAATGATGGATGGAACTGGAGCGGAAATGAGGCTAGGAGAGCAAAAAAGCGAAAACGAGGCTTGGGAAGCGTGAAGCTCTGGCATCGTAATTGGATGACGTTACAAAGCTGCCGGCGTCCACATAAGATGACGAACACACCTTTCTTGGAGAATCCAGGATTGTTTTTTACCCACTACTTGTAATCTTGAACTGATGTGAGTGTTTATTATATCTCATTAAATGCTACAAAGTCTATACTTAGAGGCGCCTCTTCTCTGTTTGTCCCTAGCTTTGTTGGAACCTTTGGCTTATGTTTCACTTGATGGCAGCCCTATATGTTGGACTTTCCATATCATTTATAGAACAATATGGACTTTTATAGATTGTGCAGCTGATGCGCCTGATTCATGTTTATTTTAAATACCACCAAAAGACATCAATTTTATTAGGGTACAGCATCGCCCGACTGCACAATTGTCCGTTAAAGTAACGCAGTGCCGAATCGCAAAAAATGGAATGGTCATAAAGGGGGCAAAACCTGGGGCTGAAGTGGTTAAAATAGTTTTTATCACATCAGGTTAATGCCTGATATGCCTGTAAACGGGGAGCTCACAAGTCACGGCTTACAAATAGTGTGGTTCCCGACTGAGGCTCTGGAAGACAGCGATCACTTCACCAGTGGCTTTGCAAAATCTGTGCAAATGATTTAATACTTCATATTTCTATTATCTCTCATACAGTATGTCAACACAAGGTGCAATCAGAGCCGGTTCACACTGGGGCGACTTGTCAGGCGACTTGGTCGCCTGACAAGTCGCCGTGGGTCGCCTGCCATAGATTAGCACAGGACCCGTTCTAATAGGAGCGACACAAGTCGCTCCGACCTAGAAAAAGGGTCCTGTACTACTTTGGGGCGACCTGGAGCGACCTGCATTGACTTCAATGATATGAAGTCCGTGCATGTCTCTCCGAGGTCGCAGTGCGCGCTGTGCACCGCGACTTCACAGGTCGCCCCGGCAAGTCGGGTCGCCTGTATGTGAACCGGCTCTTAATGTTTGCATGTATGTCCATTTCATGTTTTCTTTTTAAACATGTTTCATTGTTTATCTGTTGCTTTGTACCATCAATAGCAAATAAACTTTCTACTTTGTCCCACAGTGTCATACATATACTTTATAACCTGAATGTCTAATCTAGATTGTTTATTGAATTACTTGTTAAAGAAGAAGTATCACCAGAAGCTGAAAACTCTTGTTAAAGTGGTAGTAAACCCTTACATATGAGAAATGACTGGCCTTAGGCTTAGGTGAAACACAGGGATGAAACTAATAATCCTACATAAATCCTACATAAAATGTAACTTTTTATTTGCAGTTTTCTCTTTTCTACATTTATTCAAAGCGCTGAATTTATAAAGCTTGTCTGACAGTTTAGAAAAAAAGGGGACTAAGAGCTGAAATGACACTCTGCAGTGATCAGTAAGGAGAGCTCTGAGAGCCAATTGGAGGGAACCCCCCCCCCCCTCCGCACAGCACACAGGATCAGAGCTGAGGCTGTCAATCAGCTGGAGATCCCTCCCCTGTCACCTTTTTTCTCTTGGTGTCAGCCTGTCAGGAAAACTTGTCAGAAGTGATTAATACTGGTAACAGAGAACAAGGCAGCATGCAAAATATACACTTAGTGCTCTTGAGACATGTACTCACTATGGAGGGATATGCTTTGTCCAAATTTTATGTCTGAAATCTACAACCGCCTTAAATCCACCAGGGGATTCAGTGCACATCACATTTGGTCTAGTTCTAGTCTGTGCAGTGGTTTTCAAATACAATTATATTTTTATTTCTGTTTATGCTAGCTATAGTTCACCTCAAGCTGAAGCTCAATCGTTGGGCATTCCTATATGGGGGGGCTACAGCCAACACTGAAGCCACCACCTCCCTTCATTCAGCAGCTCTGTGCCTCCTGAGATTTCCTCTGTCATATTCTTTATAATGGAAAGATATTGTTGTAGAAGAACATAAATAAAATACTGAGCCCAGTCACCAGCAATACAGGGGAGAGATACTACAGTAGTAGCAGCGCTCCTCTCCAGCCACCATTATTCACAAAAACACAAGTTCACAAGGACACAAGCCAGCTACTACACTAGTCTCTCTTGGAGGTGTAGTACTTGGCTTGTGTTGTTGTGGGCTTGTGTTTTTGTGAATAATGACAGCCTGTTATTCACAATCTGAATGTTACTACTCCACTTTCTCTTCTGAATAGCAGGTGTCTGGCAGCCAGGTCTGGGCTCAAACTTTCTCGCCAATACAAAGAAGGTAACAGAGGAGGTCAGAGAAGGTACAGGGCAATGTTCAGAGGAGGCAGGGGCTGGGGTTGTGTGGGCTCCTTGTTAGCAGTGTGGTCGGATAGCAGTAAGGGAAGCGTGCAGCTATCCAATTACACTGCTCAGCATCTACTGCACAGGTTTGAATTGGGTGCAATGTGCATTGGGTCCCCTGTAGAATTTAATCAGCTTTTTTAAATTCTGTTGATACTTATTTTTTAAGTAGTTGATTTAAAAGCCTGGGTGTAGTTACACATCTTGCTATTGTAAACATGATAAGTAAGGCGTAGTTACACATCTCAGGGTAGTATTTAAAGGTGTAAAACAAATGACATATCCTTTGTTTGAACAAACACATCCTTGTAATTGCTCAAATATGTAGGTGAAAACATGTTATGCATTACATTTAAAGTGTCTGAACAATCTAGTTCTGTCAGTAACCACATATTTTTACTTGAAGATTTCTCTACAGCCTCTTCATTGTTATTGTTACATTAACAGTTTAAACTGCAGATATATAATTAGTGCCATATAGCAGAAGTCTTAACATACAGTTCTGCTGTGCATGCGCTGTGCCATTTTCATTTGCCAAATGTTAACTCTACAAGCAGAGCTCAGCAGATTAGGATTTCTCATTGTCCTTGCCAGGAATTTCTTTGTAGTTCATTCACATTTACAATAAATGAAATGAGTTAAATGAGGCCAAAGAATACATTGGTAATCTGTTAGTAAGGGTGAAGCTTTAATTAAAGGAAAACTATCAAGATGGAAATATGGGAGTTGCCTTTGCACACGTGTTATTAATGTAGCCCACCCATCCTAGGAGCTGCAAATGACAGGGTTCCCCCACTGCTGCACAGCCAAGCACTCAGCATCTCCCACTTGCATTCAGCCACAGAAAACAGTCTTTGCACTTTGTTTTTGTTATTTTATTAGGGGCTGATAACTTAGATGGGGATAGAAATTTATGGGATGCCCACTTGACAAACAACAATAAATCAAGGCACAACTTCTTATTTACAGCTCCACTTTTGCAGAGAATGCTAGCCCACCTGGCCACCTCTTCACCAGCCCACCTGGCTGACTCTCTTTACACCAGTCCACCCGATTGACTCTCTGGAGATCTCCCAGGGCAAGGCCAAAGACTTAGGCACACCACTGTTTTCAAGAGAGACTGGCTACATGTGGCAGTCTCCCCCCTTGTCAGGCCCTGTACCCTGCTGAATTACTAATTTTGTCTTCTTGTTCCCACTGCCTCTCAGGAAAGCTTCCCAACAGCTTCTTCTGTGGTAGGGATCTTCCAGGCTAGCACCTGAGCCCTGGCCGAGGCAGAGCACCCCCAGACTAGAGGGTTTTCCGCAAGAGCCATTGACAGCCACTTCAACACTGCATCTCCAACTTCCACCCGACTCCCCTGCTGGTCCATGGCTATTTAGGGGATTTTCTCAATCCCATGCCAGCCCACTCCTGGGGATTGGCTAAAGTTCCATGAATGTTCAAGGCAGCTCCTCTTCACCCCGCCCACTAGTTCTAGAAAATTCTCCAATATTCTGGAAATAGGGGGAGGCAACAGAGAGCTTACATAATGAGTCATCCAGCCCTGAACTCTAATAACCCTGTCCCAATTAAGACTCACAGATTTACAGCTAGTACAAATAGTATTTTTCAAAATCTTCGGTCAAAAAATAAAAAACCCAGTGGTGATCAAGTACCACCAAAAGAAAGCTCTATTTGGGTAAAAGAAATTATATAAATTTAATGTGATTATAGCGTTGCATGACACGCCATTTCCAGTTAAAATAGTGCAGTGTTGAATAGCAAAAAATGTCCTGGTCATGAAGGGGTAAAACCTTCCGGAGCCGAGGTGGTTAATAAACAGCATTCAAAACATCAAAAACAACTATAAAAAAGACACATAGAATACACCAGTTCAGCTTCATTGTGTATATAATTAGATACAATTATTTATAACTGCCATCTCATTCAGGAGGATCCAACAGCATCAAAAATATGTTCAAAAATACGAAATAAAAAACATATTTCACCATCTTTTATGCAATATAATTTCAGCACTTTTTGAATGGCACAAGTTGAAGAATAAAACTGTATTGTATCATTTTATAAGCTGTAATGATAGTTGTTTTAAGCTGCTACTTGTCAAAATTGGAGGTAAAGCTTCAGTGTGGTGTTTAACTTGTCATCCCTGAAAAACTATAAATATCACTTGGTGTTATAAACAAGAATGACAGGTATTGCCAACTCAGTAGGTACTTAAAGCGGTATTAAAGGGGAAGTACAGCCAAAGCTTATTTGGCTGTTCTCTTGTGGATCACAGGAGTGCAGTTCATTCTGCATTACTGTGACCTGTTTTCAGCTGACAGCAGGTGTCAGCCCACTGTCGGCTGACGTCACAGGTCCAGGCTGGGGCAATTGTGACAATATGGTCGGAATCCGTCCACAACCCTGGACTGGCAACTGGCTCAGCCTCTCAGCGATCTGCTAGGAGCCTGAGCCAGCCAATCCCGCCCCCTCCAAAGCGCAGTGCTCCAGTGAGTGGGGGTGGGGGTGGCAGAGCAGACAGTGGTGACTGACAGTCACTATCTTTCTGCTCAGGGAGCTCTGAGAACTGAGCGATCAGCGGTTTTGGATTGCTCGGCTCTTGGTCCTAGAGCTGGCGGGGGACAGATGCTGCATCGGACTGATCCTGCTCCCACCTAGGTAAGTATGATTCTTAAAAAAAAAAAAAAGAAAATACTGAACTTCTCTTTTAACCACTTCTACCAGAAGATTTCCCCCTTAATGACCAGGCCATTTTTTGTAATTCGGCACTGTGTTACTTTAACGGACAATTGCGCGGTCGTGCCACGCTGTACCAAAAGAAAAAAATGATGTCCTTTTCCCCACAAATAGAGATTTATTCTAGAGGTTTTTGATCACCTGTGTGATTTTTATTTTTTGCACCATAAACAAAAAAAAAGCAACAATTCTGAAAAAAAAAAAAAAATATTTTTCACTTTCTGCTATAACATTCTGCTATAACATTCCCAAAAAAACCTAACATTTTTAAATCACATTTTTCCATAATTTTAGGCCAATTTGTATTCTGCTACATATTTTAGGTAAAAAAAAATCCCAATAAGCGTCTTTTGATTGGTTTGCGGAAAAGTTATCGCATCTACAAACTAGGAGAAAAATTTATGTCATTTTTATTTTTTTATTTTTTTACTAGTAATGGCGGTGATTTGCGATTTTTAGAGGGACTACAACATTGCGGTGGACAGATCGGACCTCTAACTAACATTTTTAACACTTTTGGGGGAGCCAGTAACATTACTACAGTAATCAGTGCTAAAAATATGCACTGTTACTGTACTAATGACACTGACAGGGAAGGGGGTAACCCAGGGGTGATCAAAGGGTTAGGTGTGAGCCTAGGGGGTGCTTTCTTACAGTGAGGGGGAAGGGCTTATAGAATCAACACAGGAACACAGGAGCTCTGTACTGATTTTTGAGAGAACAACGGTCTGCTGTGTTTACAACAGCAGATCCTCGTTCTCTCTTCACAGGGAGCGATCGCAGGTGCCCGGCGGAAATCTTGGCCGCCGGCCACATGGATTGGCTTCCCTACTGGCAAGTGGGCGCACGCGCGCCCCCAGGATTGCTCCTTCAGACCGTCATACAGATACGGTAAATCACGGGAACCTACCGAACTGCTGCCGGCAGCTGCTCAGCAAGTGGTTAAACCCCAAAATAAAAATGCAATATTTTGTAAATTACCAATTTTTACACATAGTGGCTACATTAGTTTACTTTTTTAGGCTTTTTTCCTCTTTATTTCACCTGTTGATCCAGCTAATAACACACCTTTTTTATTAGGGTGTCTGAATTCTGAATGAAATAGTAAAATAGACACATTTGGACAGCAGCATTGTCAGCCTGGTTAGATATACTAGCAGATTTAGATGGACT
This sequence comes from Pelophylax lessonae, assembly GCF_965119305.1. NCBI lineage: Eukaryota > Metazoa > Chordata > Amphibia > Anura > Ranidae > Pelophylax > Pelophylax lessonae. The sequence goes on along the minus strand of NC_138771.1, from coordinate 88,884,507 downwards.
TGACTAACAAATTAGAGCCAAACTATTGCTTTATAAGCAGTTACAGTAAACAGTTTTTACATAAATAAAAGCTGACCGTTGTAAGCACTCCTGTCAGTGGTAAATGGTTTGTCTCAATCCTCTAACTGCCACTTTTGCTTGACAGCTTGAACTGGTAAAGGAACATAAAAACGAACTGACTTTCTGACTGGATCGTCATGAGAAAATAAAGCAAAGGAAAAAAGCCTAAAGAATGGAAAATGAATGCAGTCACCACATCTAAGAAATGGTAAGCTGCAATTTAATACATGTTTGTTTCTGGCTTTAATACCGCTTTAAAATGGTTCACAAGCCTGAAGGTTTTTTTTTTTTAACCTACTGCATTCATTCTATGCATGAAGGTAAAATACATTCAGTATGCAGTTCAGCCCGCTTTATGCTTACTTGAGCCTGATCTCGATCCAGTGGTCTCTCAGCTCTCTCCCTCCTCATAGTCTCGGACACAGCAGTGAGAGCCATTCGTGCCCCCTGCTGTCAATCACAGTTGGTTTGGAGAGAGCTGGGTCGGAAGCAAGCCCATAACAGTGCCCAAATAGCAAGTGGCTTTCTTTGGGTGCACTTGGTGGGGCCCCCCCATAGAAAGTGGCTTTCTTTGGGTGCACTTGGTGGGGGCCCCCCATAGCAAGTGGATTTCTTTGGGGGCACTTGGTGGGGGACAGAAGCCAGGAGCGCTGGCGGGGGACCCAAGAAGACGAGTATTGGGGAAGCTCTGTGCAATACCATTGCACAGAATAGGTAAGTAAAAACCTGTTTGTTATTTAAAAAAACAAAACAATGTTTACAATCATTTTAACCAGTTCTGGACCGGAAGGTTTTACCCCCTTGATGAGTTATTTTTTGCGATTCAGTACTGTATTGTTTTAACAGACAATTGCGCAGTTGTGCAACGCTGTACCCAAATAAAATTGATGTCCTTTTTTTTACACAAATAGAGCTTTCTTTTGGTGGTATTTGATCACCTCTGCAATCTTTATTTTTTGCGCTATAAACAAAAAAATAGCGACAATTCTGAAAAAAAAAAAAAACAATATTTTTCACTTTCTCCAACATCCCCCCCCCCCCAAAAAAAAAATTAAAAACCTTATTTTTACATCATTGTAGGCCAATTTGTATTATTTGCTACCTATTTTTGGTAAAAAAAAAATCCCAATAAGCGTATTTTGATTGGTTTGGGCAAAAGTTATCGCATCTACAAAGTAGGGGAAACATTTATGTCATTTTTATTTTTTTATTTTTTTTACTAGTAATGGCGGTGATTTGCGATTTTTAGCGGGACTACAACATTGCGGCGGACAGATCGGACCCCTAACTGACATTTTTGGGGGGACCAGTGACATTACTACAGTAATCAGTGCTACAAAATATGCACTGTTACTGTAATAATGACACTGGCAGGGAAGGGGTTAACCCAGGGGCGATCAAAGGGTTAAATGCATACCTAGGGGAGTGTTATCTAACTGTGAGGAGGATGGGCTTATGGAATCAACACAGAGACCTGTGATCCCAAATAGGAGGAACACAGGCGCTCTGTATTGATACCAGGTAGAACAACGGCCTGCTGTGTTTACAACAGCAGACCGCTGTTCTCTCTCCATGAGGAGCGATCGCGGGTGCTTGGCGGAAATTGCAGCCGGTGGCCCTGTGGCGAATGGGGGTGCGCGCCTCCAGGATCGCTCCCACGGATCGCCGTACAGGTACGCCGATTTGTGCAGCCGAGCCAGCCTGCCGAAGTATATCTGCGGCGGGCGGTCGGCAAGTGGTTAATTTAAATACAACAGTTGCCCTGGTCCATAAGGCGTAAAGAAAAAAAAAAAAATATATATATATATACTGTATATATATATATACATATATATATATATATATAATATATTGTACATATCATTACTTCCAATACAAATTGAAGAAACATGGGGTTTATGCATCCTTTACAGAGCAACATAAATAATAGTTTTATGTTTCAGATTACTGACATGCATGTCATTTTCGCTTGTTTTGAAATTTGCTGGTAATAGTTTGGCATGCACGTTGCCTGTCCTGTTGTTTCATTATTTGACAGAAAGGAAAGGATGTTGCCCACACACAATTTGATGTTATTATCATGAGCAGGGAAAGAGGCTACACGATTCTTGTGCAGTGTGCATAAGAACTAATTAAAGTGAACAGAACCTTGCCAGAGCTTTGTGCCATATCATTAATACAGAAATCCTAGCTGCGTCACTTTGTTTACAAGGTTTGATACTTTAGTGCTCAAAATCAAACATCACTAAAAACGCACCAGAACTAAGCTATAACTATACTTTAAACACTGGTTAAAAAAAATACATATATGTAAACAGAGTTGTATAAAATACTCGAAACCCATACTTGAGTAAAAGTAAAAGTGCTCGATCAAAAAGTGACTTGAGTAGAAGTGGAAGTGCTTGATCAAAAAGTGACTTGAGTAGAAGTACTAAAGTATTCAACATTTTTTGTACTTAAGTATTGCAAGTAGTTTTTTTAAACATTTTGCTACTCAAGTACTGAAAGTAAAAGTACAAGTACTGTGTTATGTAGTTATTAAAGAAAGAAGTCAAAAGTTTGAACATCATATTGTTTTTTATTATTTCAAATGCAGCTTTTATTTATACATACAGTAGCATTTATTTTCGTATGCGCTGATAATACACATGTTTTGAGCTTTATGAAACCTGCCATCTACTGTTCTGGCAGTGGTAATTTTTATAATTGTAACGAGTAACTATGCAGCACAAAAAAAAAAATATTGGAGTAGAAGTATTGAAATCATCGAAAAAATGTAGTGAAGTAAAAGTGGAAGTAGGAGAAAAAAATTCTACTCTAGGAAAGTACAGATACCGCCTTTCGGTACTTAAGTACAGTAGTGAAGTAGTTCTACTTAGTAACTATGCATCTCTGTACGTAAAGTGGTAGTAAACTCTGCACTACTACTTATATCTACAGGCAAGCCTATAATAAGGCTTACCTGTAGGTATTGTGAATATCTCCTAAACTGGCATGACATAACCGGCGCCTGCACTCTGAAGGTCTGGCTTACAGTGCCAGGCCTTTAGAGCCGTGTCCATACACGGGAGTGACGTCATTGCGCCCTGGCCACTCATGTAGCCAGAGGCTGCAAACCTGGAAGGAAGACTGGGGAAGATGTCAGCTGTCTCAGCTGTGACATTGTGGTGCTGGAGGGCTTAGTTCTCAGGTAAGTCTATCATAATGTGGTAGTATGCAATGCATACTAGCACATTATGACATTGCCTTGCAGGGAACTTTTTTTTAATCACCTGCGGTTTACAACCCCTTTAAGTATGTATTGATAATTCACAAAATGACCTTCTATTGTTCTTAGCCTTCTCCAAATCTCCAAATAGCTTTCTTTTTGTTGCTGGGATTTCCTGTTAGAGGGTGAATAAGTTCCTTCTCCATGGTCCCACTGTATGTAGAAACATAGCCTCATCCTCCTTCTGGCTCCCGAGATGAGTTAGGGACTATGGCAGTGATGGCAAACCTTGGCACCCCAGATGTTTTGGAACTACATTTCCCATGATGCTCAACTACACTGCAGAGCGCAGGAGCATCATAAGAAATGTAGTTTCAAAACATCTGGGGTGCCGGTGTAACGTGAGAATTACCTACCCCGTGAGAAAAACCTACCCTCGTCACTTCCGGCCAGGAACAGCTGAGCAGCGCAGCAGTGCGCATGCTCCCAGCCCCGGATACGTAATGTATCAGCTGAGGAGCAGACTAGTGCGCATGCGCACTAGTATGAAATTATTACTGTGTTCCGTGAAAAAAACCTACCCACGCGGAGGTTACATAAAACATCTCGGCTGCAATACGAGTCATCTCCGCTCCTGTCCCTGTGACTTCCCTCAACTCGGCTAGTAAATATAAAAGCGGCTGGCAACTCCGTGATTTATCTTTTCATACACCCGCCGCCGCTTTTATATTTACTAGCCGAGATCAGGGAAGTGACAGGGATAGGAGCAGAGATGACTCGTATTGCAGCACAGCTGTTTTAATGTAAACGCCGCATTACACAGACTGCCGTGCAACCGGAAGTGACGAGGGGTAGGTTTTTCTCACGGGTAGGTAATTCTCACGGAACACCGGGGTTCACCATCACTGGACTATGGCATGTGTAGTGTGTACAGAGCAGTGTACATGATCACAACTAACCTCCACTACTTGTTCCATAAAGACAGAGGTGGAGAGAAAAGGGAAAGGTTTAGGAGTTCACTGAGGATGTTGTATGGAGGCAGAAAAACACAGGAGGAAAATACAGTTTTTCATAAAAAATTAATTACAGGGCCCTCAAGTAATCACATAGTTACATAGTTAGTGAGGTCAAAAAAAGACACCAGTCCATCCAGTTCAACTTATGATGTGTGTGTGTGAGATGTTAACCGTACATTGTATACCCCTGTATGTTGTGGTCTTTAAGGTGCCCATCCAATAGTTTTTTGAAACTATCAATGCTCCCTACTGATACCACTGCTTGTGGAAGAGAGTTCCACATCCCCACTGTTCTGACAGTAAAGAACCCCCTACGTGTTTTAAGGTTAAACCGTTTTTCCTCTAGTTTTAGTGAGTGGCCCCGTGTCTTATTGTATTCCCTTTCTCTGAAAAGTTTGTTCCCTATGCTAGGGTCACCAGTACGGTATTTGTACATTAATATCATATCCCCTCTCAATCGTCTCTTCTCCAGAGAGAATAAGTTCAGTGCTTGTAGTCTTTCCTCATTGCTGAAGTCCTCCATTCCCCTAATTATTTTTGTTGCCCTTCTCTGGACTCTCTCCAGTTCCAGCACATCCTTTCTGAGGACCGGTAATGGATGTGTTTGGATTATTTTTGAAGAATAAGGACATTTTTTAGTGTCACTTTAATTATTGTACAAAAGTAATAGTAAGTAGGTAGTAAACTTGTAGTTTTAGCAAACAAATAAAGGCGATATTCATAAATGTCTTTTTTGCGTCTGCTGTTTATGGATCTCCATAGTTCAAGCTGAATTGCACACATGCACAAGTGAAAGAGTCAGCACAATTAGCCATCCGCCTCACACTCCTTCCTTCAGACAGCTTCCTATAAGCTCTTTCACACAGTCCGCCTCCGTTGGCGGATCCGTGCTGCTCAGCGGGGATCGATCCGCCGATCCCCGCTGAGCCGGCGGATGACAGCTCCGTCTCTGCTTGCAGTGCGGAGAGGGAGGTGTCACAGCTCCCGCTGCTCTCTATGGGGGATCGGATGAGAGCGGACCGCCTGTCCACTCTCATTCGATCCGATCCCTGAACGGATGGAAAAATAGGGTTTCCATCCGTCCAGATTTCACGGACAGGATTGGATACGGATGGCAGCGGGTGTCAGCGGAGGTGTCTCCGCTGACATCCGCAGCCCCATAGAGCTGCATGGAGGATCCGATCAGATCCGCCTAAAAAACTGACAGGCGGATCTGATCGGATCGCCCGTGTGAAAGAGCCCTATGGCACTTCAATCAGAGACAGAGGGTTTGATCCACTAAAGCTTATGTGCAAACATAATAACATTCAATTACAATATGACCTGTGACCTGTATAGTTTGAAAATTGAAGCCTTCGTTATCAACTACTTACAGCCATTCGCTGATGACCAAATATTATAATCCTATTTATTAATTAATCATGAGTTTTATATATTTTTTTCTGAATTAAGGCTCAAAGATAGTACCAAATAAACAAAGATATTTCTAAATCTCCATTACATGGGATAAATACAATTCTGCCTTTACATTAAATGAGGGTGCAATTGTGCAAAAACATATCAAACTTAATGATGGTTTTGCTTGATGTCACACAGTGAAAATCAGGAGGACTAACAAACGCCAGCTGTGCTGTATGTCTATATTCTTTTTGAATGAGTCTATAATAAAATGAAATAAATTGACTCATAGACAATGGAAAGCAAGAATATTTAACCATGGATTCTAGGTTGGCATTCAGATACTGCGCTCATTTATTTGAATAATATATTATAAAGAAATCAATCATATACTGTATATTATGTTTATGCATTCTAGGAGTAATTGTATATTTACTGTACTTAGCACATACCTGGAAATACAAAAGGAGATGAATCTTTACAATACAGGCATACCCCGTTTTAAGTACACTCACTTTACATACACTCGCGAGCTTGGCATGGCACTACTCCTGGTTTTTAACTTTGGTGTCTATGGGAAATCTTGGTCAGTTTGACATGGCACTGCTCCCAAACCATAAGTGACAGGGATACCAAACTTAGGGAGCACCGAGAGGGGACCCAGGACTACAACATATCATATTTGTGGCTGGCCAGCTTGCCAAGGTAATCTACCATATCATAGTCCTGGATCCGTTTAAAGCGGAGTTCCGGGCACAGATGTCATTTTTTAATAAACATACCCCCGGGACAGTCAGGGCTAGCACATTCCACAATGGCTAGCCTCTGATCTGTCCCGGTTCGCACTTACCTTTTAGAAGAAATACTTACTTATAAAATTTCTTCCACAGCGTTTCCATCTTTCTTGTGGGCAGCTGAAGCCGGCGCGGTCCTCTTCTGCGTCTTCTTCCGCGTCTTCTTCTCCCAGAATGCGCCGCACCGGCCCCTTCCGTCACTTCCGGTGCTACGCGGCATTCCTAAACAGCTTCTGGGCATGCCCAGAAGCTGTTTAGCAGGGGAATGCGGCGTCGCCCGGAAGTGACGAGCGGGGCCGGTGACGTCGCATTGATTCCTAACGTTTAGCTCCCAGGAATCATCGCAGTGCAGGAAGTGATGGGGTGAGCCGCGGCTCCGAGGGAGGAAGTACCCTGAGGTGAGTATTTACGATCGTCAATTACAAGGTGAGTTTTTAAAAAAAAAAATCTAACTATCCAATTCCTTTTCAGGTTAGGCTGAACTAGCGGACGGGCACAAAAAAAAAATATTGTTTTTGTGCCCGGAACTCCGCTTTAACATGCTCCCCAAGCTTGGTGTCCTTGTCAGCAGTGCCATGTCAAGCAGACCAAGATTTCCTATAGAGCTAGTGTATTTACATGCATTGAGAAATGAAAAAATGTATTGCTTCACTTTAAGTACATTTTCGTTTTACATACATGCTCTGGTCCCATTGTGTACTTAAAAGTGGGGTATGCCTGTACTGTGCTTACTATTTATTAAATTCAATTTCATTAAATTATATTTAAACCCAATCACTAAAATTTGATATAAGCTTTACCATTTTAAAGTAACTTCAACAGTCATTTTCAATACTTATTTAAACTCCACTTTTGTTGAGATAAAACATTCCCTTCTGGCTGATCTCTGTACATTGCAGGGATTTTCACCAACGTTGTTGCAGATTCCCACCTTTTGGTATTCTGAATAAATCCCTGTCTGTTTGTCTGTGCCCATGTGCAAAAGTGAGTCTAATGGGAGTGGTTTCCTAATTTTCAATCAGCTGCCACACCTGCAAAGCTTTAATTAGGATAATTGCTGGGCCCGGATCAGGGGCAGACTGGCAACTTTCGGCCCAGGGGGCAAGTAAAAACCAGAGGCCCATGGTGCAGTGACTCGGCCCCCCTCCCACTTTCCATCACCCCCCCCCCCATCCTCTCAATTTTCCTCCTGACCCCCATTCCAGGCTGAAGCTCTGCTCCAGATACTCTCTACTTACTGGCTGAATCTGGGTTCCTGACCTGGCCAGCAGGGGACAACTGTGGGGAGCTGGGACAGTTCATTTGGGGCTCGTCAGTGCAGAAGAGTCTCCAGTGGGGCATGAAACTAGCCTCTGGTTAGACACAGTTTACACCATCCATGCTGGGGGGAGGCCTGTGCTTTGTCCTTGTCTTCAATTCAGTAGGTCAGCGGCAGGGACTTTTTAGTTCTCTTCACCAGGAATGCTTTAGACATGTCTGTGGCAGAAGCGGTGCAGCCTTTTTATGGGGCATCAGAGCGGCCCAGGGGGAAGTTGCCCCCTGGCCCAGTCCTCCCCTGGCCCGGATCCCTTTAGATGGGAATTCCTATTGGGAGTATCTTACCAAAAATGATATTTTTGTTTGCAGGGGATGCCTGAAATCTGATTTGTATCTTAGGGCTGACTTCTGGGAAAACCAGTGAGCCAATCACACAATCAGGAAACAACGTATCTGGGGGGTGTTCTGTACACATTCTGTGTACAGAACACCTCCAGGTAGCCATATTGCATTGCATTTCACAGAAAATTACAGCGGCTGCAGATTGAAAAGGAAAGTTTTTTTATAAAAAACATTCAACTGCAATATGACTTGTGTCTGAATTGTATATGCTATATTATTTTTTTTTTTATTTGCTACTTTTTTTCCCATGAAAGTTGAGTTACACTTTAAGTCTGCAGCTTTCATTAACCACATTAAGACCGCCCACGGCAGATTTACTGCGGCAGGCAGCCTCTCCTGCGTGAACCAACGTAGCCCAGCATGCGTGGTGCTGGGGGGACCGCTCCCGCCCCCGCCCCCTTAGGCAGCGGAGATGCTAATGCAGAATGTGTACAGAACACCCCCCCCCCAAACATAATTTCCTGATCGTTAATGGCTCATCAATTTTCCCAGAAGTCTGCCTAAGATACAAGTCAGATTTCAGGCATCCCCTGCAAAAAAAATGTAATTTTCGGTGAGATACTCCCAATAGGAACACATCTAAAGGGATGCAGGCCAAGCAGATTTCCTCATCAGTGCACTGAAGCTGCACAGATGAATAAATATTATAAAACCTCTCCTATTAGACCCACTCAGCTCAGAGGCACATGGGAACAAACAGTGATTTATTCAGAATAACTAAAGGTAGGAATCTACAACAAAGGTTGTTATAATCCTTGCAGTGTGAATGTACATAGATCACCCAGAGGGGAATGTTTTTTTTCAACAAAAGTGGAGTTACTCTTTACCAGGCTGCAGGTAGCGGGGCTGGATGGTGGATGGTGAGCCTGGGCCTAAACACCAGAATCTCATGCACGGGCTAAATGCTCAGTGTTCATGAAGTCTTAGGCTTATGTAGGGCCCCCCTGATGTGAGTACCCCAGAGACAGGGAGGGGCTGACATTTTAGCTCAGGGTGTATTAGGGCGGACTGAGAACTCATGGGGCCCCCAGGCAATAGGATATAATGGGGCCCCCTATATACCCTCCCAAACTCAAGCCACACTCACACAAAGCCCCACCCACATATTGCACTGCCCACATTAGGTGCGTTTGTGGCAGCCATCCTCCACATATTGCAGCTCAGCTGCACATGAGAGCCCATCAGAAATGTGCAGAAGCTGTCAAGTCCTAATTTTTGTCTGCAGTTTAGACTCATTTAGATTCCCATTGGCATTGCTGGGAAATGTGTGTAATATCATACCTTGGGACCTAAGGCAAGAGAAAAAAGTGTGATGGGCACAGAGCACTGCGGCAACAATTGGGTGTATTTTTTGGGGGCTGAAGATAGTGCCTGCTGGTTACATAGCATAGTGTAGAGACAGAAGGGGGAGGGGAGAGAGGGAGGAGGGGGGAGAGATAAGAATAGGAGGGAGAGATAGATGTGGGAGATGGGAAAGTAGGAGAGATGGAGAAAGGGGGGGGGAGGTTGGGGGAGAGAGGGAGGTAAAAAAGGGGAGAGGTGGGGGAGGTGGGGAGAGAGAGAGGGGGTGAGAGAAAGGGGGTAAGGGAGAGAGAAGGGTTATGAGAGAGAGAGAGGGAGGTGGGAGAAAGGGGGTAGGAGAGAGAGAGAGTGGGTGGGAGACAGAGAAAGGGGAGAGAGAGGGGGTGGGGTGAGACAGAGAGAGAGGATCGAAAGAGAGAGTGGTGTGGTGAAAAAAAGGGGGTGAGAGAGAGGAGTGAGAGAAAGGGGAGTAAAGGGCGAGAGAGAGGGGGTGGGAGGGTTGAAAGAGGGGGGTAGGGAAGTAAGAGAAAAAGAGAGTGGGGGGTGAGTGAGGGGGGGGGTTGAGAGAGGGGGGTGGGATGAGAGAGAGAGGGGGGTGAGGGGGGGTGGGATGAGAGAGAGAGGGTGGGTAAGAGATAGAGTGGGGGTAAGAGAGTGGGGGGGAAAAGAGAGAGCGTGATAGAGAGAGGGGGGTAAGGGATAGGGGGATGTGACAGAGAGAGAGGGGGTGAGAGATAGAGGGGGTAGGGAAGTGAGAGAGGGGGGCTCAGAGTGAGAGGGGGGAATGGGGGAGGGTGAATGAGAGAGAGGACAGGGGTCAGTATGTGTGCTACTCACATTTATGGCCCCAGACTGCTTCACCCTGTGTTCAGGCTACCAGGATCTAGAGCTGCCCTATATGTAAATATGCTGCCTACGTAGCTCATGTCACAGCACTGTGCACTGTATGAGAGTCCACGTCCAGTTCATATTTTGCCCATGTGAATTGCAGTCAGAAGACAAGATCCAGCCACACATGGGATCATATCCAGATCGGTCAAGCCGGGGCCGCAACAGAATAAATTAGAGATCAGGGTTGCAGAGGAGGGACGGGGCTTGCCATGCACAGCTCTCCCAGGGGGATGTTCCCTGTTCTGTGGCCAGACACTGGGCTCTCCACTCTGAATGCTGTCCACTGTGTCTGTCCTGCCTTCTGGAATGAGGATCTGTGTGTACAGACAGGATAGGGGAACGATCACACGTTACTGATCTACTAGGACAGTTGAGGAGCTCAGCATCTACAGAGACCGCTCTGCAGGTACTCTGCAACAAGTGAAGGTGCATTGACAGAGCCTCTCATGGGACCCCCAACTGGCCCCGGGCCCTCCGGCAGTGCCCGAATGGTCAGTCTGCCCTTGGGGTGTAGTTATCAGGCAATATTGGAAAGGGTGAACAGATGGGTGCTGTCATTTTAAGATGCAAACAAAAAAAAAGTTTTATCTCACACTCCAGGGAGAGATGAGTAGTAGGTTCAGCTCCAATGTTGCACTACCCCTGCATGGGCTGCTGGCAACTGGTTCCCCTACTCCTGCACAGCCAGGCAGCATGCATTTTCTGCTTGCATCCAAAAACAAGAAGTCAGTCCCTTGGCTTTGTTTTTGATGTTTAATTAGGGGTAACAAATTGGATGGGGTGAGGGAATTTATCAGATGCCCAACTTGAAGCAAAGAACAACAAAAAGGATCCTGAACTGTTTTTTTTTCTTTTCCTCACACAGTCCTTAGTGGATTGGTAGCAAAGACTAGAAGCTCTTAGCCCCTCTTGGAAAAAAGAAACAGAGGCAAACTGCATGCAGGAGTAAGTCCTCTTCTATGTAGAACTGCTCCTAGCTCCATTGCTTGGATGTAATACTAGCCCTCTTGGCTGCTGCACTGAAGATCTCCCAGGGCAATGTAATAAAAGGGTTAAGCACAGTGCTGTCCTTTTAGAAAGCTTGCTACATGTGGTAGTCTCTCCGACTGAAAGCCGCTGAGTGTGCTGACGTACTCTTTGCTGAATGGGTCTTCCTGAGCCAGCCCGAGCCCAGCCTAGAGATGGGTTCACCCCTAGACCTAAGAGACCACTCCTAGGCCACCGAAGGCCTCCTCAGAACTCCATCTTCCACCTGACTCCCTTGCTGGCATCGCTCTCCCATTTTTAAGGGCTGACTCAGCCACCTTGGCAGGCCCTCTTCCTGGTGATTGGCCAAGTTCCCTCAAGTATGCAAATCAGTTCTCCTTGCTTCCGCCCACTAACCTCTAGAAGTTTCTTTAAACTTCCAGATCCAGGGGGAGGTACCAGAGACCTGCATCTGCGAGTCATGAAGTCTGACCTGCAGTAAACCCTGACCCAGATTCAGACTCATTTTACCATGAGTGAATTAATTTGCCTGCACTATTCTAGTAGCACACTAACAATAGGCACCAGTACAGGAAAAGGGCTCACTTTCGGACCGCCCACCGTTTATTTACGTTGCTACTTTGATGTTAAATACTGGGGTTATGGCAGCAGATAGCTGCCACAACCCTGTTATATTTTTACACAGCAGGCAGTCTGCTTTAACATAAAAGTGGTCCCAGCAGCAGATTCGCCACGGGATCACTTTTTATGGGCGGCGGGAGAGGTGCCCACCCCCCTCCCGCTGCTTCCCTGTCGTTTTCCCCGCTTACCGGAGCTGTCGACACCACGGAAAATGATCTGATCCCCTGTATGAAGGTGGTAAGTAAGACGAGTGAGGGCAAGATGGCCCCCACTCGACTCTATGCCCTTGGAGGACATCAAACGTCACTTCTGCCCTCCGGTTTTAAATGGCCCATTTTTATTTTTTTTGGGAAAAAAAATACTTTTTATTTTTTTTTACTGGTTTTAAGTGTAAATGTGAAATCTGGGGTCTTTTTGAGCCCAGATCTCACATTAAAGAGGCCCTGTCCTGCTTATTTATTTGTTTACATTCCTTGTAATAGGAATAAAAGTGATCAAAAAAATTTTTTTTTGAAGGGACAGTGTAAAGATAAAAAATAAAAAGTTCAATAAATAAAAAAAAATTTTTTAAAGCGCCCCGTCCCTCCAAGCTCACACGCAGAAGCGAACGTGTACGTCGCACCCACATATGTGAAAATGTGTTCAAACAACACATGTGAGGCATCGCCGTGATCGTTAGAGCAAGAACAACAATTCTACCACTAGATCTCTTATGTAACTCTAAATTGGTAACCTGTAGAAAGTACCAAAATTTGTCGCCATTTCACGAGCGTGTGCAATTTTGAAGCATGACATGTTAGGTATCAATTTACTCAGTGTAACATTATTTTTCACATTATAGAACAAAAATTGGGCTAACTTTATTGTTTTCTTATTTTTTTTTATTTAAAAAAAGTGTAATTTTTTCCAAAAAATTGTGTTTGTAAGACCACTGCGCAAATACGGTTTGACAAAGTATTGCTACACACTTCATTTTATTCTCTAGCGAGTCTGTTAAAAATACATTTACAATATTTTTGGGTTCTAAGTAATTTCGTAGCAAAAAATACTGATTTAACAACAAGTGTCAGAAATTGACCTGGTCCTTAAGTGGTTAAACTTAATCCAGCAGCCAGTACCTTACTAGAAATATCATCAGTCTCCAATAGCAACTATCTCCTTAGCAGCAGCAGCAGCCTCAGTGATCCTCCCAATGCTTTCTCAACCCCAAGAGGCACAGTCATCTCTGGAACTTCACCCCAAGGCATCACTTTCCCCGTAGTCTGTGAGACTCCCTCAGCCCAGGCCCTTAAGTAAAAGAACACTCTGGGCAGGTAGGCCTCTGCTCCAAGTACATGTATAGGCCACAGCTCAGCTGCTCCTCACATACCCTTCCTAGGGCACAGCCCCGGGGGAAGAGAGAGATCACCTAGCCCTTCCAAACAATTATACTCTCCTTCCAGCATGCACCAGTGGCAATACACCTCCTACTAGTTGGCTAGTGGAAACATAAATATTCATAGCTCAGCTTTACTGTAGTTTCTTACACTACTGCCAGAGATACAAGTGACACCTATTGTCAGCAGAGAGGAACCACAGCTCCACTTAGGCTGGCCATACATTATACAATTTTCTTGTTTAATTTACTTTAGATTTACCTTGAACTATGTAGTGCAAGGACCTGCCTGATTGCATACAAATTGATAGTGTTAAGGTTTGACCGCAAATTATATGGTTTTGGTAAATCTAAAGGAACATTGTACAAGAAAATTGTATAGTGTATAGCCAGCCCAAGTTTAGGGGCAAAGGAAATGAACAAGTAAATCAATCTGGGAAAGGGGGGCAGCCTGGAAAGGTGCCATGAAAAGTGAGGGGGGGGGGGGCTAAAATGAGCTGTGCAATGGGTAAAGTCTAAAGTAACATGGTTTAACATGGTCTAAGCTTAGCTGGAGTACACACTAAACACATAAGCCATAGTCTAAGCTTGTACCCACAAAATACTCCTAAAATACTGTACTACAAATTATTGTTTCACAAACAAACATATACAAAATTATAATTTTAATAAAATAAAACAGAATATGGACAATGAGATACCACTTGGTATAAATTTACCTTATGGCTCATTTACACAAGATGCAGCTGAATGCTGTTTTAAATACAGTACAAATGCATATACAAGAAAAATTAACACATTTCAATACTGACCATGACTGTATGGTTAGTAGTAATACACAGGACTTGCCACTATGGCTAACAGAGGGTGAAATCAGGGAAAGGCTGGATAAACTTAACACAAACAAATCACCTGGCCCGGATGGTGTACATCCGAGAGTACTCAAGGAACTCAGTAAGGTTATATCCAGACCACTGTTCCTGATCTTTGCAGACAGTATTAGGACAGGAGATGTACCAGGGGAGTGGAGGAAAGCTAACGTGATTCCGATATTCAAAAAGGGTCAGAGGCATATCCCGGGAAATTATAGGCCTGTCAGTCTGACATCAGTAGTATGTAAACTTCTGGAGCGGATGATAAGGGACTATATCGTAGAGTTTGCTAAAGGACAACAGCATCATCAGTAGTAACCAGCACGGGTTTACAAATGGGCGTTCTTGTCAAACCAATCTCTTAACATTCTACGAGGAGGTGAGCTGTGAGCTAGATAGGGGCAGACCAGTGGATGTGGTGTACTTGGATTTCGCTAAGGCGTTCAATACAGTTCCCCATAAGCGCTTAATTTATAAAATAAGGTCTGCAGGTATCGACAGCAGGGTTTGCTCTTGGATACGGAACTGGCTAAAAGGGCGTGTCCAAAGGGTGGTAATAAACAGCTCATACTCAGACTGGTCTGAGGTAGTAAGCGGGGTCCCCCAAGGCTCAGTCCTAGGACCAACCTTGTTCAATTTATTCATAAACAGCATTGAGGACGGGATCTGTAGTTCAATATCAGTTTTTGCAGATGACACAAAATTAGGCAGGGCAATAACAGCACAGCATGAAGCAGATATCCTACAGTATGACCTGGACAAAATAACGGAGTGGGCAACGACTTTGCAAATGAGGTTTAACGTGGAGAAGTGTAAGGTTTTGCACTTGGGGACTAGCAACATAAAAGCACAATACACGTTAGGAGGGGAACCCCTGGGAGAATCAAAAATGGAGAAGGATCTGGGAGTATTGGTGGATGATAGACTAGGCAACAGCATGCAATGTCAAGCGGCAGCTGCCAAAGCCAGCAGAATATTAGCATGCATAAAGAAAGGGATGTATTCCAGAGATAAGACTATAATCCTTCCACTTTATAAAACTCTGGTCCGACCGCATCTGGAGTATGCTGTCCAGTTCTGGTCACCAGTCCTCAGAAGGGATGTGTTGGAGCTGGAGAGGGTCCAGAGAAGGGCAACTAAACTAATTAGGGGTTGGAGAACCTTGATTATGAGGAGCGTCTGAAATCGCTTGATTTATTCTCCCTGGAGAAGAGACGCCTGAGGGGGGACATGATAGCAATTTTTAAATATCTCAATGGGGATCTAGGCTTAGAAGAAAAGCTGTTCAGTCGCAGGGATTGCATGAGGACTCGGGGGCATACAATGCAATTAGAGGAGAAGCGTTTTAACCTCAGGCAACGTGGGGGGTTCTTTACTGTTAGGGCTACAAGATTGTGGAATTCTCTACCACAAGAGGTGGTTTCTGCAGGTAATATGGTGGCTTTCAAAAGACTTCTAGACGTACATCTCAAGGATCAGAACATTCAGGGGTATGCGAGATGATTACAGCCACACACACACAGGTTGAACTGGATGGACTATTGTCTTTATTCAACCTCACCTACTATGTAACTATGTAACTATGTAATAAGCCCAGTTGTGTTTTCATGTGTATTAAAGAAAAGTACAACATGCTGCATTTTCTTTCACATGTATGCATGGAAAGGCAACTCAATAAAAAAAAAAATAATAATAAATATTGCCTAAAAAATGCATGCAAACTTACCGCAGATGCATTGCACATGCATGCAAATGTGCATACATAACTGCACACTGAATGAAAGGTGTGGAGAGGGGCAAAATTGTCCCCACTCCCCACACCTATGGGGCTATGGCAGACTTTTAAAAGTGATATGGGCTTAGGTTAATCTGCATACTTGTAAATAGTGAAAAAAGGATGCGCTAGCCTGACGGATAAATAGAAGCACCTAGAACTCTCTGAACCTTGGGAGAAAAAATTGGTGAGTGAAAAAAACCAGTGCGCTATGGAAATATGTGTGAATGAAAAAACATAATAAATTATGACTATGGTGAAACATATAAAGAAAAATGTACTTAGAAACTGTCCATAAACCACAAAAGGTGCATGAAAAGGCCCATAAAAATAGTGCCAATATGCAAACATGATTAAAAATGAAAAAAGAAGCTTCAAGAAAAAGTCACTGGTGAAAAAAATATTTAATGTCAGTACTGTAGAGCCAAAAAAAAGAGATCCAGCAAAAGATTCCTTGATAATATGTGGATTCACACAACTGTAAACACTGAGTGCTGCATGCGACCCCACTGTGATCAAACGAGAAAAGGGTGGCTGCTTACCAGAGGAACATAATCTGAAAACCTGTAGTTAACATGCACTCAAGAGTTTGACTGGTCCCAACGGAAGATGAAATCCCTTCGAGTCCAGCAGTCCACGGATCCAGATACTTCGTATACGTCCAGGGCTATCCAGAACTCTCATGTGAATGAATGGAGAGGCAGAGCCTTTGTGGCATCCACATCTAGCACATTTTTTTTCACCAATGACTTTTTCTTGTAACTTCTTTTTTCTTTTTTTTTTGCACGTTTGCTTATTGGCCCTGTTTTTATGGTCATTTTTTCATGCACCTTTTGCATACTTACCTTCTATTGGTGGACTTAACTTTAAATGGCTGGAGCACCAGCTGTCACCTATAAAAGAAAGAAAAATGCGTTACAACAGTTGCAGTCGGCAAGGGAAGAAGAAGAAGGCACCTCTGCGGCTGTATCTCCTGACCATGAAATCCTTACTTCGTCAGATAATGGAGCGAGCTGGATTGGTAGATGGTGACGAATCATTGTGGCACTGTCTCTCCCTGCCCCTGGCTTTCTCTTCTGCGGGTCCCTTTCCCCCTGTGCCTGATGTTATGCCCCAGCTGCTGCAGGAGATTGCGGAGGATGGCTCTTCTGCTCCTCGGCATGTGTGGCCAAAGGTTCCGCTCTTCACTTCCACCTCCGGGTCAGCGGCTCCTCTTCTATCGGCGAGGAATCCTCCCTCTGCCCTTCCTGTGATGGAGCGGCCTTCAGGAGTACGGGCAGGCACATGCACAGAGCCGCCTGCAAGACATAATAAAAGACCAATTAAACAGCCTTGCCGATTCTAATCCTGGGCCCTGCCGAGGGATAAGGGACAGAAAGGACCACAAAAAAGTTTTAAAAAAGGTAAACATTGTGTACAAACTGTGCCCAAACCTGCTTTTAATGCTTTGGATTTTATTTGTGCATCTGGTCTGCAGGATACTTTAGATGGGGGCTCGTTGTCTCAAAACCCCCTGGGCTCTTCATCACATGAAAATCTGGTTGCTATGGTTACCGGTGGAAGGCAAACTGTTACTTCTGAGGTCCCTGTTTTACCTGATCCTGCTCCAACAACCTCCGCTTTGTTTAACCCTTCAGTGCCAGCTTCACAATCTGCTGCAGGTGAGTCATTTCATACATCGTTGTTAAAAGAATTTGCTGTTTCATTTTCTACTTTTTTATCAAAATTTGTATCTGTTGCTAATTCTTTGCATTGTGTTCTGCCAAATATTTTGGTGGCTTGGCAAGGTCCGGTGGTTGAAAATAGGGTTTCTTCTGGGAAACTGGGCAATTTTATTTCCATTGCTAATGCCTCTAATGTAGATGTAGTTAACTCGCAATTTTCTGTAGTGCCAGATTCATGTTTCAAAGAAGTACTTTCTTGCAAACTTTCGCCTTTGGGTTTTCACTTGCAGAATTCTGTGAAAGAAAAATTTGGAAGGGTGAATACGTTGATATTCTTTCCCTTCTCCCCTCAGTGAAAGATAGCAGACTAGAGAGATTGGAAAAATCAGAAGATGACAGGCGAAAAAATGTGCCTCGCAGTTTCAAAAACTGGTTGCAATAATTTTGTATTATGCCAGTGTGATGGGTGAACGTTACCCGGAATTATGCAGTGGCATGTTCCAGCAAGTTAAGATTAATCTTTACGTTACATAGTTACATAGTTACATAGTAGGTGAGGTTGAATAAAGACAATAGTCCATCCAGTTCAACCTGTGTAGGTGTGTGTGGCCGTAATCATCTCTCATACCCAGTGACGGCTGGTGGTCAAAATTTTTGGGGGGCGCAAAAAGAAAAATTTAATAGGCATTGCTTTGCAGCAAAAATGCGGTAGAAAGATTACGTGACTTTGAGGTCACACAAGTGTGAAAGGGGCCTTCAGTAATGCCCCCTTCAATGCTGGTTGCCCCTTCATTGGCCATAGACAGGTTGAATCTCAGCTGGTTCAGCAGGGACTGGCTGAGATTCAAACCATTTTTTGGCAGCCTGAATGTACCCAAGTTGATCAATAGAACAACTTTGGTACAACCAGCCCCTTGGATTTTACATACGATTAATACTAGGAGCTGTCATAGCCGCTAGCAATATTCACTGTGTTTCTCTCTCACAGGGAAATGGGGAAATTAGGCACTAATAGGGTTTTCCATAATTTAGTCAAAATGGAAAAAAAGGTCTGGCTTTATATGTACATAGCTGTATACATAACTAGAACATCTAACAGGGTTATATCATTGCAGGAGATTTCCCCTCACTTCCTGTCACCAGGGAATCTCACTTTGGGGATATAGCCAGCAATTGTTTCTATATATATATATATATTAAATATAATATATAATATGGGCATTATAAGGCAACAATTGCAAGCTATGTCCCCACAGTGAGATTCCCCCACTTCCTGTCCTGGTGACACTAAGACAGGAAGTGAGAAGAAATATCCTGCAAAGATATAACCCTGTTAGATGTTCTAGTTCTGAATAAAACAAAAGTATATATAAAGCCAGCACTTTTTTTTTCTATGAGGGGGCCAGGGAGGGGATCAGCAATGTATTAGGGGGAGAGAGCCAGCGTTGTATGAGGGGGCCAGGGGGGGGCAGCATTGTATGAGGGGGGCCAGAGGGGGGGCAGCGTTGTATGAGGGGGGCCAGGGGGGGAACAGCGTTCTATGAGGGGCCCGGGGGGGAACAGCATTGTATGAGGGGGGGTGGGGGGGCAGCGTTGTATGAGGGGCCCTAATAAAATGCTGATCCCCCCCCCACAATGCAATACACAAGGACGAGATCCCAATACAAGATACTTTTTCTGGTGAATGTTTTAAAAGGAGTCACTTACAGTCAGGCTCGGCGCACAGCTATACTCGGTCCGTCGGTCGGGATTCGGGCAATGCTGAGGCTCTGGGTCCTCTCACTCAGCAATAGTGTCCGGTCCTCCTGAAGCAGCAGCAGAGAGTGAGTGAGACAAAGACTTTGGTGGGAAGCAGAGACAGTGAAGGTGACTCCCAAGCACCGCCCTATTAAGGCCGTCCACCATTTACAGGACGCAGAATCGCAGGTGGGAGAGTTCGGGGCGCAGAGCTCTGCACCCCGAGCACAATCTAAAAGGCCGCCAATCAGGCTAAACAAAACAAGGCACATGACAGCAAAACTCCCACCCCTCTCCACCCTCTCCATAGCAGCAGTGTTGGCCGAAACCTTTTTTTTTTGCCTTGGGGGGGGCGTCGCCCCTGCACCCCACATTGACCAGCCGCCACTGCTCATACTCCTGAATGTTCTGATCCTTGAGATGTACGTCTAAGAGTCTTTTGAAAGCCACCATACTTCCTGCAGAAACCACCTCTTGTGGCAGAGAATTCCACAATCTTGTAGCCATAACAGTAAAGAACCCCCACGTTGCCTGAGGTTAAAACGCTTCTCCTCTAATCGCATTGTATGCCCTAGAGTCCTCATGCAATCCTTCGACTGAATAGCTTTTTTTCTATGCTGAGATCACCATTGAGATATTTATAAATTGCTACCATGTCCCCTCTCAGGCGTCTCTTCACCAGGGAGAATAAATCAAGCGATTGCAGACGCTCTTCATAATTAAGGTCCTCCAATCCCCTAATTAGTTTAGTTGCCCTTCTCTGGACTCCCTCCAGCTCCAACACATCACTCCTGAGGACTGGCGACCAGAACTGGACAGAATACTCCAGATGTGGTCAGACCAGAGTTTTATAAAGTGGAAGGATTATAGTTTTATCTCTGGAATACATCCCTTTCTTTATGCATGCTAATATTCTTTGGCAGCTGCCGCTTAACATTGCATGCTATTGCCTAGTCTATCCTCTACCAAGACTCCCAGATATTTCTCCATTTTTGATTCCCCCAAAGGTTCCCCCCCTAAAGTGTATTGTGCTTTTATGTTTTTAGTCCCCAAGTGCAAAACCTTACACTTCTAATCTCCACATTAAACCTCATTTACCATGTCGTTGCCCACTCTGTTATTTTGTCCAGGTCATTCTGTAGGATATCTGCTTCATGCTGTGCAGTTATTGCCCTGCCCAATTTTGTGTCATCTGCAAAAACTGATATAGAATTACTGATCCCGTCCACAATGCTGTTTATGAAAAAATTGAACAAGGATGGTCCCAGGACTGAGCCTTGGGGGACCCCACTTACCACCTCAGACCAGTCTGAGTATGCGCTATTTATTACCACCCTTTGGACACGCCCTTTTAGCCAGTTCCGTATCCAAGAGCAAACCTTGCGGTCGATGCCTGCAGATCTTATTTTATAAATTAAGCGCTTGTGGGGAACTGTATCAAACGCCTTAGCAAAATCCGGGTACACCACATCCACTGGCCTCCCCCTATCTAGCTCACAGCATAGAATGTTAAGAGATTGGTTTGACAAGAATGCCCATTTGTAAACCCGTGCTGATTACTGCTGATGATGTTGTTGTCTTTAGCAAACTCTACGATATAGTCCCTTATCAACCCCCCCAGAAGTTTACATACTATCGATGTCAGACTGACAGGCCTATAATTTCCCGGAACATGCCTCTGCCCTTTTTTGAATATCGGTATCACATTAGCTTTCCTCCAATCCCCTGGTACATTTCCTGTCATAATACTGTCAGCAAAGATCAGGAACAGTGGTCTAGATATAATCTTACTAAGTTCTTTGAGTACTCTCAGATGTACGCCATCTGGGCCTGGTGATTTATTTGTGTTAATTTTATCCAACCTTTCCCTAAATTCACCCTCTGTTAGCCATAGCGGCAAGTCCTGTGTATTACTACTAACCATATAGTTGTGGTCAGTGTACCCCTCCTTTTCCTGTGTAAAGACTGACGAGAAAAAAGCGTTCAGCACGGTTGCTTTTTCAGTGTCCTCTGTAACCATCCTACCATCATCGTTAATTATGTGTGCAATATGCTCTGCCCTAGTTTTTTTGCTGTTGATATATTTAAAGAATTTCTTTGGGTTCATTTTACTATCCTCCGCTATTTGTCTCTCAAAGTTGATTTTAGCCATTTTGATTTCGTATTTACTTTTCTTATTTGCCTCCTTGTATTGCTTGAAAGCCGATACTGTGCCCTCTGATTTATATTTCTTGAAGGCCATTTTTTTCCCCTAATAAGTTTTTAACATTACGGTTTAGCCAGCCAGGTTTTGCTTTGTCTCTTTTAAATTTATTTCCCATAGGAATGCACTGCGAGATGCATTTGTTTAATATGTTCCTAAAGCATTCCCATTTTTTCTCAGTGGTCAGTGTTCCCAGGGTTTGGTCCAAGTTTACCCTTTCCATCATTGAGCACAATTTGGGAAAGTTTGCCCTTCTGAAGTTTAGGTTTCTTATGTTCCCCACTTGCCTTGTTATATTGTTATTTACGCTAAATGTGATCATTCTGTGATCGCTAGAGCCCAGGTTGTCCTGGACTCCTACCTCCGAGATTAGGTCTGGGTAGTTAGTGATCAGTAGATCCAGAAATTCATTTTCTCTAGTAGGAGAATCCACTAACTGTACTTCTGAGCCCTCCCCCCCGTCTCCTAGTTTAAAAACCCCGCCAACTTGGTGGCCATCTTTCTCCCCAAAAGAGCTGTACCATCCCCATTAAGGTGCAGCCCATCCTTACTAAAGAAGTCAGCCCAGTTCTCCAGGAACCCAAACCCCTCCTTCCTACACCAATTTCTCAGCCACTTGTTAAGTTCCCTAATTTCTTTCTGCCTCTCCTGTGTGGCTCGAGGTACCGGCAGCATTTCAGAGAAAACCACCTTGGAGGTCCTATTCCTCAATCTATTCCCTAAGTCCCTGAAATCATTCTTTAGGATCCTCCACCTTCCTCTTACTTGGTCATTAGTGCCCACATGCACCATGACCGCTGGGTCATCCCCAGCCCCGCCCAATAATCTATCTACCCGATCCGCGATGTGCCGGACTCGAGCGCCCAGTAAACAACATACAAGAATTTTCCTGGATTATCATGGTTTTTTAAAGACGGTCGTTTTGTCAGAAATTGTCTGCACATCTTTCTTTGAAATGGGGTATGAAGGACTTAAATGGGGAGTATATGCTTCAGTTTTAACGATGGTCAGTGCAAGTGGCCCCACACTTGAATGTATACGCATGAATGTAATCATTGCTCTGGGGCTCACCCTGCCTCGCATTGCTTTAAGAAGATGAATTCCAATGCTAATTCTACATCTAAAGAAATTTTTCTCAAAAGTGGCCACTCTGATGAGAGTGGAAAACATGTTGCCTTGGCTATGCCTGTATACAAATCAACAGAGTGTGGTGCTCTTATATGAGGGCTTTTTGTCAGGTTTCCGGTTGCCCTCCTTCTCTGGTTCTGGTTGCTTGGTAGTTCCCAATTTGCCATCTCTTAAAGCAAAGCATGCTATTGTTCAAGACAAAATTTTAAAAGAAATCGCAGAGGGTAGAGTCGCTGGCCCTTTTCCATCTCCCCCTTTACAAATTTTTGGGTTTCCGCCCCTTGGTGTGATTTCTAAAAAAGAACTGCATTTATATCAGCTGATTCATCATCTGTCCTATCCAGATGGATTGTCATTAAATGATGAAATTGACCATGACCTGTGTCCTATTTCCTATGCATCCTTTGATGATGTGTTATTTAAAATTAGACGTGTTGGTCAGCCTTTCGCTTATTACCTATCCACCTAACGGCATTTAATTCCTTGGGTTTCTATTTTCAAGAGGGTTTTTAATTTGATAAATGCCTCCCTATGGGGTGTTCCTTGTCTTGTAAATATTTTGAATTTTTTTCACCTTTCTTTAATGGGTTGTGAGTTATCAAAGCAGCTCCTGCGATTTATTACACTGTTTGGATGACTTCCTTTTTATTGGCAAGGCTGGTTCAGATTATTGTTTGTATATTGTTTCTGAATTTCAAGTTATCTGCCATTCTTTTGGAGTACCTTTAGCTCCTGAAAGAACAGTTTATCCCACCACTTGTTTGGAATTTTTGGGTGTCCCGACTGACACTGTCAAAATGGAATTTTGTATACCCCCCAGAGAAAGTTCAAAAACGTTGTTTCTTATTGACTTTTGTCTTGTCTAAGAGAAAGGTTCAGTTGAGAACCATTCAGTCTTTATTGGGCCTTCTGTCTTTCACTGCTAATTTCCATTTCCAGTGTTTCTTCCCCAGTTTATTTTGTTTGCATCACTTCAGATGTTTGCGATGATCTGGTTGTCTGGCAATGTTTTTTATCCTCTTTTAATGGTTCCTTGTGGCAAGCACAGTTTTGTGAAGCAAGTTCCCTTGATCTATTTATGGATGCCTCTGGGGCTTGTGGTTTTGGTGCTTTTTGGAGAGGACATTGGTCCACCAGGCCTTGGCATCCACAGTGGCATGAACAAGGTTTGACAAAAAATACTGTGCTTTTGGAATTAATTACGGTTTTAGTTGCATTAGAATTTTTGGGTTTGCATTTTTGTAATCACAGGATTTTGCTACATTCTGACAACAAGGGTATAGTGTTTGCGATCAATTGTTCGGCGTCAAAATCTTAACCTGTGTTAGCTATTCTCCGACAGCTAGTTTTTAAATGTCTATCTTTGCATATTTGGCTTAAGGCAAAATATGTTCCAGGTGCTACTATTTTAATTGCTGATGCTTTGTTCTGACTTCAGAGTGAGTGATTTCGCACATTGGTTCCGGAA
Source organism: Pelophylax lessonae (assembly GCF_965119305.1). Classification (NCBI taxonomy): domain Eukaryota; kingdom Metazoa; phylum Chordata; class Amphibia; order Anura; family Ranidae; genus Pelophylax; species Pelophylax lessonae. Next base: position 88,860,350 of record NC_138771.1, on the reverse strand, counting down.
GCAGACCTGGTTGGCATGTTGTGTCTGGGCCATTTGTAAGACCTGATTTCACACATGTCCTGAGTCTGACTGCAATCAATAGTTCATTAGCTCCTTCCATGTGGGTGGGTTATCGAGCAGCGTGGTCATTGTGGAGCTCATTTTAAGCCTATCATAACCTGCCACAGAATAAATTTTCTGATTATATTGTTTTGTTATTCCTCAATTTCTTGTTGTCTTCTGATTATTCATATTCTCATGTTGTGCAGACTTTGGCTGAGGTGTCCTTTTTCTTGCGGTTGCTGAGCAAACCTTCATGCAGTAGTTTTTTCTCTGTTAAGAATGCACTTAAGGGTTATCACAAAAGATAACAGGCTTCCCATTGCTGAAAATCTGCTGGGGGTGTTTATGTATTGCTACTGCATCAGTTTGTTTTTCTCCTTTCACATTTTTACTTTTCAAAACTGCTTTTTGCATAGCGGAATTGCTTCTCCATTTAGTAAAAGAGTTATCTGGATTATTCCTTTCCGATATCCATTTATTCCCTGAAATTCTTCAAATATTTCTGCTAAAAAGCAAGACTGATTAGATGGGACATGGACGTTGGATAACTCTTTCACCCATCTTTCCATCCCCTATTTGTGCCTTTCCGCTTATTCGTCAATATCTGTCGTTAAGGCCGTGATTGAATGCACATCTTTTTATTCATCAGAATGGTTCCCCATTAACTATTTATCAATTTAATGCTGTGTTAAAGAGATGTCTATCTTTTTTGCACTGAGGTGGGAAGATGTCTGATTTGTATACAAGATGTCTGATTTGTATACAAAATGTCTGATTTCATACAAAATGTCTGATTTCATACAAAATGTCTTTAAGGTATTAATCTCATTGTCACTTTTAATTTCTTTACATGTGTCACTGAGCTTTCAAAAGCTAAAAATATATATAAGCTGAGATATTTCTGCCTGCCAAAAACCCCCTATCTCTCATTAAGAGGAACTCTGCCTGGACATCTTTTATTATCTTTTAATAACAATTAATATCTTCTACAAAAGTCCCTTGGAAAATTCCTTGATAAGCATTACAGAAAATTCCCTCATGACAGAAAATCACAATACAGATTAACCCTATGCTTAACATAAAGAATTGCTAATCCTGATTGGACAATCATGTATACGTCAGATGATAGTACAACCTCTTTTTATACGTCATATAGTATATTTAAAGCGGAGTTCCGGACGCAAAATCGTTACATTAGATTTTGTGCCATCCGCTTCCTTATTGTCACCTGAAAAAGAATTGGATATTCACGAATTTTTTTTTTGCTTACCTTGTTTCAGAAGAAAATATATTCACCTTTCCTTCCACTTCCTCCCTCTGTGGCCGAGGCCCGTGCAATCACTTCCTATCCTGCAATGCATCCTGGGAGCTCTTACTCATCACTCCCAGGAGGCAATGGGCAGTGATGTAGATGGCTGGGCTCCTCTCACAGCTTGCACAATGAGGTAGAACCAGGAAGCAGGGCATACATTTGCATACTGCGGCTTCGGGTTACCAGGACAAAGATGGCGGCGCACAGCAAACTTTTTATAAAGTAAGATTTTATGATTGCCAATCAATTATTAAACTGTCTAAAACCGGATTAGCGGATGTATGAAGGGCGGTGGATCACTGTTTGGGAAGTATTTATAAAAAAAACGATTCTGTGTCCGGAACTCCACTTTATACTTCAACACGCTGTAATAAATTAGGTCATTTTTTGATTCAACTATTCTGACTCTTATTCTGATCTCATTATATATATAGCTATATATATTGTCTGATTTGGTATCACTGACTAACAGGTAACAGGTATTTTGTACCTAAGGAAAATTCCACAACAGCTTGGCGAGCTTGAGCCCAGGAGAGGTGACGTCATCTGCGGAAGGAGTGAGACACCTGGACGACGCTGGGGACTCTGGAAAGAAAACTGGCCAGGTAAGCCCATTGTCTGCTTACAATGTATTTCCAGTCCTCTCAGTTGTCCAGGTAACTGTTTATTTTTGACGTAATACCCTCTTAAAAGAACCTAAACCCTTAGTCGGTGTATATATTGTTGCTACTAACACTTATTGCGAAAGGTGAGGTTGGGTCAACCCTCACCGCTGTGGGTGTCTTGGACATGCAGAAACGTGACCCATGGTTATGTTTTGGTAAGCGGTTTCATTTCGGAGTGTCCATTTGAGACGCAGCAAGCATTAAAACTATATAACTAATTAACCTGTCATTCTATATATGTCTAAAGTTTTCTGCCTCTATGCTCTAGTATATATATATATATATATATATATATATATATATATATATATATATATATATATATATATGTATGTGGTAATAATTTGATTTCAAGCAATGGAACCTGTCATAATTAATTGTCCAGTAATTGTGTTGGCTGTCCAAATACAAATCCAGGTCAGGGACTTGGCGAGATCTAAAGGCAGTTTCTATTACAGGGTAATAGTGAGATATTAGGTAGTTGGATTACCACGGATTCTGACCAGAGGGGTCAATGTCGAGGGTCATTAGGACCACTGCCTTAGATTATATGCTCCTGGAGCATGTTTTTTCTGTGTGATAGCCGATCTTTTGATATATGACATATTCCTTGCAGAATGTATGAAGCAGGCTCTTTTGTATAAAAAGAGGAAGTGATCCCTTCTCGCTGGGTTTCTTCTCCGTAGCACGGAGAAAAGAGGGAAGATTGTTTCTCTATCTGATAAACAAACAGCATATGATATTTTGAGATTATTTTCTATAAAATTATAACTAAATGAAAAATAATATGTTGCCCGTGAAAAAGGGAATCTTGGTGCAAAATTTTGAAAATTGGCTGCTTGCCAGGGGGGTTCAAATGTAATTATCTTTGTTCCTATAGAATTAATTTCTGGACATTAAGGGTTACCGCAATTAATGTGACCATTGAACCCTATTGGCACTGAGCCAAAATTTTTAGATTAGATTAACTTTTTTATCTGATTATAGTATTTAAGTGGTATTTTAGGGGCATCCTCCATAACCAAAGGGGAAACTCTGATCAAATTTTTGTAAAATCGGGACAAAGTCTTTAGAGGATATTGTTTCTCTTCAGGAAAAAAGCGAAGTCCTGGAATACTATCTGCGAGAGGTGAGAGAGCCGGAAGTGGGAGGAGCAAGCAGCAGCGAGCGAGCAACTGGAGGAGTGTGTGGATGAGAGCCGGGTGACACGTGCAGGGGAGCCGCACTAGGTCACCAGAAGCCGGCGCGAGTGCAGGGGTCCGGGACAGAGAGACCGGAACAGAGAGCGGCGGGACCGGGACTAAGAGCAGCAGGAACGGGACTAAGAGCAGCGGGACCAGGACGTGAAGGACCGGGACTGTAAGCCGCGGCGGTAGACGGCGGAGCGGCGGCTGCGGCGGTGAACGGACACCACACAGTATTGAGGAGGGAGGTTCACGGAAGCAGGGGAGGAGGAGCAGCGGCGACTGGTGAGTATCTCTCTGCAGCTGTGTGACGGTGCTTTGGGACCTGTGACTGACGGACTGACAGACCAACCTGTGACTGACTGACCATAGGGATCCGTGACTGACTGACCTTGCTTGCGACCGTCAACGACTGACAGACTGCTCTGCGACTGACTGACTGCTCTGCGACTAACAGACTGTTCTGCGACTGACAAGACTGTTCTGCGACTGACAAGACTGTTCTGCGACTGACAAGACTGTTCTGCGACCGACCGACGGCGCTCTTGACTGATCGACCATGAGTATTTTAGAGACTGGTGAGTATCTTAGCGACTAGTGAGCATTTTGCGACTGGTTAGCATCTTGCGAGGGTTAGCATCTTGCGACTGGTGAGTATATTTGCAACTGGTGTGTATCGGGTGAGTATCTTGCGACTGGTGAGATTCTTTGCGACTGGTGAGTATCTTTGCGACTGGTGAGTATCTTTGCGACTGGTGAGTATATTTGCGACTGGTGAGTATCCTTGCGACTGGTGAGTATCTTGCGACTGGTGTGTATCTTTGCGACTGGTGAGTATCTTGCGTCTGTTGGATCTTTGCGTCTGTTGGATCTTTGCGACTGGTGAGTATCGTTGCGACTGGTGAGTATCGTTGCGACTGGTGAGTATCGTGCATCTGGTGAGTATCTTTGCGTCTGTTGGATCTTTGCGACTGGTGAGTATCTTAGTGACTGGTTAGTATATTAGTGACTGGTGAGGACCCCAGGTTAGTACCAGGGAAGTTAGAGGTGTAGTGTAGGTTAGGAAGAGCAGTTCGTTAATATATCCCCATAGAGTAGTGGGTAATAATGTCCGACAGGATTGCGGATGCCACTCAGTGCACTTCTTGCTGCATGTATGCGTTCCTTGATGAACCATTCGAGGGCGAATACTGCTGTGCAAGATGTGAGCAACTTGTTGCTCTGGTAGACCAGATCCTGGACCTACAGAACACAGTGGCAACACTGCGTGGCATCAACAACCTGGAAAGGAGCTTGGACATTACCTATCAGGCGCTGGCAGGGGCCAGCATAGAGGAGGGAGGAACAGAGGAGACGCAAGCAGCAGAGGTACGCAGCTGGGTGACTGTTAGGAAGGGTAGAGGGAGGAGTGCCAGGGAGGCCAATCCTGAGTTGGTACACCCTAACAAACCTGCCGAGTTGCAGGTTGAGGGGGATATCAGCTCAGGGGTGGCAGAGCTGGAGCATGCACCCTCCCCCAGCTGCCAGGGGAGGGACGGCTCCAGGAAGAAGGGGGGCGGTAACTCAGGAAAGGTTAGAAAGGTTGTGGTAGTGGGGGACTCAATTATCAAGAGGACAGAGAGGGCAATCTGTAAAAAAGATCTTGTGAACCGAACAGTTTGTTGTTTACCGGGCGCCCGAGTTCGGCACATCGCAGATCTGGCAGACAGATTGATGTGGGGGGCTGGGGATGACCCAGCGGTCATGGTGCATGTGGGCACTAATGACAAAGTTAAAGGTAGGTGGAGGATCCTTAAGAACGATTTCAGGGACTTAGGTAATAGATTGAGGAAAAGGACCTCCAAGGTGGTTTTCTCTGAAATACTGCCTGTACCTCGAGCCACACAAGAGAGGCAGAAGGAGATTAGGGAACTTAACAAGTGGCTGAGAAATTGGTGTAGGAAGGAGGGGTTTGGGTTCCTGGAGAACTGGGCTGACTTCTCAGTCGGCTACCAGCTCTTTAGTAAGGATGGGCTGCACCTTAATGGGGACGGTACAGCTCTTTTGGGGAGAAACATGGCCACCAAGTTGGAGGGGCTTTTAAACTAGGAGACGGGGGGGAGGGCTCAGAAGTAGAGTCAGTCAGGAGGGAGCAGAGGACAGAAGGCAGCTGTAGTGTCAGCAGCGATAGTAGGTCCACAATGTCAATTGGCAGGTCTGTGCGGGAAAATCTCAGACCAAACAGGAATAAACATAACCGCCAATTGCGCTTAACTTCCGTAAAACTAAGAGGGGTATATGCTAATGCCAGGAGCCTAGCTAATAAAATGGATGAGTTGGAAATGTTAGTATATGAGGAGGACATAGACCTTGTGGGAATAACGGAGACTTGGTTCGACCCCTCACATGACTGGCTGGCCAATATCCAAGGGTATTCGGTGTACCGGAAGGACAGGGTAGGAAAAAGAGGGGGAGGGGTATGTCTCTATGTCAAGAAGAATATAAAGGTGATAGAAAGGAGTGACATTACGGATGGGATGAGCATGGATTTAGAATCTGTGTGGGTTGAACTCCATAGGGAAGGAGAAAAGGGGAAAGTAATTGTGGGGGTTTGCTATAGGCCACCTAACCAAGGGGAGGAGGTAGAGCTGGAATTTTTAGCACTAATGGGTAAAGTGGCAAAATTGGGATCAGTCATCGTATTGGGGGACTTCAATTATCCCGACATTGACTGGGAAGAGGGGACTGCACACTCACAGAAGGCCCGTCTATTCACGGAAACCTTACAGGACAACTACATGTCACAGTTGGTGGATTCCCCTACCAGAGAAAACGCAGTCCTGGATCTATTGCTCACTAATGACCCAGACATAATCTCGGAGGTAGGAGTCCAGGACAACCTGGGCTCTAGCGATCACAGGATGATCACATTTAGTGTAAATAACAATATAACAAGGCAAGTGGGGAACATAAGAACCCTAAACTTCAGAAGGGCAAACTTTCCAAAATTGTACTCATTGATGGAAAGGGTAAACTGGGACCAAACCCTGGGATCCCTGACCACAGAGGAAAAATGGGAATGCTTTAGGAACATATTAGGCAAAGGCATCTTGCAGTGCATTCCTATGGGAAATAAATTTAGAAGAGACAAAGCCAAACCTGGCTGGCTAAACTGTAGCGTCAAAAAACTTATTAGGGGGAAAAAATTGGCCTTCAAGAAGTATAAATCAGAGGGCACAGTATCGGCTTTCGAGCAATACAAGGAGGCAAATAAGAAAAGTAAACAAGAAATCAAGATGGCTAAAATCAACTTTGAGAGACAAATAGCAGAGGATAGTAAAAAAAACCCAAAGAAATTCTTTAAATATATCAACAGCAAAAAAACTAAGGCAGAGCATATTGCACACATAATTAACAATGATGGGAGGATGGTTACAGAGGACACTGAAAAAGCAACCGTGCTGAATGCTTTTTTCTCGTCAGTCTTTACACAGGAAAAGGAGGGGTACACTGACCATGACTGTATGGTTAGTAGTAATACACAGGACTTGCCACCATGGCTAACAGAGGGGGAAATCAGGGAAAGGCTGGATAAACTTAACACAAACAAATCACCAGGACCGGATGGCATACATCCGAGAGTACTCAAGGAACTCAGTAAAGTTATATCAAGACCACTGTTCCTGATCTTTGCTGACAGTATTAGGACAGGAGATGTACCAGGGGATTGGAAGAAAGCTAACGTGATTCCAATATTCAAAAAGGGCCAGAGGCATATCCCGGGAAATTATAGGCCTGTCAGTTTGACATCAGTAGTATGTAAACTTCTGGAGGGGATGATAAGGGACTATATCGTAGAGTTTGCTAAAGACAACAACATCATCAGCAGTAATCAGCACGGGTTTACAAATGGGCGTTCTTGTCAAACCAATCTCCTAACATATACAGTTCCCCACAAGCGCTTAATTTATAAAATAAGGTCTGCAGGTATCGATAGCAGGGTTTGCTCTTGGATACGGAACTGGCTAAAAAGGCGTGTCCAAAGGGTAGTAATAAACAGCGCATACTCAGACTGGTCTGAGGTGGTAAGCGGGGTCCCCCAAGTCTCAGTCTTGGGACCAACCTTGTTCAATTTATTCATAAACAACATTGAGGTCGGGATCAGTAGTTCGATATCAGTTTTTGCAGATGACACAAAATTGGGCAGGGCAATAACTTCACAACATGAAGCAGATATCCTACAGAATGACCTGGACAAAATAACGGAGTGGGCAACGACATGGCAAATGAGGTTTAACGTGGAGAAGTGTAAGGTTTTGCACTTGGGGACTAAAAACATAAAAACACAATACACGTTAGGAGGGGAGCCCTTGGGGGAATCAAAAATGGAGAAGGATCTGGAAGTCTTGGTTGATGATAGATTAGGAAACAGCATGCAATGTCAAGCGGCAGCTGCCAAAGCCAGCAGAACATTAGCATGCATAAAGAAAGGGATGCATTCCAGAGATAAGACTATAATCCTTCCAATTTATAAAACTCTGGTCCGACCGCATCTGGAGTATTCTGTCCAGTTCTGGTCGCCAGTCCTCAGGAGGGATGTGTTGGAGCTGGAGAGAGTCCAGAGAAGGGCAACTAAACTAATTAGGGGATTGGAGGACCTTGACTATGAAGAGCGTCTACAATCGCTCGATTTATTCTCCCTGGAGAAGAGACGTCTGAGGGGGGACATGATAGCAATTTATAAATATCTTAATGGGGATCCCAGCTTAGAAAAAAAGCTGTTCATTCGAAGGGATTGCATGAGGACTCGAGGGCATACAATGCGATTAGAGGAGAAGCATTTTAACCTCAGGCAACGCGGGGGGTTCTTTACTGTTAGGGCAACAAGATTGTGGAATTCTCTACCACAAGAGGTGGTTTCTGTGGGTAGTATGGTGGCTTTCAAAAGACTCTTAGACTTACATCTCAAGGATCAGAACATTCAGGGGTATGTGAGATGATTACAGCCACACACACCTACACAGGTTGAACTAGATGGACTATTGTCTTTATTCAACCTCACCTACTATGTAACTATGTAACTATGTAACTATGATATTTGTTTGAAAGATAAAAGTACGTTAATTCCTGTCATTATGGGTGTATAAGAAAGTGACCTACTACAAATTGTGTGAAGACAGGACATTAAAGCAAAGCAAAGGATTGCAACCCCCCAGAAGATAGACAGTGAATAAGGGATTCAGCCAACCTGTGTCCGCATGTCCCATCAGAAGTGCAGGTTCAGCTGATGTTCAAGCAGCTGCCTTTTGATTTTCATGCGATGTGAAGGTGGCTAGAAGGGGTTAATCAGTAAGAAAACAGTAGCAAGGGCTGGGAGTGACTTCCTGCCCTCTTCAAAGAAAAAAGGGAAGTAATTTTACAGATGAAAAAAAAACGCTAAGTTAAGTGACGCTATGTTAAGTTAAGTTTCAGTGTTCAGTGTCAGATGCCGTGCCCATTAATTTGTTAGGAGCTGACATTCTGACTGTAGTAGGAGCTAATATCAAATGATGCAGAGACGGCATTAATCCAGTGTGTAGCAGTATTTGCTGTCTCTGACAACCAGACGGTATGTCTTTTTAAATCAGGAAGAGATAGTCTGTCTGGGTGAACTGAAGGAGGGGTTACAGGTTGCTCCCGCCCTTTCTCTCCGAAGGGTGGTAAAAACTTTTACTTCGTTTTGTCACAAGTTGAATGGACATGCATCCGGAGTTCTCACACAAGAACACGGGGGCAAACAGAGGCCACTAGCATATGTTTCTGGCCAGCTTGACCCAGTAATAAAAGGATCCTCAGCTGTGTGTGGGCTGTAGCAGCCTGCAAGGAGCTGCTGGATAAAACCAAACAACTTATATAGTTTTGGGACATCCTCTGATTATAATGGTCCCACATGTTGGGTAGTGACCATATCAAAATAAAATGTGTTGAAGCCAGTTTACTTCCAGTACAGGAGCAGGCACTAGAGGGGGAGGAGAAAGTGTTTGTTTAATACCCCTCATGACTGCTTTGAGCTGATGATGGCAGAGTCCGAATTTTTGAGCCCTGCTAAAAAGGCTCCTCTCTGAAGCCCTGATGAGACCCTTTATGTATATGGATCATGTTTATACACAGAAGAGGGTAAGCCTGTAACTGGGTATGCAGTAGTAACAGCAAAATAAATAAATAAACAAAAGGAAAAAAGGAATGCAGAGGCATTAGATCTATAGTTTTCAGCACAAGCAGCTGAGCTGATGGCTTTGGCAAAGACCTGTCAATTTTAAAGGGTTAGCATATACATTGACATGATTTTGGTCATATTTTTGAAAGCTTGTAACTTTTTGACCTCAGCTGGTAAGCCAATAAAGCATGCAGATATAATAGAGACTGTTCTTAGTCTTCCAGTGTCCCATCAAGGTGGCCATTTATTTTAAAAAACCAAGACACATGCAAGAGAAGACACAGAAGAAGCTGCAGGAAATACAAGGGCTGACAGTACAGCGAAAGAGGCTACACTGGAACAAGTCCCTATATGAGTACTGACACTCGCAGGAAAGCAACCAACTTCGGTAAGTATGGCAATCTTGATATCATTGCAGAAAAAGCCCCCTCACAGGAGCGTGAGAAGTGGCGGAAGAAAAGTGCAACACAGGATGTAACTGGTTGTTGGAGGATGGAGGAGCATTTCTGCCTGATCTCAGGCCCTATACCCAAGGGTGGCAGCCGAAGCTCACGGACCGTGTCATAACTCAAAGACTCTAATGACCACCTCGGTAATGCAACACTGGTTAGCACCAGGTTTTCCTGGAGTAGCGGCAAAATATACTGCTTCTTGTCTTACCTGTGCTAGGTACAATATTGGTAAAGCTGTAAGCACCCCACAAAAGCACACCCCTAAGCCAGACTGTCCTTTCCAGGGAATTCTAATAGATTACATTGATTTCCCACAGTCTGGTCCCTATGCACATGCTTTGGTTTGTATAGACATTTTTTCAGGATGGCCTGAGGCCTGGCCAGTCTCTAGGGGTACAGTACAAACCACAGGAAAAAGCTCTTGTCCGAGGTAATGTGCAGGTATGGAATTCCGGAAACGATCAAAAGTGACAGGGGTACTCACTTTACAGGAAGGGTTCTACAAAGGTCCTATCCACACTAAATATTGAGAAAGCCTTTCATACTCCATATCACTCACAGAGTAGCAGGAATTTAGAAAGGTTGAATGGTAAAATGGTACTCTTTGGGTGCTCTCCTGAAGCAGGTCTCTATTTACCACAGCAACTGCAAGCCACACACTCATATCTCACTAGATGTGTTGCAGCGCTTTAAAAGCAATTGACAAAAATGCATAACAGTGTGTTTCATCCCTACCAGATCCAAATGAGGATGCTAAAAGTCATAAAGTAAGGCTTGGTGATTGGGTAGTAATCAGGAGACATGTCAGAAGGAGTCTCGACTCTCGGTTTGACAGGCTACTAAGAGTGCAATTGGTTACACCAACATCCCTCAAGGTAGAAGGGATACATGGATTCATGCCTGTCATTGCAAAAAGGTGGTACAATTATTCTCTTCTAATTTTTGATATGTATGGGAATGTTGGGTATAATGAAGGGGCAGGACGATAAATGGACAGACAACCCAAGGCCCAATGTACTGTTAAGTTTAAATACCAGGTAGCCAGGAAGTCAGGATACTCAGGGTGCTAGATATGTTCACAAGTACACCCAGAGTCCCAGACTTTACCTGTGCTAGTAAACCCACTTGCATCACAGGATCTAAATCAGACAGAGTTTTCAAAATCCTATAGAAAGATTACCAGTGCACAAAAGGACATGTTAGTTTCCCTGAAAGTTGCAGGTCTAATCAAGAATCCTACAGTGTGTATAGCGTTCTATGGAAATAAAAATGATGAAGGGAATGTGGACTGTTCACAAGCACTGATAAACATATCCTGCCCACAGCTGACTGTGAACAGCCCATAAAAGGAAACTATTAAACATAAAATATAAGCCATATTAAATGACAATATGGACATTTCTCACCTAGGAGAAGCCCTCAGGTTTCTGTTGTTCAGACAGCAACTGGGGTATTATGCAGAAAAGTTATTGATACCCATTTTCACCCCCAGGATGGTCACATTCGGGGTAGTGGGGAATCTATTATGTCTGTGGCAATAAGGCCCATAGTTGACTTTCTCAGTGTGTCACAGGAACATGTACTATAGCCTCTTTACTTTCAATGGTGTCCGCCCATCCTAATGAACACAGTCCTTTGGAGGATTTGCCTTATCCTAAGTATCTCCTAAAATGATGAAAGTGGGGGTATTCATATTGATGTTTATGATAATTATGATTTCTAGTTACCTGTTGAATTAAAATAATTATGTGTTTGGTTGATAAGGTTACCAAGGCCAAAGAGACAACCTATTTCAACTCTATACGGAAATAAGAAGTGATTGATGATGCTGAGTATGCTGTAATGAGACATCTGTCACTTCAACCCCCCATGTATGAAGTAATTTCTGCCTCAGAACCTTACCAAGACTCAGACACCCCCCACTGAGGTTTGCCCTCTGGGCCAGTGTTCCAAGCTTAAGGGCCTGCTCCCTTGGAGGGATCTGATGAGTGGATAGGTAGTTAGGGTGATCAGTAAATTCTCAAGAGGGGGAAGATGAGGTGGGAAGATGGCTGATTTGTATACAAGATGTCTGATTTGTATACAAAATGTCTGATTTCATACAAAATGTCTTTAAGGTATTAATCTCATTGTCTCTTTTAATTTCTTTACATGTGTCACTGAGCTTTCAAAAGCTAAAAATATATATAAGCTGAGATATTTCCGCCTGCCAAAAACTCCCTATCTCTCATTAAGAGGAACTCTGTCTGGACATCTTGACCGCAGAACAATTAATATCTTCTATAAAAGTCCCTTGGAAAATTCCTTGATGAGCATTACAGAAAATTCCCTGATGACAGAAAATCACAATATAGATTAACCCTATGCTTACCATAAAGAATTGCTAATCCTGATTGGACAATGATGTGTACGTCAGATGATAATACAACCTCTTTTTATACGTCATATAGTATATTTAAACTCCAACTTGTAATAAATTAGGTCATTTTTGATTCAACTATTTTGAGTCTTATTCTGATCTCATTATATATATAGCTATATATATTGTCTGATTTGGTATCACTGACTAACAGGTATTTTGTGCCTGAGGAAAATTCCACAACAGCACCTTGACCATCTTCCCATTTCCTCTCATACTTTCACATAGGTGCTGCTACTGAGGCTGCTAGCTAGGATTTTCTTCCTTGGGTATTATGACTATTGGTGGGTGCAAGTCTACACCCACCAATAGTGGGTTCTTATTAGTGTTATAGTTCTTATGTAAGACCTAATTCTTGTTTTTAACTTTCAGATTCGTTCATTATTTGGATTATTGTCCATTCATATGTATTCTGGGCCCATCAAAGAGCTGCAGTTAAAAGCTATGGTCTTTCTCTAAAGTGTTCACGTGTTAATATTTATTGGTATGGTAGGAGGGGGATGAAATGGAATAATTTACATTCTGCTTTGTCCTTGTTGCACGGGTCATGGCCATCACCTATTGTTATTGTTTTTCATTTGGGTATTAGAAGACCTTTAGACATTATAGCTCAAATTAGGTTAGATTTGTTTAGTCTTCATACCCTGTTACCTAACTGCATTTTAGTTATTTCAGAGGTAGTTCCTCGTTTGCTATGGCTATCTCCTGATTTTAAACATATGGAAAAAATACATAAAAGGGTTAATAGGTCTGTGGCATAATTCCTGCCATTTCTGAATGACTTATCATTCAGACATGACAATTTGTAAGGTGGCTTGCCGGGTCTCCACAGGCCTGACAAGGTTCACTTGTCTGATATAGCGCTTGACATTTTAAACCTGGACTTTCAAACTTGTGTGGAGTTGGCCATGGCCAAGGTGGGGTGCCAGACTCATTGTGGATGAGTCTGGATGAGTCTGGCTTGTGGATTGTATTGCATTATATGTTATTCGTTTGAGCTTACAATAGCTGAGCTAAGTTGGTATAAAAAAATTGGTATATATTTGTTATGTGTAGCACTACTCCCTTGGGAGCTGCTGGTTACGGATTCCCCTAGGTTACTATTAGCAACAACATGACAGTTTGACATTTTCCCAAGTGTTTTAGCACAGTCAAGAAACAGTCCAGTAGCTTTGTTTTTTGTGTTTTTATTTGGAACTTGGATAGGAGAAGGGAATGAGTAGGATACTCCAGCTTTATACACTATGCACAATAGGCTGGGACGACTTGAAAATGCTGAATAATGCTGAGTAATGCTGGTCTCGGCTAGGCCGCTGTTTCACTTTGCCCTTAGCTGTGAAGTATATTTGAATGAGCTTTCTGAGGTAAACTGTACTATACTGCAGAATAACTTCAGGGCCCTTCCTGGCACCCCCTTTGTTCCTAATCTTCAGGGTCAACTACCACAGGACCCCCTTTACTGATACACTCCTTATGTGAGCTAGCTCCTTGATCCCTTCTCCTAGGCAGACCCTTAGGCAGATCTCCTGGTACTCATGATACTGTTTTTCCCAAGATGATTCTGCCAGAAGCTCCACTTGTCAGCACTCTGTATCCTCTGCAGCTCAGCTCCACACCTGGTTCACTAGGCCAACAGCCTGAACCACCTTCCTCACACTTGCAGGAGGAGAGACAGCCGCCCACCTCCTCCTGGGACTTTGCTCCCGCCAAAAGACACCCTGTCACATGCTCCCTCAGGATCTATTGTCAATCCCAGGATGCATTGCAGCAATCCCTGCCCACTGGGACAGCCATAAACCCTAGTGTGCTATTGGTTGAGTTTCCTCCACTGTCCAACAAGCACCCTTATTGGATACAGTGGGGAGACGCCCGTAGACCCAATAAATCACACCTGGAAACATGTGACAGGCCAAACCAACAGATCTGACTCTCCTGATAAGCAGAAAAGAGCCACCAGATGCGTTTTCCTAGCACCTACGTAGGAGGGTGCTACATATGTATTTAATAAAAGATGTTTGCAGTGTGTATTAAAGCTTGGATAAGCTTCAAGATGATATTTAAACCTATAGTAAAGGGCAGCAGCCTGTTAATCCACAAGTTTGAGTCCAGTTTGTTTCATTTCCTCCCAGGACCTCCTACTCTCTAGCTCCCTTCTAACCACCTCCCATGCTCGCCTCCAGAACTTCGCCTGAGCTTCTACCATCCTCTGGAATGCTCTACCCCAACCTGTCCGACTGTCTCTTACTTTGTCTGCTTTTACTCTGACACACCGCATCTCCGTTCCTGGTAAAGAGCCTATGATGTAGGCTCTTTACCATGTGATCAGCTGTGTCCAATCACAGCTGGTCACATAGTAAATAGGAAGTGCCGTTGATCGGCTTTCCTCAGTTTGTGCCTGACAGGCGCGAGTAGAAGAGAGACGATCGGCGGCTCTCCTGACGGGGGGGGGGGGGGGTCTGTGCTGGTAATCAGAGCATTGATTACCAGTTCAGACCCTTGGGGGATGCCACTAGAGCCACCAGGGATGCCCACCCATGCCACCAGGGATTCCAATCAGTGCTCAGGGAGCCTGTTAGTGTCCTCCTCATCAGTGCTCCTCATCAGTGCTTCCCATCATTGCCATCTATCAGTGCCACCCACCAGTGCCCATCATTGCCATCTATCAGTGCCGCCCACCAGTGCTCATCGTTGCCCTAAAAAAAATTAGATTTTTAGAAAAAATTCATACATTTTTAACCCCCTGTTGCCACATGATTTGTAGTGCGACAATCTTGGCAAAAATCGCACTGCATTTAGGTGCATTAGGTGAAAAGGAATGGTACCCAAACGCGTTTTGTGATTGTAGTGCGATTTGGGATTGTGGGCAAAATTGCAGCGATTCCGCTCGAGATCCCAACATGCCAAATGTGAATGGAGTCTAAAAGAGAAGAAAGTGGGCTGCCACTACTGATTTCCGTCTAAGCACTTTTTCGGGCACTGTGTGACTTGTATTCCCTTTCTTTTGCTCATACATACATACATAGTAAGATCTTATTCACAAACCTATTGCTTATAATTTCAGCTATTGTCCTTCCAATACACAGCCTGTAATGGTTTGATGACATGTGTAAATCACCAGAGTAAAGCAATTCAATTTCCTAATGATTCTCTCACGTGAAAATAAACAATAAATCCAATTTCGTGCAGTTCTTCTTTGGGATCAGAGATCTGTAATGCACTAAATTACTGCACAATTAACCTTCCAACCTAAATAACTGCCCTGTCTAGTATTTAATATTACAGGCAATTATATTAAGATGTCCGTGTTGGCAAAGCTGCGGAGGCCAGGGGCTGTGACTCATACATGATTAAGATATAGAGCTCTTCGATGCCACAGGAAACCAAAACGCTGCCATAATACACAAGTGACTCTTATCACAGCATGATTTATTTTCCATTTAATAAAAGATTTCAGGTTAAAGGCTTTATTACAATAAAGACACAGGGTGAAGTTTGTTAATATATGACTGCAAGTCAGCAAACGAGTGTTGCCAGCAATTTAGCTTTTTTCAGTAAATATATTTTACCCAAATTATATACATTAGAAAACTGTTTATATAGGTAAATGTTAACAACTGCCATTGATACATACAATATATTACCAAAAGTATTGGGACGCCTGCCTTTACACCCACATGAACTTTAATGGCATCCCGGTCTTAGTCCATAGGGTTCAATATTAAGTTGGCCCACCCTTTTCAGCTATAACAGCTTCAACACTTCTGGGAAGGCTGTCCACAAGGTTTGGGAGTGTGGCTATGGGAATATTTGACCATTCTTCCAGAAGCGTTTTTGTGAGGTCAGGCACTGATGTGGACGAGAAGGCCTGGTTCATACCAAAAACAGTTGTCAAAATAATCAGAATTGATTTACCATTGTTCTGTTGCTCCTCCATTGTCCAGTCTAAAGGGTAAAGCCCAGTACACACAATGAGAAAATCGTACAAAAAAAATACCTCTTTCAAATCGATCGTGCGATAATCTGATCTTTAATACACAGCTTTAGTCCGAAATGATCTGAAGGGATAAACACAAATACTTTTCTGGTCCAATACCAGATCGTACAATTTTAATTTAATCACTACAGCTTTCGCCCGAAAATACAATACAAATACAATACAATACATCACTTGCGAATTTTTATTCTGTGATACGAGAATTTTCGTACTTTAGTAAACTCTTTGTTTTCGATATGGAGACTACCATGCAAGAAAAGAAAAATGGACGAACATTCGTCCGATAATCTCATCTTGTGCACTAGGCTTTAAGGCCCGTAGACACGATAAGAAGATAGAAGAAAAATTTCATATGAAGGACAATTGGCTGATTATCTGATTGTTAGTATAATGCTTTTGACACCCGATTCCGACTTTTTAGATGACAAAACCTTTAGAGCCGGTTCACATAGGGGCGACCCGACTTGCCGGGGCGACCTGTGAAGTCGCGGTGCACAGCTCGCACCGTGACCTCGGAGCGACATGCACAGACTTCATATCATTGTAGTCAATGCAGGTCGCTCCGAGGTCGCCCCAAAGTAGTACAGGACCCTTTTTCTAAGTCGGAGCGACTTGTGTCGCTCCTATTAGATAGGGTCCTGTGCTAATCTATGGCAGGCGACCCACGGCGACTTGTCAGGCGACCAGGTCGCCTGACAAGTCGCCCCAGTGTGAACGGGGTCTTAGGGTGGAGGCTAGAATATTTTTATTGTAAGTGAATACAAAGTCTGATTTTCCTTTAATTAGTACAGTTTTCATTGCCTATCCATGGCCCCAAACTTTAGATGTTTTATTCCTCAAGCCACTTAGTTATCACTTTTGCATTATTGTAAGGTTTTTTTTTTTTTTTTTTACCACTTCCTTTATACTGCCTTTAAAATTTACAAATGCAGAAATTTAGAAATTGGATGAAAGGTTTAGCACTATGAAACCCTTGTTGAAAGATAAATAGTGCATTTTATATACAACTATATAGATCAGACCAAAATGAGGGAAAAATGAGGAGGAAAGAAGGACAGAAAGACTTTGAACCAAATCAGGATAGTTCCTTGAAATCAGGCACAGTTGGGAGCTATGCACCCTAACATAGGAGTAACATAAAACATGGTAAAAAAGGTGGACAATGAGGAGTGGGGCTATGAAAATTAAAGTAACACCCTCGTTTTAAAAAAAAGGTCTATTCAGGTATTTATTCTTAACTCAAAAAAGTACATTTTATTGCACTCAGTCTCCTCCAAATCCCCAAATTCCTTTTTATGCTGCTGTGATCCGACTTTCTGTTAGAGGGTGGCTACATTAGTTCTTCACTGTATGTAAAAACTTAGCCGCCCTCTGCTCGGACCTGTGATGGTCTAGAAACAGGGCCGGACTGAAAATAAAAACCAGCCCTGGAAATAATTTCATACCAGCCCCAGTGGCGTAGCGTGGGATGTCAGCACCCAAGGCAAGTCAAGTAATTTGTGCACCTAACCAGTGGACATTTATCGCTCTCTGGGTCCTTACCACTCATACAGAATTAAAACCTCTTATGGTACATTTTAGGATTTACCACTACTTCTCTTTGTTCTCCTTTCTTTCCATTTTATTTTTCTCTATCCTAATTTCTTGTTTTTTTTTTTTTTCCCATCTCTCTCTCTCTTTTATTTGTTCTTCCCTCACCTTTCCTCTCTCTTCCATGTATTCTCGATTTTTATTCCTTCTCTTAGTCCTTGTTGGGGGGGGGGGGAGGCTGGGAGAGCGGCGCAGGCTCCAGGGATAGCCCAGCTGGGAGGCCACAGGCTCTAGGAACAGCCCAGCTGGCCCCCCTGCCCGCTATCTAATACACTGCTGACCTCCCCTCCTTTCTATCTAATACACTGCTGACCCCCCTTCCTGCTATCTAATACACTGCTGACCCCCCTTCCCGCTATCTAATACACTGCTGACCCCCCCACTATCTAATACACTGCAGACCCCCCTCCCCACTATCTAATACACTGCAGACCCCCCTCCCCGCTTACTAATACACTGCAGACCCCCCTCCCCACTATCTAATACTCTGCAGACCCCCTCTCCACTATCTAATACACTGCAGACCCCCCTACTCACTATCTAATACACTGCAGACCCCCCTCCCCACTATCTAATACACTGCAGACCCCCCCCCACTATCTAATACACTGCAGACCCCCCTCCCCACTATCTAATACACTTCAGACCCCCCTCCCCACTATCTTATATACTGCAGACCCCCTCCCCACTATCTAATACACTGCAGACCCCCTCTCCACTATCTAATACACAGCTGACCCCCCTCCCCACTATCTAATACACTGCTGACCCCCCTCCCCCTATCTAATACACGTCTGGCCCCCCTTCCCCTATCTAATACACTTCTGCCCCCCCTCCCCCTATCAAATACACTTCTGTCCCCCTCCCCCTCTCTAATACACTGCTGACCACCCCCTCACCTAATACACTCTGGTCCCCCCTCTTCCACTAATACACTGCTCACCCCCTCTTCCCCTAATACACTGCTGACCCCTCATCCCCTAATACACTTCTGACCCCCCTTCCCCTAGAACACTGCTGACCCCCCCTCCCCACTATCTAATACACTCCTGACCCCCCCCTCCTCACTATCTAATACACTACTGACCCCCCTTCCCGCTATCTAATACACTGCTGACCCCCCCACTATCTAATACACTGCAGACCCCCCTCCCCACTATCTAATACACTGCAGACCCCCCTCCCCGCTTACTAATACACTGCAGACCCCCCTCCCCACTATCTAATACTCTGCAGACCCCCTCTCCACTATCTAATACACTGCAGACCCCCCTCCCCACTATCTAATACACTGCAGACCCCCCCCCCCCACTATCTAATACACTGCAGACCCCCCTCCCCACTATCTAATACACTTCAGACCCCCCTCCCCACTATCTTATATACTGCAGACCCCCTCCCCACTATCTAATACACTGCAGACCCCCTCTCCACTATCTAATACACAGCTGACCCCCCTCCCCACTATCTAATACACTGCTGACCCCCCTCCCCCTATCTAATACACGTCTGGCCCCACTCCCCACTATCTAATACACTGCTGACCCCCCTCCCCCTATCTAATACACGTCTGGCCCCCCTTCCCCTATCTAATACACTTCTGCCCCCCCTCCCCCTATCAAATACACTTCTGTCCCCCTCCCCCTCTCTAATACACTGCTGACCACCCCCTCACCTAATACACTCTGGTCCCCCCTCTTCCACTAATACACTGCTCACCCCCTCTTCCCCTAATACACTGCTGACCCCTCATCCCCTAATACACTTCTGACCCCCCTTCCCCTAGAACACTGCTGACCCCCCTCCCCACTATCTAATACACTCCTGACCCCCCCCTCCTCACTATCTAATACACTACTGACCCCCCTTCCCGCTATCTAATACACTGCTAACCCCCCCTCCCCGCTATCTAATACACTGCTGACTCCCCCCCGCCGCTATCTAATACACTGCTAACCCCCCTCCCCGCTATCTAATACACTGCTGACCCCCCCGCTATCTAATACACTGCAGACCCCACCTCCCCACTTTCTAATACACTGCAGACCCCCCTCCCCGCTAACTAATACACTGTAGACCCCACTATCTAATACACTACTGAACCCCCTCCCCGCTATCTAATACACTGCTGACCCCCTCCCCACTATCTAATACACTGCTGGCCCCCCTCCCCACTATCTAATACACTGCTGACCCCCCTCCCCACTATCTACTACACTGCAGACCCCCCTCCCTACTATCTAATACACTGCAGACCCCCCTCCCCACTATCTAATACTCTGCAGACCCCCCTCCCCACTATCTAAAACACTGCAGACCCCACTCCTCACTATCTAATACACTGCAGACCCCCCTCCCCACTATCTAATACAGTGCAGACCCCCTCCCTACTATCTAATACACTGCAGACCCCCCTCCCCACTATCTAATACACTGCAGACCCTCCTCCCCACTATCTAATACACTGCAGACCCCCCTCCCCACTATCTAATACACCGCTGACCCCCTCCCCACTATCTAATACACTGCTGACCCCCCTCCCCCTATCTAATACACATCTGGCCCCACTCCCCCTATCTAATACACTTCTGCCCCCCTCCCCCTCTCTAATACACTGCTGACCGCCCCTTCCCCTAATACACTCCGGCCCCCCTCTTCCCCTAATACACTGCTGACCCCCCATCCCCTAATACACTGCTGACCCCCCCACCCCCCTAATACACTACTGACCCCCCCTTCCCCTAGTACAAAGCTGACCCCCTTCCCCTAATACACTGCTGACCCACCTTTCCCTAATACACTGCTGACCCATCTCCCACCCCCCAATACTCTGCTGACCCCCTCCCACCCCGCCTATTACCCTCCCACCCCCCAATACACTGCTGACCCCCCTCCCACCCCCAATACACTGCTGAACCACCCATATATCGCTGACCCCCCACCCCTCTAATACACTGCTTATTTCCCCCCTGGCCCCCTAATACACTGCTGATCCCCCCTCCCCTAATACAATGCTGATACCCCCCTCCCCATAATACAATGCTGTCCCCCCTGGCCCCCTTCCCCTAATATAATGCTGATTCCCCCCTCCCCTAACACAATGCTGTTTCCCCCCCGGCCCCCTCCCCCTAATACAATGCTGATCCCCCTCCCCCTAATACTATGCTG
Organism: Pelophylax lessonae; assembly: GCF_965119305.1. NCBI lineage: Eukaryota > Metazoa > Chordata > Amphibia > Anura > Ranidae > Pelophylax > Pelophylax lessonae. The sequence continues at coordinate 88,839,349 of NC_138771.1, read as the reverse complement.
TTACCCCCCAGCCCCTCCCCCTAATACAATGCTGATCCCCCCTGGCCCCCTCCCCCAAATTCAATGCTGATCCCCCTTCCACTAATACAATGCTTATTCCCCTTCCCCCTAATACAATACTGATCCACCCTCCCCCTAATACAATGCTGATTCCCCCTCCCCCAATACAATGCTGTTTCCCCCTCCCCCTAATGCAATGCTGTTTCCCCCAGCCCCTCCCCCTAATACAATGCTGATCCCCCTTGCCCCTTCCCCTAAATACAATGTTGATCCCCCACTCCCTAATACAATGCTGATTGCCCCTACCCCAATACAATGCTGCTCCCTCTATGGCCCCCTCCCCCTAATACAATGCAGATTCCCCCTCCCCCAATACAATGTCCCCTGGCCCCCTCCCCCTAATACAATGCTGATCCCCACCCCCTAATACAATGCTATTCCCCCAGCCCCTCCCCCTAATACAATGCTGTACTCCCGGCCCCCTCACCCTAAAACCATGCTGATCCCCCTCCCCCTAATACAATGCTGATCCCCCCTAATACAATGCTGATCCCTCCCCCTAAAACAATGCTGATTCACCCCCTCCCCCTAATTCAATGCTGTTCCCCCCCCCCGGCCCCCTCCTTTTTTAAATTAGGGGGAAAGTCAGCATTGTATTAGGGGAAGGGGGCCAGGGGGGGACAGCATTGTATTAGGGGGAGGGGGGATCAGCATTGTATTAGGGGCCCTAATACAATGCTGATCCCCCCCAATACAATGCTGAACCCCCCTCCCCTAATACAATGCTGATCCCTCCCCTCCCCCTAATACAATGCTGTTCCCCCCGGCCCCCTCCCCCTAATACAATGCTGACCCCCCGACCCCCTCCCCCTAATACAATGCTGATCCCCTCCCGGCCCCTTGCGCCTAATACAATGCTGATTCCCCCCTCCCCCTAATACAAGGCTGTTCACCCCCCGGCCCCCTCCCCCTAATACAAGACTAATCCCCCTCCCCCTAATACAATACTGTTCCCCTCAGCGCCTCCCCCTAATACAATGCTGATTCCCCCCCCGGCCCCCTCACCCTAATACAATGCTGTTCCCACCCGGCCCCCTCCCACTAATACAATGCTGATCCCCCTCCCCCTAGTACAATGCTGATCCCCCTTTTTTTTAATTAGTGGGAGGGGGTCAGCATTGTATTAGGGGGAGGGGACCGAGGGGGGCAGCATTGTATTAGGGGGAGGGAGGATCAGCATTGTATTTGGGGAGGGGAGATCAGCATTTTATCAGGGGCCCTAATACAATGCTGATCCCCCCCTAATACAATGAAGTTCCCCCTCCCCCCAATACAATGCTGATCCCTCCCTCTAATACACTTCTGATCCTCCCCTGGCCCCCTCCCTCTAATACAATGCTGACCTGCCCCCCCAAATGCAATACACAAGGTCCCTCGCAAGCCCTTTTACCCTTACCTGTAATGCTGTGCAGCCAGTCAGTAGATCCGCCGCCGCGCAGCCGCCGGATATGACGCCATGTCGTCATATGCTGCTCACATCCGGCAGCTGGCGTAAGAAGAATCATTCCGCTCAGCTCTTCTGACCCAGCAGGCCGCGAAAGGAGGCGGAGTAAAAAATATTTTCCTGTCTTGTAGCTGAGTGCAGCCACATCTCAAAGTGGCCCCAGGGCCGGCAGCCTACCGGGAAATTTCCTGGTATCCCGGTAGGCCAGTCCGGCCCTGACTAGAAACTATGGACTATGGGATTTGTAGTATGCAAAGAGCATTGCATATGACCACAACTAGCATGTGTAACATACCCAGCTGGGACAGAAGTTTTTGGAAGGGACTAGAGGCAAGCCTCCTACCCACTGATCATGACTAATGTAGGAAACTGGGGATTTTGTTTGCTTCTTCTGGTCAGAGCATGGTAAAGAGCTCAATTCAGCCTCTGATCTCACGGAGAGAGCAGTTCGTTCTCTAATGATGTACAACAGTGTGACGAACGCTGAGAGCGACGCTTGGATTCATTCTCTGAATAAAGGCTTTTTCAGACTGCTGGAACATTGTATGAATTTTGACAGATCGGACCCCTAACTGACATTTTTGACACTTTTGGGGGACCAGTGACATTACTAAAGTAGTCAGTGCTAAAAATATGCACTGTTTCTTTAATAATGACATTGGCAGGGAAGGGGTAGACCTAGGGTAATCAAAGAGTTAAGTGTGAGCCTAAGGGGTGTTTTCTAACTGTGGGGGGATGGGCTTGTGAAATGACCACAGAGACCTGTGATCCGATATAGAAGAATCACAGGCTCTCTGTGATCATTACAGAAAGATGAACGGTCAGCTGTGTTTACAACAGCTGACCATCCCTCTCTCTCAGCGGGGAGCGATCGCGGGTGCCGGCGGCAATCGCAGGCGCCGGCCCCCATACATCAGCATCCCCGCTGCCTAGTGGGGGTGGGAGCGCGGCGAGCACTCGCCCCCCAGCACTACGCGTGCGACCGCCGTAGGGGTACCTCAGTTCACACAGGAGAGGCTGCCTGCCGCAATAAATCTGCACCAGGCGGTCTTAATGTGGTTAATTTAATCATTGTCTGGGTGGGCAGTGACCTGAGCCACCCAGGCTTGTCTAGGTGACTAGTTGTTAATTAGCTTACTGTTTAATTAGATTACTGTTTATGTTGGCTGTTTCTTAGATATCTTCATTATCTTACTGTTTACAGTTTGCATAATGAAATAAAGCTCCTACCTGATTTTGTGTGGTTTATATTCTATGTGAGTTTACAATAAAGTCAGTTTCAGTTTGCACCTAAACTAGTGTCTAGGGTTGAGCGGACACCTAGATGTCCGTGTTCGATGGGTTCGGCCGAACTTTAAAAAAAAGTCCGGGTCCGTGTCCCGGACTTTTACCGAACTTTTCCCGGACACCGAACCCCATTGAAGTCAATGGGGACCCGAACTTTAAGGCACTAAAATGGCTCTAAAACACCAATGGAAAGGGCTAGAGTGCTGCAAATGGCAGCAAAACGTAGTTAAGAGCATGGCAAGTGCTCTGCAAACAAATGTGGATAGGGAAATAACTTAAAACAACAAAAAAAAACAGAAAAATAAAACAATGTTCTTCATCTCTGAAGGACGAGGCCCATATGGAGTAGGAGGGAGGTTGAGGTGGTGGTGGATGTGGCGGTGTCATAGGCGTGCGCACAGGGTGTGCCGGGTGTACCTGGGCACACCCTAATCACCTAGGGCACATAGCATTATCGCTCTGTTTGCCAGTGAGGAGATGGGAAAGATCTCCCTCTGACCTGCTCTGCTCTATTTCTCTTTGCCAGCAGGGAGAGTAATGTATCGGGGCCATGTACATGTAGGCAAACACATGCATGTGTATTTCAACTTTGGGGTGCACACCCTAATGCAATAGGCTGCGCACACCTATGGGCGGTGTAGGTGGAAGCGGCGGTGGAGGAGGACCAGGGCCGGATTAAGAGCATCATGGTCTTGGTGCTGAGGATTTTGAAGGGCCTTAAGGGCCGTGCCTTGGCATGCACCCAGAGGAGGAAGGGTGCAGCCATGCATGCCTAATTCAACATGGGATGCTGTCTCTGAAGCCCATAAACACATCCATGCATCGGCAACTGTCCCTCCTTGTCAGGCCTTCGCGCTGTGTGGGGAGGTTCTGAGGGTGCTGCCTGGGGAAGCGAGCATAGAAGCCAGACTTCTGTGTTTACAAGTGACAGAAGAGCGGTCACAGTGAATATGGCCAACCCGGGGCCTATATAAAAGGTAGGGGCCTGGAGCTGCAGCTCCAATAGCCCCTACGTTAATCTGGCCCTGAGGAGGAGGACGAGGTAGCCAACACTGCTTCTTTTCACAAATTTTAAATGAGGGTACACCCCAAAAGAGTGAGAAAGAGCAAAAATGGAACAATGGGTGGGTAAGGTCGGTATCCATTGCTATTCTGCACAAGGTACGGAAAAGTCCCGTGGGATCCATGCCTGGTTCATTTTAATGAACGTGAGCTTGTCCACATTGTCTCTGGACAGGCGGCTGCGCTTGTCTGTTATAACGCCCCCAGCCATGCTAAATACCCGTTCAGATAATACACTGGCTGCAGGGCACGCCAGCACCTCCAAGGCGTAAAGGGCAAGCTCAGGCCATGTGCCCAATTTGGAGACCCAGAAGTTGAAGGGGGCAGACCCCTCATTCACTACATGTAGGCATGTGCACACATACTGCTCCACCATGTTGGTAAAATGCTGCCTCCTGCTAAGACGTTCCATCTGAGCTGCTGGTGCTGCTGTTTGTTGTGGCGTGCTGACAAAGCTTTTCCACATTTCGGCCATGCTAATCCTGCCTTCTGAGGTGCTGGCGGTGCCCTGGTTGCGTTGGCGACCTCCTCCTCCTCCTCTGCCTTGTGCTTCCACTGTGGCCCCGCTGTCAGATGGGAATGCCAGCAGCATCGCATCTACCAGCGTGCGCTTGTACTCGCGCATCTTGCGATCGCGCTCCAGTGAGTGAATTAAGGACGGTACGTTGTCCTTGTAACGGGGATCCAGCAGCGTGGCCACCCAGTAATCAGCACAAGTTAGAATGTGGGCAACTCGGCGGTCGTTGTGGAGACACTGCAGCATGTAATCGCTCATGTGTGCCAGGCTGCCCAGAGGCGACGAAAGGCTGTCCTCTGTGGGAGGTGTATCGTCCGTGTCCTCTGTATCCCCCCAGCCACGCACCAGTGATGGCCATGAGCTGGCCTGGGTGCCACCCTGCTGTGAACATGGTTCCATCTCCTCCTCCAGCTCCTCCTTCAGCTCCTCCTCCTCCTCATCCTCCAGAACTGTGCCCCTGCTGGACAATTGTGTCCCTGGCATTTGTGTGTGCAGGAACCCACCCTCGGAGCCCCTTGCGAATGACTGCCCTGAAAGCCTTTGAAATGTTACCTCTTCATCCTCCTCCTCCTCATCCTGTGCCACATCATCTTCCATCATCGCCCAAATTGTTTTTTCAAGGAGGCATAGAAGTGGGATAGTTAAGCTGAGAACGGCGTCATTGCCACTGGCCATGTTGGTGGAGTACTCAAAACAGCGCAACAAGGCACACAGGTCTCGCATGGAGGCCCAGTTAAATTAAATAGCGGAATAGAAAATATGATCCAAAAAAAGTGTATGTATATCACACGTACACAACCACACTAGGCCCCAATTACTATTGTTTGTACCCCTAAAAGGCTAGATGAGGAGTAGGGGGAGTATGGAACAGGCAGCACCCTCAAACCTTCAGAAGTATGAGATGAACCCCAACAACTTGGAAAGGTGGATCTCTCTCACACGTACCGACACAGACTATCCCGCAATTCAATTGATCCTCAAAGGTTTTTATTGAATAGCGGAATAGGAAATATGATCAAAAAAAGTGTATGTATCTCGCACGTACACAACCACACTAGGCCCCAATTACTATTGTTTGTACCCCTAAAAGGCTAGATGAGGAGTAGGGGGGGTATGGAACAGGCAGCACCCTCAAACCTTCAGAAGTATGAGATGAACCCCAACAACTTGGAAAGGTGGATCTCTCTCACACGTACCGACACAGACTATCCCGCAATTCAATTGATCCTCAAAGGTTTTTATTGAATAGCGGAATAGGAAATATGATCAAAAAAAGTGTATGTATCTCGCACGTACACAACCACACTAGGCCCCAATTACTATTGTTTGTACCCCTAAAAGGCTAGATGAGGAGTAGGGGGGGTATGGAACAGGCAGCACCCTCAAACCTTCAGAAGTATGAGATGAACCCCAACAACTTGGAAAGGTGGATCTCTCTCACACGTACCGACACAGACTATCCCGCAATTCAATTGATCCTCAAAGGTTTTTATTGAATAGCGGAATAGGAAATATGATCAAAAAAAGTGTATGTATCATGTTTTTTCAAGGAGGCATAGAAGTGGGATAGTTAAGCTGAGAACGGCGTCATTGCCACTGGCCATGTTGGTGGAGTACTCAAAACAGCGCAACAAGGCACACAGGTCTCGCATGGAGGCCCAGTTATTGGTGGTGAAGTGGTGCTGTTCCGCAGAGCGACTCACGCGTGCGTGCTGCAGCTGAAACTCCACTATGGCCTGTTGCTGCTCGCACAGTCTTTGCAGCATGTGCAAGGTGGAGTTCCACCTTGTGGGCACGTCACATATGAGGCGGTGAGCGGGAAGGCCGAAGTTACGCTGCAGCGCTGCCAGGCGAGCAGCAGCAGGGTGAGAACGCCGAAAGTGCGCACAGACGGCCCGCACTTTCTGCAGCAGCTCTGACATATCGGGGTAGTTTTTAAGGAACCTCTGCACCACCAAATTCAGCACATGAGCCAGGCAAGGGATGTGCGTCAAACCGGCTAGGCCCAGAGCTGCTATGAGATTTCGCCCGTTATCGCACACCACCAGGCTGGGCTTGAGGCTCGCTGGCAGCAACCACTCATTTGTCTGCTGTTCCATGCTCCTCCACAACTCCTGCGCGGTGTGTGGTTTGTCCCCCAAACAGGCAAGTTGTAAAACTGCCTGCTGTCATTTAGCCCTGGCCGTGCTGAAGTTGGTGGTGAAGGTATTACGCTGTCCGGATGAGGAGGCGGTAGAGGATGAGGTAGCGGAGTAGGATGAGTTAGGAACAGGAGGCAAACTGAAGCGCCCTGCAATCCTCGGTGGTGGAAGGACATGCGCCAAATTGCTATCCGCCTCAGGCCCATCCGCCACTGCATTTACCCAGTGTGCCGTTAGGGAGATATAACGCCCCTGACCGTGCTTACTGGTCCACGTATCGGTAGTTAGGTGGACCTTGGCACAGATGGCGTTGCGCAGTGCACACCTGATTTTTTCCCCCACTTGGTTGTGCAGGGAAGGGATGGCTTGCCTGGAAAAGTAGTGGCGGCTGGGCACGACGTACTGTGGGACAGCCACCGACATAAGCTTTTTAAAACTGGGCGTCTCCACCAGACGGAATGACAGCATTTCAACGGCCAATAATTGTGAAATGCTGGCATTCAGGGCCAGGGATTGCGGGTGGGTAGGGGGGTACTTCCTCTTCCTCTCAAGTGTTTGGGAGATGGAAAGCTGAACACTTCCACGGGACATTGTGGAGATGGTTGTTGGTGACCCAGGTGGTGGTGTTGCTGACAGATCGTCTGTTTGCGGGGTGGCAGGTGCCGGTATGACTACAGAGGTGGCTGGAGCGGCCGAGACTGCAGCAGAAGAGGAAGCAGGATGAGCCAGAGACGTTTCTTGGTTTTGAAGGTGTGTACTCCACTGCAGCTCGTGCTTTGCACTTAGATGCCTGATCATGCAGGTTGTGCTCAGGTTGAGAAGGTTTATGCCTCGCTTCAGGCTCTGATTGCACAGGGTGCAAACCACTCGTGTCCTGTCATCAGCACATTTTCGAAAGAACTTCCACGCTAGAGAACTCTTTTGAGCTGACTTTGGTGCGCTCGTTCCCTTGCTGCGTTGGGCAGTAGCAGGCGTAGTGTCTAGGGCACGGCCGCTCCGCTTCTGCACCCTGCTCCCTCTTCTGCTGTGCTGGTGGCTCTGTGCGACCACCGCCTCTTCCTCCAAACTACTCAGGTCACCTGCATGACCTTCATTCCATGTGGGGTCGAGGACCTCATCGTCCTCCACATCATCTTCCACCCAGTCTTCACCCCTGCCCTCCCTGTCGGTCTCCACAATGCTGAACGCCGCAGCAGTTGGCACCTGCGTTTCGTCATCATCGGAGACGTGCTGTGATGGTCCTTCCATGTACTCATCTTGAGAAATAAGTGGTTGGGCATCGCTGCACTCAATCTCTTCCACTTCTGGGGCAGGGCTAGGTGGATGGCCCTGGGAAACCCTGCTGACAGAGTCCTCAAAAAGAATAAGAGACTGCTGTATGGCTTGGGGCTCAGACTGCTTGCCTGATTTGCAAGGGGGTGAGGTGAAAGACGAGTGGACATTGGCTGCAGGTGCCAACTCTGACCTTTCTGCAGTAGACTGGGTGGGAGACAATGTGAAGGAACTGGAGGCACTGTCAGCAGCAAACCAATCTACTATCGCCTCTACGTGTTCTGGCCTCATCACTTCTAGAGGCGTATGATGCCCTACCAAATACTGCTGCAGGTTCTGTCGCCTACTCACACTTGAGGAAGGTGTTTCACTTGTGCGTGTAGCTGGCACAGATCGACCACGTCCTCTCCTTGCAACAGGAGCTCTAGCAGCAGCACCACGACCCAGGCCACGGCCCCTATTTGACGCTCTCCTCATATTTCTGAAATTTAAGATCTTGCCCTAGAAAGGTCTTTATTGAATAGCAGAGCAAAAGAACAACAGTATCGCACGGGTGTATCTCACAGTCAAATATGCAAACTATGCCGCAATTTAATGTTTTTTACACCAAAAGGGTGTGTATTGAATAGCGGAATAGGATAAAAAACTGTGTGTCTCACACGTATAAACACAGACTAGGCCCGATTAAATTTTTTCCTACCCTAAAGGGAGGATGAGGAAGAGGAGTATGGAACAGGCAGCACCCTCAAATCTTCAGAAGTATGAGATGAACCTCAAAAACTTGGAAAGGTGGATCTCACACGTACCGACACAGACTATTCCGCAATTTAATTGATCCCCAAAGGTTTTTATTGAATAGCGGAATAGGAAATATGATCAAAAAAAGTGTATGTATCTCACACGTACAGAAGCACACTAGGCCCCAATTACTATTGTTTGTACACCTAAAAGGATGGATGAGGAGGAGGAGGAGTATGGAACAGGCAGCACCCTCAAAGCTTCAGAAGTATGAGATGAACCCCAAAAACTTGGAAAGGTGGATCTCACACGTACCGACACAGACTATTCCGCAATTTAATTGATCCCCAAAGGTTTTTATTGAATAGCGGAATAGGAAATATGATCAAAAAAAATGTATGTATCTCACACGTACAGAAGCACACTAGGCCCCAATTACTATTGTTTGTACACCTAAAAGGATGGATGAGGAGGAGGAGGAGTATGGAACAGGCAGCACCCTCAAAGCTTCAGAAGTATGAGATGAACCCCAAAAACTTGGAAAGGTGGATCTCACACGTACCGACACAGACTATCCCGCAATTTAATTGATCCCCAAAGGTTTTTATTGAATAGCGGAATAGGAAATATGATCAAAAAAAGTGTATGTATCTCACACGTACAGAAGCACACTAGGCCCCAATTACTATTGTTTGTACACCTAAAAGGATGGATGAGGAGGAGGAGGAGTATGGAACAGGCAGCACCCTCAAAGCTTCAGAAGTATGAGATGAACCCCAAAAACTTGGAAAGGTGGATCTCACACGTACCGACACAGACTATCCCGCAATTTAATTGATCCCCAAAGGTTTTTATTGAATAGCGGAATAGGAAATATGATCAAAAAAAGTGTATGTATCTCACACGTACAGAAGCACACTAGGCCCCAATTACTATTGTTTGTACACCTAAAAGGATGGATGAGGAGGAGGAGGAGTATGGAACAGGCAGCACCCTCAAAGCTTCAGAAGTATGAGATGAACCCCAAAAACTTGGAAAGGTGGATCTCACACGTACCGACACAGACTATCCCGCAATTTAATTGATCCCCAAAGGTTTTTATTGAATAGCGGAATAGGAAATATGATCAAAAAAAGTGTATGTGTCTCACACGTACAGAAGCACACTAGGCCCCAATTACTATTGTTTGTACACCTAAAAGGATGGATGAGGAGGAGGAGGAGTATGGAACAGGCAGCACCCTCAAAGCTTCAGAAGTATGAGATGAACCCCAAAAACTTGGAAAGGTGGATCTCACACGTACCGACACAGACTATTCCGCAATTTAATTGATCCCCGAAGGTTTTTATTGAATAGCGGAATAGGAAATATGATCAAAAAAAGTGTATGTATCTCACACGTACAGAAGCACACTAGGCCCCAATTACTATTGTTTGTACACCTAAAAGGATGGATGAGGAGGAGGAGGAGTATGGAACAGGCAGCACCCTCAAAGCTTCAGAAGTATGAGATGAACCCCAAAAACTTGGAAAGGTGGATCTCACACGTACCGACACAGACTATCCCGCAATTTAATTGATCCCCAAAGGTTTTTATTGAATAGCGGAATAGGAAATATGATCAAAAAAAGTGTATGTATCTCACATGTACAGAAGCACACTAGGCCCCAATTACTATTGTTTGTACACCTAAAAGGATGGATGAGGAGGAGGAGGAGTATGGAACAGGCAGCACCCTCAAAGCTTCAGAAGTATGAGATGAACCCCAAAAACTTGGAAAGGTGGATCTCACACGTACCGACACAGACTATCCCGCAATTTAATTGATCCCCAAAGGTTTTTATTGAATAGCGGAATAGGAAATATGATCAAAAAAAGTGTATGTATCTCACACGTACAGAAGCACACTAGGCCCCAATTACTATTGTTTGTACACCTAAAAGGATGGATGAGGAGGAGGAGGAGGAGTATGGAACAGGCAGCACCCTCAAAGCTTCAGAAGTATGAGATGAACCCCAAAAACTTGGAAAGGTGGATCTCACACGTACCGACACAGACTATTCCGCAATTTAATTGATCCCCAAAGGTTTTTATTGAATAGCGGAATAGGAAATATGATCAAAAAAAGTGTATGTATCTCACACGTACAGAAGCACACTAGGCCCCAATTACTATTGTTTGTACACCTAAAAGGATGGATGAGGAGGAGGAGGAGTATGGAACAGGCAGCACCCTCAAAGCTTCAGAAGTATGAGATGAACCCCAAAAACTTGGAAAGGTGGATCTCACACGTACCGACACAGACTATCCCGCAATTTAATTGATCCCCAAAGGTTTTTATTGAATAGCGGAATAGGAAATATGATCAAAAAAAGTGTATGTTTTTCACACGTACAGAAGCACACTAGGCCCCAATTACTATTGTTTGTACCCCTAAAAGGATGGATGAGGAGGAGGAGGATGAAACAGGCAGCACCCTCAAATCTTCAGAAGTATGAGATTGTGTTCACTGTACCCCACAAAGATTGTGTTCACTGCACCCCAAAAGGATTGTCTTCACTGCACCCCACAAAGATTGTGTTCACTGTACCCCACAAAGATTGTGTTCACTGCACCCCAAAAGGATTGTCTTCACTGCACCCCACAAAGATTGTGTTCACTGTACCCCACAAAGATTGTGTTCACTGTACCCCCCAAATATTTTGTTCACTGCACCCCACAAGGATTGTCTTCACTGCACCCCACAAGGATTGTCTTCACTGCACCCCACAAAGATTGTGTTCACTGTACCCCACAAAGATTGTGTTCACTGCACCCCAAAAGGATTGTCTTCACTGCACCCCACAAAGATTGTGTTCACTGTACCCCACAAATATTGTGTTCACTGTACCCCCCAAAGATTTTGTTCACTGCACCCCACAAGGATTGTCTTCACTGCACCCCACAAGGATTGTCTTCACTGCACCCCACAAAGATTGTGTTCACTGTACCCCACAAAGATTGTGTTCACTGCACCCCAAAAGGATTGTCTTCACTGCACCCCACAAAGATTGTGTTCACTGTACCCCACAAAGATTGTGTTCGCTGTACCCCCCAAAGATTTTGTTCACTGCACCCCACAAAGATTGTGTTCACTGTACCCCACAAAGATTGTGTTCACTGCACCCCAAAAGGATTGTCTTCACTGCACCCCACAAAGATTGTGTTCACTGTAATCCACAAAGATTGTGTTCACTGTACCCCCCAAAGATTTTGTTCACTGCACCCCACAAGGATTGTCTTCACTGCACCCCACAAGGATTGTCTTCACTGCACCCCACAAAGATTGTGTTCACTGTACCCCACAAAGATTTTGTTCACTGCACCCCACAAAGATTGTGTTCACTGCACCCCAAAAGGATTGTCTTCACTGCACCCCACAAAGATTGTGTTCACTGTACCCCACAAAGATTGTGTTCACTGCACCCCAAAAGGATTGTCTTCATTGCACCCCACAAAGATTGTGTTCACTGTACCCCAAAAAGATTGTGTTCACTGTACCCCCCAAAGATTTTGTTCACTGCACCCCACAAGGATTGTCTTCACTGCACCCCACAAGGATTGTCTTCACTGCACCCCACAAAGATTGTGTTCACTGTACCCCACAAAGATTGTGTTCACTGTACCCCCCAAAGATTTTGTTCACTGCACCCCACAAGGATTGTCTTCACTGCACCCCACAAGGATTGTCTTCACTGCACCCCACAAAGATTGTGTTCACTGTACCCCACAAAGATTGTGTTCACTGCACCCCAAAAGGATTGTCTTCACTGCACCCCACAAAGATTGTGTTCACTGTACCCCAAAATGATTGTGTTCACTGTACCCCACAAAGATTGTGTTCGCTGTACCCCACAAAGATTGTGTTCACTGCACCCCAAAAGGATTGTCTTCACTGCACCCCACAAAGATTGTGTTCACTGTACCCCCCAAAGATTTTGTTCACTGCAACCCACAAAGATTGTGTTCACTGTACCCCACAAAGATTGTGTTCACTGTACCCCACAAAGATTTTGTTCACTGCACCCCAAAAGGATTGTCTTCACTGCACCCCACAAAGATTGTGTTCACTGTACCCCACAAAGATTGTGTTCACTGCACCCCACAAAGATTGTGTTCACTGTACCCCACAAAGATTGTGTTCACTGTACCCCACAAAGATTGTGTTCACTGCACCCCAAAAGGATTGTCTTCACTGCACCCCACAAGGATTGTCTTCACTGCACCCCACAAAGATTGTGTTCACTGCACCCCAAAAGGATTGTCTTCACTGCACCCCACAAAGATTGTGTTCACTGTACCCCACAAAGATTGTGTTCACTGCACCCCAAAAGGATTGTCTTCACTGCACCCCACAAAGATTGTGTTCACTGTACCCCCCAAAGATTTTGTTCACTGCAACCCACAAAGATTGTGTTCACTGTACCCCACAAAGATTGTGTTCACTGTACCCCACAAAGATTTTGTTCACTGCACCCCACAAAGATTTTGTTCACTGCACCCCAAAAGGATTGTCTTCACTGCACCCCACAAAGATTGTGTTCACTGTACCCCACAAAGATTTTGTTCACTGCACCCCACAAAGATTGTGTTCACTGTACCCCACAAAGATTGTGTTCACTGTACCCCAAAAGGATTGTCTTCACTGCACCCCACAAGGATTGTCTTCACTGCACCCCACAAAGATTGTGTTCACTGCACCCCAAAAGGATTGTCTTCACTGCACCCCACAAAGATTGTGTTCACTGTACCCCCCAAAGATTTTGTTCACTGTACCCCACAAAGATTGTGTTCACTGTACCCCACAAATATTTTGTTCACTGTACCCCACAAAGATTGTGTTCACTGCACCCCAAAAGGATTGTCTTCACTGCACCCCACAAAGATTGTGTTCACTGTACCCCACAAAGATTGTGTTCACTGTACCCCCAAAGATTTTGTTCACTGCACCCCACAAAGATTGTGTTCACTGTACCCCACAAAGATTTTGTTCACTGCACCCCAAAAGGATTGTGTTCACTGCACCCCAAAAAGATTGTGTTCACTGCAGCCCACACACAGAAAAATGGATGTGGATCACTGACACCTGCCTATCTCCTATCCCACACCACACAGCAATATCGATTGTAGTTTGTAGAACACACTTTCTCTAAAATTCAGCAGCAGCCTCTCCCTAACAGGATTGAGAAGAGATCGTAGATCGGGACTAAGTGCAGACCCCACCCCACACAGCAATATCGATTGTAGTTTGTAGAACACACTGACCCTATAATTCAGCAGCAGCCTCTCCCTAACAGGATTGAGAAGAGATCGTAGATCAGGATTAAGTGCAGACCCCACCCCACACAGCAATATCGATTGTAGTTTGTAGAACACACTGACCCTATAATTCAGCAGACTCTATCCCTAAAATGCCTACAACTCGCCCTGCCTAAACACTCCGACCTGACCCTAAATTCTATCCGGACACCAATTTGTTTTCCCTGCCTGTCTTTCCCTAATCAGCAGCCAGCACGTATGTGTGCTCTGTCCCTGAGCTAAGCAGCAGAATGACGCCGCTGCGGCTGCCTCAAACTTATAAAGACTTGGTCACATGCTTCAGACGGCCAATCACAGCTACTCATACATTTGCAGGCATGGCTGGGATAGCTTAAGGCACACCAGTTAAACGATTGTTGATTGGCTGTTGAAAGCCCGCCATGAAAAGAGCGCCAAAACATGCAAAACCCGGAAATAAAACGACCGAACACGGATTTTTTACCCAAACATACAGTAAAGTGTCCGTGTCCGTGTTCGGGTAACAAAAATCCAATTATTCGGTACGAACACGAATAATACAGTCCGTGTTCGCTCAACACTACTAGTGTCGTCTAGTTCTTGGGCACAATATTCAGCTATAGTACCTGGTTCCTGGTTCCTGACTGGAGGAAGCTATATCTTGACGGAGGCATCCAGGCTGGGTGCCAGGTGGTCCATCACAATGTGCACCAGTTACCCCAAACAAACGAAAGAGAGAAGAAAAAGGATAGGTTCTGGAACTTTCAGAGGATGTTACAAGGAGGCAGAAAAACATAGTAAGAAACAATTTTATAAAAAATAGATTACAGGGCCACTAAAATAGATTACAAGGCCACTAAATCCATGTGTATGGATTATTCTTGGAGAATAAGAATGTTGTCTAGTTTCGCTTTAACCAGTTACCGACCGCCTACCGCAGATTTACTGCAGTAGGCAGCCGCTCCTGGGCAAAGCGTCGTAGGTCTACGTCGCTCGCTCTCAGGAGGCTAGGGGGCGAGTATGCCCCGCCCGCAGAGCGCTCCCCCCCGCACGTCAGCGGGGAAGCCAATGCGTGTGTCAGGTGGCTCTGATTGCCGCCTGACACCCGCGATCGTTCCCCCGCTGAGAAAGAAGGGCGGTCGGCTGTTGTAAACACACCGTCCTTCT
This sequence comes from Pelophylax lessonae, assembly GCF_965119305.1. Classification (NCBI taxonomy): domain Eukaryota; kingdom Metazoa; phylum Chordata; class Amphibia; order Anura; family Ranidae; genus Pelophylax; species Pelophylax lessonae. The sequence continues at coordinate 88,824,346 of NC_138771.1, read as the reverse complement.
CCCTGGGATAATCACAGAGCTCATGTGATCCTGCTATATAGGATCACATGTCTCTATGGTCATCTCAGAAGCCACGCCCCCCACAGTTAGAATCACTCTCCTAGGCTCACATTTAACCCCTTGATCACCCACAGGGTTAACCCCTTCCCTGCCAAAGGCATTATTACAGTAACAGTGCATATTTTTAGCACTGATTACTGTAGTAATGTCACTGGACCCCCCAAAAGTGTCAAAAATGTCAGTTAGGGGTGCGATCTGTCCGCCGCAATCCCCAAAAAAATTTGCAATTCGCCGCCATTACTAGTAAAAAAAAAGGAAAAACAATAAAAATTACATAAATCTTTCCCGTAGTTAGTAGACGCAATAAGTTTTGAGCAAACCAATCAAAATACGCTTATTGTGATTTTTTTTTACCAAAAATATGTAGCAGAAAACAAATTGGCCTAAAATTTTTTTTAAAAAATGTGATTTTTACATTTTGGGGGGGGGGGGGGAATGTCATATAGCAGAATGTGAAAAATATTGTTTTTTTTTTTCAAAATTGTGGCTCTTTTTTTTGTTTATAGCGCAAAAAAAATAAAAAATACCACCAAAAGCTCTATTTGTGGGAAAAAAGGACATACATTTCGTTTGGGTACAGCAATGCACGACCGCGCAATTGTCCGATATAATAACGCAGTGCCGAATCGCAAAATAGGGCCTGGTCAGGAAGGGGGCAAATCCTTCCGGTCTTAAAGTGGTTAATAAAATCCCATCACTGATACCATACCTAAAGAGCCAGACAACTCTTTGATGGCTTCCATGCTTGCTCTGCCCATGAAACAGTTAAAGATGATTCAGTCATGAATTCTCATTTTGTTTAATTCTGCAGACGCTAACGGATTCTAAGACAGGATGATCAGATGAATGAATCCACTTCTACCCTCCTGTCTTCTGTCAAACGTGACTACAATTTCATAGTGACAGCTGCAGGCAGTTCTTTAGTCCTCTGCATCAGAGTCACGGCAGTGCATGAGCTGCTGGGCCCCAAACTGTTAAACAGAACCAAGATGGGGGTTTGGGATTTTTGTCTGGTTTTGGATGGCGAGATTTTCAGTATAATGAAATGTTAAACAGTTCTGTATGTATCTGGTGCTTGGTAATGTATACTGCTGCAGAATCCATGATTCATACTAGTGTAGGAGTGTCTCTGAATATCTGTGTATCACCTACGGGATGGGAGTAATCATGGTTGCTAGGAAACAATGGTAGCATTATATTATAACTTCAAAAATACTATCTGACACCCACAGTTTTCACCGCATTTTCTTCTCTGATAATTTAATTGGCAAACCCCTGGTTTATGATTACAAATATATGTGTATTAGTATCCCACTTTCATAAACTTCTGCAAATTTCTTACATAACAACTGATAATGAGTACAGACCAGAATATGGAATCTATAAAGCACAACTTCATTGCATCTGAGCACCACAATATCATATATTTTTAACATTCAGAGAAAACGCACCCATCCATCTATGTCTCCATGCTTTATTGTCCTGAGAAATCACTTTGGAAAACACCCCCTGGCATTTCTGGCCCTGGCCATCTTGAGTAGGGGCAGATGATTTATGTAGCATTTACTTCCTGGAATCCATCTGCCTTTAGCTCAGGCATGCAGGAAGGCGGGTGTGTTTAGCTAACAAAACCCCTCCTTCCCTCCTAAAGACTCCTGGGATGTATGACATAACTTTCCAATACAATAAAAAGGAAGAGTGTTCATGGGAGCAGTGGCGTATCATGGGGGGTGCAGGGGGGGGCCAGCTGCACCGGGTGCAACATCTGGGGGGGCGCATCCGCAGTGTCACTCTGTCTGTTTGACTCTGACATACACAGTTCACACACTGTCTGTGGCTGCCTCCATCTTTAGGCTGGGAGATGTTCAGCGCAGCTGCCCTATGGCTGAAAATGGCGGGTCGGGGCGGGGCTGGACTGTGCCTCACCTGTCCATTGGTTTAGGGTGGGGTGGCGTTGCAAGCCAAGCCCCGCCTATGCTGCCTCTCCTCACTGCTCAGGCAGTTTAGCAGCGAGTGAGTCAGCAGCCTGGCGCTGTTACAGAGTGGGTTTTTTTTTTAATCACCTGATTAGAGCCAGAGGCTCTAATAGGCTTAAAAAAAGGGTGGACCCAGGGCGCAGAGCAGTGCGCCTAGAGCCCACCCATTGTGTGACAATAGCGAATTAAAATTCGCTATTGTCACACGGATCCTCCTCCTGGCCAATCAGGAAGCGGGTCCGAGACCCGCTTCCTGATTGGCCGAAAGGCGAACGCATGCCATTGGCCGAGGAGGGGGCGGAAGGACTCGAGGAGACGCGGGGAACTGAGGAGAAGCAGCCGCTGCAGGTAAGTCACTCTGCATTGAAAGGGGGCACGCTGGTCATTCTGCATTGAAAGAGGGCACGCTGGTCATTCTTCATTGAAAGAGGGCACGCTGGTCATTCTGCATTGAAAGGGGGCACGCTGGTCACTCTGCATTGAAAGGTTTTTCAAACAATTTTTTTTTTTTTTCACATAATACACATTTTTGTAAAATTTAAAAGATAATGTCACGCCGAGTAAATAGATACCGAACACGTCACGCTTTAAAATTGCGCAAATTTTACTATCCATAGGCAAAGCTTCAAAGCCATTTACATGTTACCACTTTAGGTTAACACAGAAGGTCTGGTGCTAGAATTACTGCCCATGATCTGATGTCCACGGTGATTAGGGATAGACCGATATGTTTTTTTCAGGGCTGATACCAATATTTTGGTCACAACGTATCGGTATCGGCCGATATGGTCCGATTTTTTGTACATTTAATGTTTTGAAAAATAAAGAACATTTTTGACACAAATCTGGTACTGAACATGTTAATTTTTCTTTAATGCTTAATGGCTGGCTGGCACCCTGTGGTGGGTGGCTGGCTGTCTGGCACCCTATGGTGGGTGACTGGCTTGCTGGCACCCTATGGTGGATGGCTGGCTGGCACTCTGTGGTGGATGGCTGGCTGGCTGGCACCCTGTGGTGGCTGGCTGGCTGGCACCCTGTGGTAGGTGGGGGGCTGGCACAGGGGCTGTGGGTGGCTGGCTGGTACATGGCCTGTGGCTGGCTGGCTGGTACAGGGCCTGTGGATGTGGGTGGTTGGCTGGCACCGGGCTGCTGTGAGTGGGTGTATGGCTATAATACACTCCTGCGAGACTAGTCCCGTCTCCAGACGAGGCTGTCCAAGGCGAGGGAGGCGGCCTAAGAAGGCAGAATGACGTCACAAAAATATCGGCAATATCGGCCAGTTTCAGGGCCGATACCCATATATCGGGGAAAGTGCATATCGGCCACTGATATATTGGCCTTGCCGATAATCGGTCTATTCCTTACGGTGATACCTCACATGTGTGGGATGATCAGTCTTTGCATGCATGCAGGCCAACACGTGCGTTCACCTTTGTTTGCACGTGTGGGGCCACTTACTGTACATTTCATTAAAATTTATTTATTTTGATTTTTATTGTTTCACTGTTGCTTTCATTGTTTTTTTAGCACTTTTATTGCTGTCACAAGGAATGTAAACATCCCTTGTGACAGCAATAGGCATGTGGCAGGTACTCTTTATAAGACCCCAGATCCCTTCCCTGCCCCTAAAAGCATTTGATCACACCAAATTTCTAATAAGGGCATAATTTACATCCGAGTAACTATATACAATATCATAGAGCCCAAAAAAGCCTACCCGGTCTTTGTTGGGCTCTATGGTCAGCCGGTGGAAGTGCCAGCTGGTTGATTGGGACTCCCGGTAGGAAGGGAGATCCCGGTAAAGCCACTGAAGGCAGGGGGAGGGGGGGGGGAGTTCCCTCCCGCTGTTTGTAAAAGCAATCTAGAGGCTAGTTAGCCACTAGGAATGCTTTTACAAGTGAGCTGAGCATCAGCTCTAAAAAAAACGATACTGGGGGCGAATCCCATCATCATCCTGGTATAAATTCTCGAACTCCAACGACATAAGGGAACATTGCTGGAGCTGAAGTGCTTATTATGGAAAAGCCACTCTCCCATCCCATAAAAAATTACTACTTATTCCAAAGCTAAAAAGGACCACCCAGATTTTAACAACACTTCCTAAACAATGTTCTGTGAACGGATGAATGAAAAGTTAAACTTACTGGTAAATGCACACAAATGCACATACAGTAATATGTTAAATGTACATAATGTCTCATTTAGAGACTATAACAAACTGCACACTATATTACTTCATCCTAATTGTGAAGCAAGATTGACAGAGTATAATCTTGCGCAGCTGGTTTGTTGCCTCAGGGCCTAGACAGCTCATATCTATCAGGGGACCAAAACCAAAGTCGGAGTTCTGACCTTAATCTCATTGAAATGCTGTGGCGTGATCCTAAGCAGGTCATTCAAGTAAGACATTCCACAAATATTCATACGCTGAAACAGTTTTGTACACAGAGATGGCCCAAAAAAAAAAAAAACACTTAACACCTGTACGGGTCGGAACTGCACCTCCAGAAGCATGTGGTTGAAACTGATGCCAATAAGAGATGCTTACTCGTTCCATCACTGACCTTGAATTTTTAAACCATCTGTTCAACACAAATACAGGCATATCTATAAAACAGCGACATTCAGCAAACATTCTCTGCAGGAGAATCTTCCAGGTTCATGTGTTTTAAATGCCAGTGATTCCCCACCAGAGAATGTTTGGTGAAAGTCATATTTACTGCTTCATAGATAGATCCCATATTGTATATTAAAAGATGTTTGTTTGCAAAATAAGACATTTTATGAATATGATGTGATTGCAAATAAAATTACAAGAACTGGTAATACAGAAATCCAGAAAATTCCTAAGGATTTAGAAAATGTTCTCATAAAACTGTAATATATTCATTCATGACTTTACAACATTGATTGAAATAGTGACAGACTTGGTGAAACCAGGGCCATAGATAAGGAGGGGGGATATGGGGGTCCACCGTAATTACCTGTCTGTGGAGCAGGTGAAGCACCTGGTGTTTTTGGGCTACAACCCTACATCACTCTACTGTGCTTCCATGTTCTGGGGGTGTGGGGACTATGGATTGGGACTGCGAGAATTCCTGTACACACTGCAGGCCAGTCTTTCTTTCCCCAGACTTCCCCCAGGGGGCAGTTTTGCAGTGGCAGAGTGTGGCCAGACTGATCTAGAGCGGTATTGCAGCTGGACCTGGTAGGTGACAGTGGGCCCTGGGCCAGTCGGGGGGGGGGGGGGGTCGCAGCACTTTGGGGTGATTTAAGAGTATTCTGGAGGCAGGCAATGTAACCCCTTCTACCCCAGAAGCCTGTCATGGTCACCTGGTGACCTGCTTCTGGCGGTCTGATGACCACATACAGGGGTGAGCAGGATGGATAAAAGATTCTTCAATGTGTAGCAACCTCTAGTGTGCTACTAGTGGCAGAGCATGCAAAACATAGTTTAGCTCATAGTTAAGTATGAGTCATGGAATCTGGGTGTGGGTTTATTTGAGTTCAGGGCTGGATGACTCATACAGGCAGGTCTCTGGTGCCTACCCCTACGTCTGGAAAGTTGGATAAGGTTCTTGAATCTGGAGGGCAGAGGCTAGGAAAGTTGATCTGCATACTCAGGGGAGCTGGGTCAATCCCCAGCAGCGGGCCTGGCAGGGTGGTTGGGCTGGGTCTGGGTTTATTTGAGTTCAGGGCTGGATGACTCATACAGGCAGGTCTCTGGTGCCTACCCCTAAGTCTGGAAAGTTGGATAAGGTTCTTGAAACTGGAGGGCAGAGGCTAGGAAAGTTGATCTGCATACTCAGGGGAGCTGGGTCAATCCCCAGCAGCGGGCCTGGCAGGGTGGTTGGGCTGGGTCTGGGTTTATTTGAGTTCAGGGCTGGATGACTCATACAGGCAGGTCTCTGGTGCCTACCCCTAAGTCTGGAAAGTTGGATAAGGTTCTTGAAACTGGAGGGCAGAGGCTAGGAAAGTTGATCTGCATACTCAGGGGAGCTGGGTCAATCCCCAGCAGCGGGCCTGGCAGGGTGGTTGGGCTGGGTCTTAGTTTATTTAAGTTCAAGGCTGGATGACTCATACAGGCAGGTCTCTGGTGCCTACCCCTAAGTCTGGAAAGTTGGATAAGGTTCTTGAAACTGGAGGGCAGAGGCTAGGAAAGTTGATCTGCATACTCAGGGGAGCTGGGCGAATCCCCAGCAGCGGGCCTGGCAGGGTGGTTGGGCTAGCCCTTATGTATGGGCGAGTCATGCTTGCAGAGGAGTAGGGTGGAAGATGGAGATAGAGTGCCGAGGAGTCTGTTGGTGGCCTAAGGGGCCCTCTAGGTCTAGGGGGGCCCCACAGGCTGGAGGCTCAGGCTGTCTCAGGAAGAATCCCATCTGCAGTGCGGTGTGATTGGGACCACCACCTGGAAACAGTGGGAGCAAGGAGAGGACAGTGAGTACATCAGCACACTCAGGGAAACTACTGTGGGAAAGTCTTCCATATGTAGTCAGCTTTCTGGAGAGACAGCGGTGTACTTCATACCTTAGTCTGTAATGGACTTTTGCTATTACCTTCAAAGAACTGTGAGTTTGTACAGAAGGAAACAGTTCAGGATTTTTTGAGGAAGAGTGAGGAAGATCGTCCCCAAGTTATTCGGTGTTTATCATCTGCTGGGCATCCAATAAATCCCTCCACCCTATCCAAGTTGTTATCCCCTAATAAAAACAACAAAAACAAGTTACAGGACTGACTTCTTGTGTCTGGCTGCAAGCAGAAAAATGCATGTTGCCTGGCTGTGTAGGAATAGGGGAGTCGGTTACCAGTGGCCCCTACAGTGGTAGTGCTACACATGTATGTGATCTGCATATCTCATAGCTGTGGTAAGTATGTCCAACATGCTGCACGCTGATGGTTCTGGTTCCTGAAGAAATTTTCTCTCCAGTGATGCCCGGTCCTCTTCACAGTGCTACACTTCTGGCACTGGATGGCTTTATTATCTTCATTTTAACATTGCAGTACATTGAAAAAGGTCCCAATGGAGACCTGCCCCTTTGTCCCCCTCCTACATTGACAAAACCCCTTTCAGCTACATGGATCTGGCTGTCAGTTTTGTTGGAATTCTGTGTCTGATCCTTTAAAGAAACTATTCATGGGCACAGCTGTGAGCAGAGACTGCTATTGTGGACCTGAGCCCCCCCCCCCCCCCACACTACTCAATAGGAATACATAGATGACGTGTACTGCTAGGGACGCTGGGAGGAATGGATGATTGTAGTAGGTATAGTTCCTCACAGACTGAGCTGGCTTGGTAGACTGAAAGCAGAAACTACAGATCCCAAGGGGCACTGGGTCTTGGATGAGGAGCAGTTGTTGTTCCTGGACAGAAAGTAGGAGTGTGAAGGACGTTCATTGGGACAGAATGTGCATCAGGCTGCCAGCAGAGCCCTAATTGCTGTGCCCGAGAAGGAGAGAGGCACAGTGGCAGTCATTCTGGGATAGCAGAGTGTGCCACGAATGCTGACAGAGAGCCCTCAGAAGAAGATCACTTGCTACCACAGGAATTGGTAAGAGGCTACTACCCAAACCCAACCGCAAGTATAACAGAGCCTTTATCAGTGCTTGAAGGGACTATATTCTGAGCACTCCGACTGGCCAGCAAAAGAGAGAGGGCATAGAATAGATTGCTGAACTGTTATGGTGGCATAACCTTCTTTAGTTAGAATTGCCACAGTATAGGGTTTAGGAGGGGTTGCTCTCTATACCAATTTTTTCCACAGTATAATTCTTGCTACTGTTCACCCATTTGCAGTATATATCTTGCTTTTGTTTAAAAGAGAAATATGGCCAAAGCTTCTTTGGTCATACTTGTCTTGTAGATCACAGGAGTGCACTTACTTTTTCTCTCCTGTGACCCAGAATTAGCCAATAGTGGGCAAAAGCCCGGTGTCGGCTGACATCCCTGGATCATATTGTTGGGATCCACCCAGCTGTCTGATTGACAGCTGGCTCAAGATCTCAGCATGCACCTGAGGGACGAAACCAGCTATGCCTGCCCCCTCCCCAGTCCAGCACTCCATAATTGCAGCGATTCTGCTCATGATCTCAAATCAAGACATGTGAATAAGGCCTGAATTTTGCAATCGTGTAAATGTAATCTTAATGTTAATCCTGCTCTTATTCATTGGGGCCGAAACACACTGATTTTGTTGTGGTACATTGCTATAAATGGTGCATGTCTGTTATTTTTTGTTTTGGTGCTTTGCCAGCTCATTCATTTGAATGGGATGTTTTAAAGCTTACCATACCTCTTGCTCTGGGAGGTTCCAATGCTGTCCTAAAGCCTTGAGCTGTGGGCAATCCCTGGGCATTATTACATACAGTGGAGCAGTGGAGGGCTATTGACCCTGCATTGTTTGTGAGGAGGCAAGCATGCAATCATTGCCTGAAGCTGCTTAGTAGAGAGCTGCTGGTAGTTTGGGCTTATTTCCTTCCCATGCCGCACACACAGCCAGGCTCACAACATTTTTGGCAGTCTCTCTGGCTCAAGAAGCGGTCTAGGGGCTAGATTTTTTATGTTTTTTTATTTTTGGGTAGGACTTGAATGGAGGTAGGGATATTCCGAAACCAAAGAACTTAAACTTGAAGGTTGAGGACTACTAACTTTCCGGCTGCACTTGTCTACTTCTGTACAAAAAAGACTTATACTCCTTCAGCTGCACCTGTACAACACCCAACTGTATAGCACCTCTGCTTGGCAATATTGGCACACCACAGGCTGTACTTTTCTTAACAAATGTCCCACAAAATCTCTCTGCTGCCTGTGATCTATCTTCTTTCCCAAAGTGCACTACACTATCACTTTTGCAGCATTGGGGTCTCATACTCACCATAGGATCATCGATTGCCTCCTTCTTCTCATGTGAGCTCTCTCCTGACCCCTGGATCCCTGGGATGTTCCTTTTTCAGGCCCCCCCCCCCCAGCTTGGCCTAGCTGGGACCCTCAATACTGTCTGCTGGCTCCTTCCCTGGCTTCTGCCCTTGGAGGGTAAGGCCCCTCAGCAGGGGTCTTCTCCTGACTGGACCCTGAAATCTGCCCCATGGTGGAAGTCCCATAAATATTTGGACTGCAGCCTCTGTCTCCCACACACTATGTTCTGGAAACATCCAGAGAGTTTCGGAATACAGGGGGAAGTAGCAGAGCAGCCGCCTATGAAAACCTGAGCAGCTCTAACCAATCAACCCCTGTTTCACTTTGTACAGTGGAGCCAAACTAAATTTACCTAACAACCTCACCTAAACCCAGGAGGGTGCTATACCTCATCCCTGCTAGCCCTAGACTATTACACCTTATCCTTGCTCCCCGAAAAAAAACAAGCATTTAAAGTGGTTTTATTGGAATTGCACACAGTGGCCCCAATCCTTCTCTTCTGGGGTTCCCTGCCGGTGCTCATGTCTCCTCCTCTTCTTGCTCTCCCATCATAGTAAACCACTTTCTATGGTGGCACATCTGCGGGCTCGATCCCGAGCCACATCGCCTGCCTGCGTCCATAGACCCAGGCAGCATGGCTAAGCCCCACCACCTGCTTCTTCATCACAGGATTTGACTGACAGCAGTGGGAGGCAATAGGTTGGGGGGTATGGGGGCAATATTCTTACCTGAACATTTTTTACTTTAAGGCAGGAATTGCATAAGGCTCCATTCACACTTGGACCCCAAAGTTGCACCCCATGTTTTCCTATGATAACCGTTCATATCTGTGTGACTTCAAGTTGCAGCGACTTCAGAGTAGTTCCTGCACTACTTTGGTCCAACTTTCATGAGACTTGAGGTTCATAGACCTCAATGTAAACTTTCAATGCTCTTATGAAAGATGTGATTTGGGTGTGACTTGTGTGTGACTTGTGTGTGACTTGTTGAAAAAATGCCGGTAATGAAGAAAAAAATGAAAAAAACAATGCAATGTATACCAGGCCCCTATCTGCCCCCCCCCCATGTTGATTGGGACAAGGGCCTCTTGCCCACAACCCTGGACGGTGGTTGTGAGGGTCTTCGGGCGAGGGCTTAAAGGAATCTGGAAGCCCCCAGATCCCCCATGTGAATGAGTATGGGGTATTTACTACCCCATACTTATTCACATGGGGAGCGGGATCTGGGGGCCCCACTGGCCAGGGTTGTGGGGAAGAGGCCCTTGTCCCATCAAGCAAGGGAGCAAGGTGGGATCAAGGTGCTTTTTGGGGGGGCAGAACCCATCCTGCTCTAAAGCACCCCCCATGTTGAGGACATGTGGCCTGGCATGGTTCGGGGGGCACTAGCTCTTCCCCCCCTTTCCTGGCCTTCAAGACTGCATGCTCAGGTAAGGGGCTGGTATGCATAGGGGGGACCCCATGCCATATTTTTCATTGTCGGCATTTTGTTTTTTACATTCAGCTGTCTGTGGGGAAACCCGCTGACAGCTGATGAGTCATCGGTTGTTAAGAGCACAACAGCTGGCTTCCCAGCTCGCTCCTTAACAACCAGCTATTTTTCACACAGAATTCAAAATTGGTTGATCAATTTCCGACTGATGCAAATTTAAATTCTATAAATTTGAAATTAGTCTGAAAATAAATGTTTCCATTCTGCACATGTCTAAAGACTTTGTAGAGCACTAGGGATCGACCGATATCGTTTTTTCATTGCCGATACTGATACCAATATTTTGGTCATCGCGTATCGGTATCGGCCGATATGGGCCGATATGGGCCAATATGGGCCGATATTTTCGTACATTTAAAAACAATTTTTTACTTGACAGGTACTCTTGTGGAGGGATCTGGGGGTCTAAAAGACCCCAAACCCATCCTCTGCACTTAAAAGCAAACTCAAACGCTAAGTTTGGCTTTTTTTAAAGTTGTAATTTTTTTAATCTGGCGCCAGTACCCGGAAATGATGTCATGACATCACTTCGGGGTTTTTTGCATGGAGACCCGATCAGAGTCAAATGAGACTTTGATCGGGTCTTCGTGGGTCATGCAGGCTGGTTGCCCGGGTCTCCCAGTGGGACGGGAGACCCGGGCGAGCCACGGAAGTCGGCGGTAGGAGGGGGGTAGATCCCCTCCGGCTCCTTGTAATGACAGCCGAGCTGCTTCTCAGCCGCATCGGTTGTCATTACAAGACAGCCGACCGTCGGCTATGGACGCCGGTACCGGGGTGATGCCTCTAGCTGTAGACATCACTCCGGTACAAGCACTTTCCGAAATATCAGTAATATCGGCCACCCTGGTGGCCGATTCCGATATATCGGGGAAAGTGCATATCGGCCCTCGATATATTGGCCTTGCCGATAATTGGTCGATCCCTATAGAGCACAAACAAAACAATCACATTGGTCAAAGCCAAAGTCATAACAAAGTTGCACTTATCAAAAGTTGCTTCAAAGTCGCAATGGAAATCACATGATTTTTAGGTCGCACAAGTGTGAATGGACTCTTAAGGTAAAAAAAGTTTTTAGTCTTTAGAACCACTTTAAGGCTGGCTATGCACTATACAATTTTCTTGTTCAACTTTCCTTTAGAAAAAAACCATATAATATAAGGTCAAACCTAAACACTTTCAATGTGTATGCAATCAGACAGGCCCTTGCACTACATAACTGAAGGTAAATCTAAAGGTAATTGAATAATAAAATTGTATAGTGTATGGCCAACATACCTCTTGCAGTCTGGGGACCCCAATGAAAGGGTTTTGTCTCATTCCTGGATCTCAGCTTTAATGCTACTTACGTGAATGCACAAAAAAATGTGTGTAAATGGGCATATGTTAACGCAATACACCAGGGCAACGAGGTATGAATTGGCTCAATGTTTAATTAGTATTCACTTGATAAACTAAGGACAATCTTAGCCCAGTGTCTCTAGGCATACCCATGTATGTGGCCTCGTTGAAGTGTGTCTTCCTCTGTGGGGCCACATATTTGCATACCTGAACAGTGCACTCCCACCATGGAGACAAAGCTGTCACCAACAGCTTCACGTCTCATACTAAGGATTGGGAGCCAGGAGGAACGCCTGTTGTTGATCAAATAATCGCTGTGATAGCCTGTGATCTGAGAAAGAGATGTGTTTAAAGAGATGCAATCTTTTTATCTCCTTGCTAGAGGAGAAGATTTAAACAAAAGTCTGTGTAAAAAACAATAAATAAAATCAGGGCTTTTTTTCTCAGACAATAGGTGCAGGAACTCCCCTTTCCGAGTCACCCCTTGTTTCCGCCCCCTTCTCACCCACTGCACCATTCCTTGGTTCCACCCCCTAACCACCTCCCAAGTACAGCTCCTTTTAGAGAATACAGAACCATATAACAATTGTGGTACTACATAATTTGTATGGAATTTGTTAATAATAACAAGAAAAACAGTAAGCTACAACACATGCAGCCAGCAACAATAGACCCCCCTCAGCAACAATGAACCACCCGGAACAAAATACCCCCTCCCCCAGCAACAAAAGATCCCCAGCAGCAATAACAGATCTCCCAGCAGCCAGCAACAATAGACCCTCCCCCAGCAACAATGAACCACCCGGAACAAAATACCCCCTTCTCCAGCAACAAAAGATCCCCAGCAGCAATAACAGATCTCCCTGCAGGCAGCACCAATAGACTCTTTAGCAGCCAGCAACAGTAGACCCTCCCCCAGCAACAATATATCACTGGCAACAAAATACCCCCTCCCCTAGCAACAATAGACCCCAGCAGCAACAACAGATCTCCCTGCAGCCAGCACCAATAGACTTTCCAGTAGCCAGCAACAATAGACTCTTTAGCAGCCAGCAACAGTAGACCCTCCCCCAGCAACAATGTATCACTGGCAACAAAATACCCCCTCCCCTAGCAACAATAAACCCCCAGCAGCAACAACAGATTTTCCTACAGCCAGCATCACTAGATCCCTCCCAGCAACAACTGACCCCCCAGCAACAGTAGATCCACCAACAACAACAATAGACCTCCTAAGCAACACTACACACCCCTCCCCACCCCACAAAAGTAGATCTCCTCCAGCAACAATAGATCCCCCTAGCAGATAGCATCAATAGACCTTGAACCCCTTACCTTTACATACAGTCAGTGCTGGAGATGCCGGAACTGCGTTCCCCCGCGTTCCCACTGAAAAAAAGCCCTGGATAAAATAAACTAAAGGTAAAATAGCTAGATCAGCGTTTAATCAAGGTCAGTGTCAGGATCAGTTTAAGGGTTAGGGTCAAGGTTAGTATGTTTTATGTTGGATTATAACTAAAAAATTTGGTGTTTTAGTTAGTATATAAAAAAAAAAGCAAAACGGGCAATATTATTTCTGGGCGCTACAACAGGTGCAAACAACAAATATACACAAATGTGGTATTGCTGCAAACTTATTTTGAATCATTATTTTGATGGTAGGTTAGGTTAATGGCATGAAATATACAGTTAAAGTTAAAAAGATAATTTATATTAATATTAATAATAAAAATAAAAAAAAATCAGAGGATAACCATTATTATTTACCACCAAATGAAGGCCTAATTTGTCCTGGAAAAAAAAACTGTTATAATTCCCCAGGATACACTAAGTAAGTAAAAAATATATGTACAGTTTTACTAATACATGTCAAAGACCAGGCCTTTTCTGGCACTTTTTGTTTACATGTAACAATCTTTTTTTTTTTCTAGAAAATTACTTAGAACCCCCAATCATTATATATTTTTGAAGCAGAGGTCCGAGAGAATAAATTGGTGGGTTTTGCAATATTTTATGTCACACGGTATTTGCGCAGTAGTTTTTCAAACACAATTTTTGGGAAAAAAATACACTTTTTTGAATTTTAATGAAAAAAACACAATTCATAATCCAATTGTTTTGTAAAATATAAAAGGTGATGTCACGCTTTGGAATTGCGCATGCCTGTGCAAAGCCAACTAAAAACATACATTTTACTATCCATAGGTGACACTTTAAAAGCCTTTAGAGGCTACCACTTTAGATATACAGAGAAGGTCTAGTGTTAGAATTATTGCCTATGATCACCGCAATACCTCACATGTGTGGGACGATCGCTGTTTGCATGTGTGCGGGACTGGCACGCAAGTTTGCCTTTACGTGCTACCACGGGGGGATGGAGGCTCTTTAATTTTTTTTTAATTATTAATTTCTTTTTTGTTTTTACACTGTTGCTTTACATTTTTTTTAAATCACTTTTACTGCTTTCACAAAGGAATGTAAACATGGTACTCTTTATGAAGGAATCTGGGGTCTGCAAATCCCTCCTCTGTGCTTGAAAGCATTCAAAACACCAAGATCAGTGTTTTTGAATACTTTTGATTTTAAAAAAAGGGCACAATCAGGGTAAACAGGAAGTGAAGTCACGTCATCGCTTATGGGATACCATAGCAGAGACGCAAACAAAGCTGATGCCGGCTTTGTATAGGTCCCAAACTAGCCAGTGGATGTGTCGGCTGGCAAGCTGCAGAAGGTGGTGGGAGACATCTCCTCCTGCTGCTTGTAATAGCAATCGAGCAGCTAGTTAACAGCTCCAATTGCTATTACAAGAGAGCCGACCGTCAGCTCCAAAAAATGTTACCAGGCTGGCAGCTGCAGGCATTATCCGGTACAACCACTTGAAGCCAAATGACGAACTAGGTATGTGATTTTGCGGCAAGTGGTTAAAGAGAGGCCCACTGTGGCAGGGCGAGCTCATGCTACTGTGTAAAATGGCAGGTTAGGCCAGGTTTTGCAGAAAACAGGCACACTAAGAGTGCAGTAGTGTGCTAGGTTCATATCAGAACCAGGATTAGAGTTCGGAGCTCCACAATCCTGAGAGTTAGTGTGTTTGCAAGGCGGGAGAGAGGTGCATGTCTGCACTGTGCTGTCCAGGACAGGACGGGCAGAGGCCCGAGCATCAGAGAAAGACATAGGGACTCGCTCTGATCTGTCCTGGAAGCCCGGCAATAAGAAGACCAGAGATTGCAAATCCCCGGACTACTACACCAGCTGTGCGGTTACTGACAGCTCATTGCCCACTGAGGTAAGTACAGGGGGAACCCGAGGTTGAGGAGGTTATAGGGTATTAGTTCACCTCTTCATTTTTTCTGAAAAGGAGAACTTACACTTTAACCACTCTACAACCGCTCACAGTAATACTACTGCGGCAGAGTGGTTCGTTATCGTCCAGCCACGTAGTATTAACGTGATTGGACACTCCCCCTTCTGGGCGGCGCTTGCGCGCCGCCGGAGGCTCGCTCCCGCTGTTTTCATTCACAGCGGGAGTCGGGCCAGGGGAGGAGCAGCGGCGATCGCCGCTGCTCTTACCCGATCGTCGGGGATCGAGTCTGGAGATCCGCCCGCTGTGTGTAAACACAGCGGGCGGATCTCCATAGTGACAGGGAGTGACAGATCGGACTGTTCAGCATAGCTGGACATCCGATCTGTCCATGACTCACTCAGTCACCTCCCCCCCTACACGTCAGTAAGCACCAGGCATACATTAACCCCTCCCTCTCCAATAAAATTAACCCCTTCCCTGCCAGTGTCATTTTTACAGTAACAGTGCATATTTATAGCACTGATTACTGCAGTAATGTCACTGGTACCCCCAAAAGTGTCAAAAATGTCAGTCAGGGGTCCGGTCTGTCCGCCGCAATGTCGCAGTCCCGCAAAAAAAATCGCAGATCGCCGCCATTACGCGTTAAAAAAAAAACACCAAAAATGACAGAAATCTTTCCCTTTGTTAGTAAACGCAATAACTTTTGCGCAAACCAATCAAAATACGCTTATTGCGATTTTTTTTACCAAACATATGTAGCATAAAACAAATTGGCCAAAAATTTTTTAAAAAATTGGTTTTTACATCTTTTTTGGGGGGAATTTCATATAAAAAAATGTTAAAAATATTGTTATATTTTCAAAATAAACGCTCTTTTTTTGTTTATAGCGCAAAAAGTAAAAATCGCACAGGTGATCAAATACCACCAAAAGAAAGCTCTGTTTGTGGGAAAAAAAGGACGTAAATTTCGTTTGGGTACGGCGTCGCACGACCGCGCAATTGTCAGTTGAAGTCGCACAGCGCCGAATCGCAAAAAGTGGCCTGGACGGAAGACAGCAAAATCCTCCGGTGGTAAAGTGGTTAATAGTTGCTTGGATCTTAATCATTAAGGGGTAGTGTTGAGCGAACACGGACTGTATTATTCGTGTTCGTACCGAATAATTGGATTTTTTGTACCCGAACACGGACACGGACACTTTACTGTATGTTCGGGTAAAAATCCGTGTTCGGTCGTTTTATTTCCGGGTTTTGCATGCTTTGGCGCTCTTTTCATGGCGGGCTTTCAACAGCCAATCAACAATCGTTTAACTGGTGTGCCTTAAGCCATCCCAGCCATGCCTGCAAATGTCTCAGTAGCTGTGATTGGCCGTCTGAAGCATGTGACCAAGTCTTTATAAGTTCGAGGCAGCCGCAGCGGCGTCATTATGCTGCTTAGATTCAGGGACAGAGCACACATCAACGTGCTGGCTGCTGATTAGGGAAAGATAGGCAGGAAAAAACCATTTGTGTCCGGATAGAATTGAGGGACAGGTCGGAGTGTTTAGGCAGGGCGAGTTGTAGGCATTTTAGGGATAGAGTCTGCTGAATTATATAGGGTCAGTGTCTTCTACAAACTACAATCGATATTGCTGTGTGGGGGGTGGGGTCTGCACTCAATCCTGATCTACGATCTCTTCTCAATCCTGTTAGGGACAGAGTCTGCTGAATTTTAGGGAAACTGTGTTCTACAAACTACAATCGATATTGCTGTGTGGTGTGGGATTGGAGATAGGCAGGTGTCAGTGATCCACATCCATTTTTCTGTGTGTGAGCTGCAGTGAACACAATCTTTTTGGGCTGCAGTGAACACAATCTTTTTGGGCTGCAGTGAACACAATCTTTTTGGGCTGCAGTGAACACAATCTTTTTGGGCTGCAGTGAACACAATCTTTTTGGGCTGCAGTGAACACAATCTTTTTGGGGTGCAGTGAACAAAATCTTTTTGGGGTGCAGTGAACACAATCCTTTTTGGTGTGCAGTGAACACAATCTTTGTGGGGTGCAGTGAACAAAATCCTTTGTGGGGTGCAGTGAACACAATCTTTTTGGGGTGCAGTGAACAAAATCCTTTTTGGGGTGCAGTGAACAACATCCTTTTTGGGGTGCAGTGAACACAATATTTTTGGGGTGCAGTGAACAAAATCCTTTGTGGGGTGCAGTGAACACAATCTTTTTGGGGTGCAGTGAACACAATCTTTTTGGGGTGGAGTGAACAACATCCTTTTTGGGGTGCAGTGAACAAAATCCTTTTTGGGGTGCAGTGAACAAAATCATTTTTGGGGTGCAGTGAACACAATCTTTTTGGGGTGCAGTGAACACAATCTTTGTGGGGTGCAGTGAACACAATCTTTTTGGGGTGGAGTGAACAACATCCTTTTTGGGGTGCAGTGAACAACATCCTTTTTGGGGTGCAGTGAACACAATCTTTTTGGGGTGCAGTGAACACAATCTTTGTGGGGTACAGTGAACAGAATCTTTGTGGGGTGCAGTGAACACAATCTTTGGGGGGTACAGTGAACACAATCTTTGTGAGGTGCAGTGAACACAATCTTTGTGGGGTGCAGTGAACACAATCATTGTGGGGTGCAGTGAACTCAATCTTTGTGGGGTACAGTGAACACAATCTCATACTGAAGGTTTGAGGGTGCTGCCTGTTCCATACTCCCCCTACTCCTCATCTAGCCTTTTAGGGGTACAAACAATAGTAATTGGGGCCTAGTGTGGTTGTGTACGTGTGATATACATACACTTTTTTGGGATCATATTTTCTATTCCGCTATTTAATCAAAAACCTTTGGGGATCAGTTAAATTGGGGGATAGTCTGTGTTGGTACGTGTGAGAGAGATCCACCTTTCCAAGTTGTTGGGGTTCATCTCATACTTCTGAAGGTTTGAGGGTGCTGCCTGTTCCATACTCCCCCTACTCCTAGCCTTTTAGGGGTACAAACAATAGTAATTGGGGCCTAGTGTGGTTGTGTACGTGTGATATACATACACTTTTTTGGGATCATATTTTCTATTCCGCTATTTAATCAAAAACCTTTGGGGATCAGTTAAATTGGGGGATAGTCTGTGTTGGTACGTGTGAGAGAGATCCACCTTTCCAAGTTGTTGGGGTTCATCTCATACTTCTGAAGGTTTGAGGGTGCTGCCTGTTCCATACTCCCCCTACTCCTAGCCTTTTAGGGGTACAAACAATAGTAATTGGGGCCTAGTGTGGTTGTGTACGTGTGATATACATACACTTTTTTGGGATCATATTTTCTATTCCGCTATTTAATCAAAAACCTCTGGGGATCAGTTAAATTGGGGGATAGTCTGTGTTGGTACGTGTGAGAGAGATCCACCTTTCCAAGTTGTTGGGGTTCATCTCATACTTCTGAAGGTTTGAGGGTGCTGCCTGTTCCATACTCCCCCTACTCCTAGCCTTTTAGGGGTACAAACAATAGTAATTGGGGCCTAGTGTGGTTGTGTACGTGTGATATACATACACTTTTTTGGGATCATATTTTCTATTCCGCTATTTAATCAAAAACCTTTGGGGATCAGTTAAATTGGGGGATAGTCTGTGTTGGTACGTGTGAGAGAGATCCACCTTTCCAAGTTGTTGGGGTTCATCTCATACTTCTGAAGGTTTGAGGGTGCTGCCTGTTCCATACTCCCCCTACTCCTAGCCTTTTAGGGGTACAAACAATAGTAATTGGGGCCTAGTGTGGTTGTGTACGTGTGATATACATACACTTTTTTGGGATCATATTTTCTATTCCGCTATTTAATCAAAAACCTTTGGGGATCAGTTAAATTGGGGGATAGTCTGTGTTGGTACGTGTGAGAGAGATCCACCTTTCCAAGTTGTTGGGGTTCATCTCATACTTCTGAAGGTTTGAGGGTGCTGCCTGTTCCATACTCCCCCTACTCCTAGCCTTTTAGGGGTACAAACAATAGTAATTGGGGCCTAGTGTGGTTGTGTACGTGTGATATACATACACTTTTTTGGGATCATATTTTCTATTCCGCTATTTAATCAAAAACCTCTGGGGATCAGTTAAATTGGGGGATAGTCTGTGTTGGTACGTGTGAGAGAGATCCACCTTTCCAAGTTGTTGGGGTTCATCTCATACTTCTGAAGGTTTGAGGGTGCTGCCTGTTCCATACTCCCCCTACTCCTAGCCTTTTAGGGGTACAAACAATAGTAATTGGGGCCTAGTGTGGTTGTGTACGTGTGATATACATACACTTTTTTGGGATCATATTTTCTATTCCGCTATTTAATCAAAAACCTTTGGGGATCAGTTAAATTGGGGGATAGTCTGTGTTGGTACGTGTGAGAGAGATCCACCTTTCCAAGTTGTTGGGGTTCATCTCATACTTCTGAAGGTTTGAGGGTGCTGCCTGTTCCATACTCCCCCTACTCCTAGCCTTTTAGGGGTACAAACAATAGTAATTGGGGCCTAGTGTGGTTGTGTACGTGTGATATACATACACTTTTTTGGGATCATATTTTCTATTCCGCTATTTAATCAAAAACCTTTGGGGATCAGTTAAATTGGGGGATAGTCTGTGTTGGTACGTGTGAGAGAGATCCACCTTTCCAAGTTGTTGAGGTTCATCTCATACTTCTGAAGGTTTGAGGGTGCTGCCTGTTCCATACTCCCCCTACTCCTAGCCTTTTAGGGGTACAAACAATAGTAATTGGGGCCTAGTGTGGTTGTGTACGTGTGATATACATACACTTTTTTGGGATCATATTTTCTATTCCGCTATTTAATCAAAAACCTCTGGGGATCAGTTAAATTGGGGGATAGTCTGTGTTGGTACGTGTGAGAGAGATCCACCTTTCCA
This sequence comes from Pelophylax lessonae, assembly GCF_965119305.1. Taxonomy (NCBI): domain Eukaryota; kingdom Metazoa; phylum Chordata; class Amphibia; order Anura; family Ranidae; genus Pelophylax; species Pelophylax lessonae. Next base: position 88,804,390 of record NC_138771.1, on the reverse strand, counting down.
AGTTGTTGGGGTTCATCTCATACTTCTGAAGGTTTGAGGGTGCTGCCTGTTCCATACTCCCCCTACTCCTAGCCTTTTAGGGGTACAAACAATAGTAATTGGGGCCTAGTGTGGTTGTGTACGTGTGATATACATACACTTTTTTGGGATCATATTTTCTATTCCGCTATTTAATCAAAAACCTTTGGGGATCAGTTAAATTGGGGGATAGTCTGTGTTGGTACGTGTGAGAGAGATCCACCTTTCCAAGTTGTTGGGGTTCATCTCATACTTCTGAAGGTTTGAGGGTGCTGCCTGTTCCATACTCCCCCTACTCCTAGCCTTTTAGGGGTACAAACAATAGTAATTGGGGCCTAGTGTGGTTGTGTACGTGTGATATACATACACTTTTTTGGGATCATATTTTCTATTCCGCTATTTAATCAAAAACCTTTGGGGATCAGTTAAATTGGGGGATAGTCTGTGTTGGTACGTGTGAGAGAGATCCACCTTTCCAAGTTGTTGAGGTTCATCTCATACTTCTGAAGGTTTGAGGGTGCTGCCTGTTCCATACTCCCCCTACTCCTAGCCTTTTAGGGGTACAAACAATAGTAATTGGGGCCTAGTGTGGTTGTGTACGTGTGATATACATACACTTTTTTGGCATCATATTTTCTATTCCGCTATTTAATCAAAAACCTCTGGGGATCAGTTAAATTGGGGGATAGTCTGTGTTGGTACGTGTGAGAGAGATCCACCTTTCCAAGTTGTTGGGGTTCATCTCATACTTCTGAAGGTTTGAGGGTGCTGCCTGTTCCATACTCCCCCTACTCCTAGCCTTTTAGGGGTACAAACAATAGTAATTGGGGCCTAGTGTGGTTGTGTACGTGTGATATACATACACTTTTTTGGGATCATATTTTCTATTCCGCTATTTAATCAAAAACCTTTGGGGATCAGTTAAATTGGGGGATAGTCTGTGTTGGTACGTGTGAGAGAGATCCACCTTTCCAAGTTGTTGGGGTTCATCTCATACTTCTGAAGGTTTGAGGGTGCTGCCTGTTCCATACTCCCCCTACTCCTAGCCTTTTAGGGGTACAAACAATAGTAATTGGGGCCTAGTGTGGTTGTGTACGTGTGATATACATACACTTTTTTGGGATCATATTTTCTATTCCGCTATTTAATCAAAAACCTTTGGGGATCAGTTAAATTGGGGGATAGTCTGTGTTGGTACGTGTGAGAGAGATCCACCTTTCCAAGTTGTTGGGGTTCATCTCATACTTCTGAAGGTTTGAGGGTGCTGCCTGTTCCATACTCCCCCTACTCCTAGCCTTTTAGGGGTACAAACAATAGTAATTGGGGCCTAGTGTGGTTGTGTACGTGTGATATACATACACTTTTTTGGGATCATATTTTCTATTCCGCTATTTAATCAAAAACCTTTGGGGATCAGTTAAATTGGGGGATAGTCTGTGTTGGTACGTGTGAGAGAGATCCACCTTTCCAAGTTGTTGGGGTTCATCTCATACTTCTGAAGGTTTGAGGGTGCTGCCTGTTCCATACTCCCCCTACTCCTAGCCTTTTAGGGGTACAAACAATAGTAATTGGGGCCTAGTGTGGTTGTGTACGTGCGAGATACATACACTTTTTTTGATCATATTTTCTATTCCGCTATTTAATCAAAAACCTCTGGGGATCAGTTAAATTGGGGGATAGTCTGTGTTGGTACGTGTGAGAGAGATCCACCTTTCCAAGTTGTTGGGGTTCATCTCATACTTCTGAAGGTTTGAGGGTGCTGCCTGTTCCATACTCCCCCTACTCCTAGCCTTTTAGGGGTACAAACAATAGTAATTGGGGCCTAGTGTGGTTGTGTACGTGTGATATACATACACTTTTTTGGGATCATATTTTCTATTCCGCTATTTAATCAAAAACCTTTGGGGATCAGTTAAATTGGGGGATAGTCTGTGTTGGTACGTGTGAGAGAGATCCACCTTTCCAAGTTGTTGGGGTTCATCTCATACTTCTGAAGGTTTGAGGGTGCTGCCTGTTCCATACTCCCCCTACTCCTAGCCTTTTAGGGGTACAAACAATAGTAATTGGGGCCTAGTGTGGTTGTGTACGTGTGATATACATACACTTTTTTGGGATCATATTTTCTATTCCGCTATTTAATCAAAAACCTTTGGGGATCAGTTAAATTGGGGGATAGTCTGTGTTGGTACGTGTGAGAGAGATCCACCTTTCCAAGTTGTTGGGGTTCATCTCATACTTCTGAAGGTTTGAGGGTGCTGCCTGTTCCATACTCCCCCTACTCCTAGCCTTTTAGGGGTACAAACAATAGTAATTGGGGCCTAGTGTGGTTGTGTACGTGTGATATACATACACTTTTTTGGGATCATATTTTCTATTCCGCTATTTAATCAAAAACCTTTGGGGATCAGTTAAATTGGGGGATAGTCTGTGTTGGTACGTGTGAGAGAGATCCACCTTTCCAAGTTGTTGGGGTTCATCTCATACTTCTGAAGGTTTGAGGGTGCTGCCTGTTCCATACTCCCCCTACTCCTAGCCTTTTAGGGGTACAAACAATAGTAATTGGGGCCTAGTGTGGTTGTGTACGTGTGATATACATACACTTTTTTGGGATCATATTTTCTATTCCGCTATTTAATCAAAAACCTCTGGGGATCAGTTAAATTGGGGGATAGTCTGTGTTGGTACGTGTGAGAGAGATCCACCTTTCCAAGTTGTTGGGGTTCATCTCATACTTCTGAAGGTTTGAGGGTGCTGCCTGTTCCATACTCCCCCTACTCCTAGCCTTTTAGGGGTACAAACAATAGTAATTGGGGCCTAGTGTGGTTGTGTACGTGTGATATACATACACTTTTTTGGGATCATATTTTCTATTCCGCTATTTAATCAAAAACCTCTGGGGATCAGTTAAATTGGGGGATAGTCTGTGTTGGTACGTGTGAGAGAGATCCACCTTTCCAAGTTGTTGGGGTTCATCTCATACTTCTGAAGGTTTGAGGGTGCTGCCTGTTCCATACTCCCCCTACTCCTAGCCTTTTAGGGGTACAAACAATAGTAATTGGGGCCTAGTGTGCTTGTGTACGTGTGATATACATACACTTTTTTGGGATCATATTTTCTATTCCGCTATTTAATCAAAAACCTTTGGGGATCAGTTAAATTGGGGGATAGTCTGTGTTGGTACGTGTGAGAGAGATCCACCTTTCCAAGTTGTTGGGGTTCATCTCATACTTCTGAAGGTTTGAGGGTGCTGCCTGTTCCATACTCCCCCTACTCCTAGCCTTTTAGGGGTACAAACAATAGTAATTGGGGCCTAGTGTGGTTGTGTACGTGTGATATACATACACTTTTTTGGGATCATATTTTCTATTCCGCTATTTAATCAAAAACCTTTGGGGATCAGTTAAATTGGGGGATAGTCTGTGTTGGTACGTGTGAGAGAGATCCACCTTTCCAAGTTGTTGAGGTTCATCTCATACTTCTGAAGGTTTGAGGGTGCTGCCTGTTCCATACTCCCCCTACTCCTAGCCTTTTAGGGGTACAAACAATAGTAATTGGGGCCTAGTGTGGTTGTGTACGTGTGATATACATACACTTTTTTGGGATCATATTTTCTATTCCGCTATTTAATCAAAAACCTCTGGGGATCAGTTAAATTGGGGGATAGTCTGTGTTGGTACGTGTGAGAGAGATCCACCTTTCCAAGTTGTTGGGGTTCATCTCATACTTCTGAAGGTTTGAGGGTGCTGCCTGTTCCATACTCCCCCTACTCCTAGCCTTTTAGGGGTACAAACAATAGTAATTGGGGCCTAGTGTGGTTGTGTACGTGTGATATACATACACTTTTTTGGGATCATATTTTCTATTCCGCTATTTAATCAAAAACCTTTGGGGATCAGTTAAATTGGGGGATAGTCTGTGTTGGTACGTGTGAGAGAGATCCACCTTTCCAAGTTGTTGGGGTTCATCTCATACTTCTGAAGGTTTGAGGGTGCTGCCTGTTCCATACTCCCCCTACTCCTAGCCTTTTAGGGGTACAAACAATAGTAATTGGGGCCTAGTGTGGTTGTGTACGTGTGATATACATACACTTTTTTGGGATCATATTTTCTATTCCGCTATTTAATCAAAAACCTTTGGGGATCAGTTAAATTGGGGGATAGTCTGTGTTGGTACGTGTGAGAGAGATCCACCTTTCCAAGTTGTTGAGGTTCATCTCATACTTCTGAAGGTTTGAGGGTGCTGCCTGTTCCATACTCCCCCTACTCCTAGCCTTTTAGGGGTACAAACAATAGTAATTGGGGCCTAGTGTGGTTGTGTACGTGTGATATACATACACTTTTTTGGGATCATATTTTCTATTCCGCTATTTAATCAAAAACCTCTGGGGATCAGTTAAATTGGGGGATAGTCTGTGTTGGTACGTGTGAGAGAGATCCACCTTTCCAAGTTGTTGGGGTTCATCTCATACTTCTGAAGGTTTGAGGGTGCTGCCTGTTCCATACTCCCCCTACTCCTAGCCTTTTAGGGGTACAAACAATAGTAATTGGGGCCTAGTGTGGTTGTGTACGTGTGATATACATACACTTTTTTGGGATCATATTTTCTATTCCGCTATTTAATCAAAAACCTTTGGGGATCAGTTAAATTGGGGGATAGTCTGTGTTGGTACGTGTGAGAGAGATCCACCTTTCCAAGTTGTTGGGGTTCATCTCATACTTCTGAAGGTTTGAGGGTGCTGCCTGTTCCATACTCCCCCTACTCCTAGCCTTTTAGGGGTACAAACAATAGTAATTGGGGCCTAGTGTGGTTGTGTACGTGTGATATACATACACTTTTTTGGGATCATATTTTCTATTCCGCTATTTAATCAAAAACCTTTGGGGATCAGTTAAATTGGGGGATAGTCTGTGTTGGTACGTGTGAGAGAGATCCACCTTTCCAAGTTGTTGGGGTTCATCTCATACTTCTGAAGGTTTGAGGGTGCTGCCTGTTCCATACTCCCCCTACTCCTAGCCTTTTAGGGGTACAAACAATAGTAATTGGGGCCTAGTGTGGTTGTGTACGTGTGATATACATACACTTTTTTGGGATCATATTTTCTATTCCGCTATTTAATCAAAAACCTTTGGGGATCAGTTAAATTGGGGGATAGTCTGTGTTGGTACGTGTGAGAGAGATCCACCTTTCCAAGTTGTTGGGGTTCATCTCATACTTCTGAAGGTTTGAGGGTGCTGCCTGTTCCATACTCCCCCTACTCCTAGCCTTTTAGGGGTACAAACAATAGTAATTGGGGCCTAGTGTGGTTGTGTACGTGCGAGATACATACACTTTTTTTGATCATATTTTCTATTCCGCTATTTAATCAAAAACCTCTGGGGATCAGTTAAATTGGGGGATAGTCTGTGTTGGTACGTGTGAGAGAGATCCACCTTTCCAAGTTGTTGGGGTTCATCTCATACTTCTGAAGGTTTGAGGGTGCTGCCTGTTCCATACTCCCCCTACTCCTAGCCTTTTAGGGGTACAAACAATAGTAATTGGGGCCTAGTGTGGTTGTGTACGTGTGATATACATACACTTTTTTGGGATCATATTTTCTATTCCGCTATTTAATCAAAAACCTTTGGGGATCAGTTAAATTGGGGGATAGTCTGTGTTGGTACGTGTGAGAGAGATCCACCTTTCCAAGTTGTTGGGGTTCATCTCATACTTCTGAAGGTTTGAGGGTGCTGCCTGTTCCATACTCCCCCTACTCCTAGCCTTTTAGGGGTACAAACAATAGTAATTGGGGCCTAGTGTGGTTGTGTACGTGTGATATACATACACTTTTTTGGGATCATATTTTCTATTCCGCTATTTAATCAAAAACCTTTGGGGATCAGTTAAATTGGGGGATAGTCTGTGTTGGTACGTGTGAGAGAGATCCACCTTTCCAAGTTGTTGGGGTTCATCTCATACTTCTGAAGGTTTGAGGGTGCTGCCTGTTCCATACTCCCCCTACTCCTAGCCTTTTAGGGGTACAAACAATAGTAATTGGGGCCTAGTGTGGTTGTGTACGTGCGAGATACATACACTTTTTTTGATCATATTTCCTATTCCGCTATTCAATAAAAACCTTTGAGGATCAATTGAATTGCGGGATAGTCTGTGTCGGTACGTGTGAGAGAGATCCACCTTTCCAAGTTGTTGGGGTTCATCTCATACTTCTGAAGGTTTGAGGGTGCTGCCTGTTCCATACTCCCCCTACTCCTCATCTAGCCTTTTAGGGGTACAAACAATAGTAATTGGGGCCTAGTGTGGTTGTGTACGTGTGATATACATACACTTTTTTTGGATCATATTTTCTATTCCGCTATTTAATCAAAAACCTTTGGGGATCAGTTAAATTGGGGGATAGTCTGTGTTGGTACGTGTGAGAGAGATCCACCTTTCCAAGTTGTTGGGGTTCATCTCATACTTCTGAAGGTTTGAGGGTGCTGCCTGTTCCATACTCCCCCTACTCCTAGCCTTTTAGGGGTACAAACAATAGTAATTGGGGCCTAGTGTGGTTGTGTACGTGTGATATACATACACTTTTTTGGGATCATATTTTCTATTCCGCTATTTAATCAAAAACCTCTGGGGATCAGTTAAATTGGGGGATAGTCTGTGTTGGTACGTGTGAGAGAGATCCACCTTTCCAAGTTGTTGGGGTTCATCTCATACTTCTGAAGGTTTGAGGGTGCTGCCTGTTCCATACTCCCCCTACTCCTAGCCTTTTAGGGGTACAAACAATAGTAATTGGGGCCTAGTGTGGTTGTGTACGTGTGATATACATACACTTTTTTGGGATCATATTTTCTATTCCGCTATTTAATCAAAAACCTCTGGGGATCAGTTAAATTGGGGGATAGTCTGTGTTGGTACGTGTGAGAGAGATCCACCTTTCCAAGTTGTTGGGGTTCATCTCATACTTCTGAAGGTTTGAGGGTGCTGCCTGTTCCATACTCCCCCTACTCCTAGCCTTTTAGGGGTACAAACAATAGTAATTGGGGCCTAGTGTGCTTGTGTACGTGTGATATACATACACTTTTTTGGGATCATATTTTCTATTCCGCTATTTAATCAAAAACCTTTGGGGATCAGTTAAATTGGGGGATAGTCTGTGTTGGTACGTGTGAGAGAGATCCACCTTTCCAAGTTGTTGGGGTTCATCTCATACTTCTGAAGGTTTGAGGGTGCTGCCTGTTCCATACTCCCCCTACTCCTAGCCTTTTAGGGGTACAAACAATAGTAATTGGGGCCTAGTGTGGTTGTGTACGTGTGATATACATACACTTTTTTGGGATCATATTTTCTATTCCGCTATTTAATCAAAAACCTTTGGGGATCAGTTAAATTGGGGGATAGTCTGTGTTGGTACGTGTGAGAGAGATCCACCTTTCCAAGTTGTTGAGGTTCATCTCATACTTCTGAAGGTTTGAGGGTGCTGCCTGTTCCATACTCCCCCTACTCCTAGCCTTTTAGGGGTACAAACAATAGTAATTGGGGCCTAGTGTGGTTGTGTACGTGTGATATACATACACTTTTTTGGGATCATATTTTCTATTCCGCTATTTAATCAAAAACCTCTGGGGATCAGTTAAATTGGGGGATAGTCTGTGTTGGTACGTGTGAGAGAGATCCACCTTTCCAAGTTGTTGGGGTTCATCTCATACTTCTGAAGGTTTGAGGGTGCTGCCTGTTCCATACTCCCCCTACTCCTAGCCTTTTAGGGGTACAAACAATAGTAATTGGGGCCTAGTGTGGTTGTGTACGTGTGATATACATACACTTTTTTGGGATCATATTTTCTATTCCGCTATTTAATCAAAAACCTTTGGGGATCAGTTAAATTGGGGGATAGTCTGTGTTGGTACGTGTGAGAGAGATCCACCTTTCCAAGTTGTTGGGGTTCATCTCATACTTCTGAAGGTTTGAGGGTGCTGCCTGTTCCATACTCCCCCTACTCCTAGCCTTTTAGGGGTACAAACAATAGTAATTGGGGCCTAGTGTGGTTGTGTACGTGTGATATACATACACTTTTTTGGGATCATATTTTCTATTCCGCTATTTAATCAAAAACCTTTGGGGATCAGTTAAATTGGGGGATAGTCTGTGTTGGTACGTGTGAGAGAGATCCACCTTTCCAAGTTGTTGAGGTTCATCTCATACTTCTGAAGGTTTGAGGGTGCTGCCTGTTCCATACTCCCCCTACTCCTAGCCTTTTAGGGGTACAAACAATAGTAATTGGGGCCTAGTGTGGTTGTGTACGTGTGATATACATACACTTTTTTGGGATCATATTTTCTATTCCGCTATTTAATCAAAAACCTCTGGGGATCAGTTAAATTGGGGGATAGTCTGTGTTGGTACGTGTGAGAGAGATCCACCTTTCCAAGTTGTTGGGGTTCATCTCATACTTCTGAAGGTTTGAGGGTGCTGCCTGTTCCATACTCCCCCTACTCCTAGCCTTTTAGGGGTACAAACAATAGTAATTGGGGCCTAGTGTGGTTGTGTACGTGTGATATACATACACTTTTTTGGGATCATATTTTCTATTCCGCTATTTAATCAAAAACCTTTGGGGATCAGTTAAATTGGGGGATAGTCTGTGTTGGTACGTGTGAGAGAGATCCACCTTTCCAAGTTGTTGGGGTTCATCTCATACTTCTGAAGGTTTGAGGGTGCTGCCTGTTCCATACTCCCCCTACTCCTAGCCTTTTAGGGGTACAAACAATAGTAATTGGGGCCTAGTGTGGTTGTGTACGTGTGATATACATACACTTTTTTGGGATCATATTTTCTATTCCGCTATTTAATCAAAAACCTTTGGGGATCAGTTAAATTGGGGGATAGTCTGTGTTGGTACGTGTGAGAGAGATCCACCTTTCCAAGTTGTTGGGGTTCATCTCATACTTCTGAAGGTTTGAGGGTGCTGCCTGTTCCATACTCCCCCTACTCCTAGCCTTTTAGGGGTACAAACAATAGTAATTGGGGCCTAGTGTGGTTGTGTACGTGTGATATACATACACTTTTTTGGGATCATATTTTCTATTCCGCTATTTAATCAAAAACCTTTGGGGATCAGTTAAATTGGGGGATAGTCTGTGTTGGTACGTGTGAGAGAGATCCACCTTTCCAAGTTGTTGGGGTTCATCTCATACTTCTGAAGGTTTGAGGGTGCTGCCTGTTCCATACTCCCCCTACTCCTAGCCTTTTAGGGGTACAAACAATAGTAATTGGGGCCTAGTGTGGTTGTGTACGTGCGAGATACATACACTTTTTTTGATCATATTTTCTATTCCGCTATTTAATCAAAAACCTCTGGGGATCAGTTAAATTGGGGGATAGTCTGTGTTGGTACGTGTGAGAGAGATCCACCTTTCCAAGTTGTTGGGGTTCATCTCATACTTCTGAAGGTTTGAGGGTGCTGCCTGTTCCATACTCCCCCTACTCCTAGCCTTTTAGGGGTACAAACAATAGTAATTGGGGCCTAGTGTGGTTGTGTACGTGTGATATACATACACTTTTTTGGGATCATATTTTCTATTCCGCTATTTAATCAAAAACCTTTGGGGATCAGTTAAATTGGGGGATAGTCTGTGTTGGTACGTGTGAGAGAGATCCACCTTTCCAAGTTGTTGGGGTTCATCTCATACTTCTGAAGGTTTGAGGGTGCTGCCTGTTCCATACTCCCCCTACTCCTAGCCTTTTAGGGGTACAAACAATAGTAATTGGGGCCTAGTGTGGTTGTGTACGTGTGATATACATACACTTTTTTGGGATCATATTTTCTATTCCGCTATTTAATCAAAAACCTTTGGGGATCAGTTAAATTGGGGGATAGTCTGTGTTGGTACGTGTGAGAGAGATCCACCTTTCCAAGTTGTTGGGGTTCATCTCATACTTCTGAAGGTTTGAGGGTGCTGCCTGTTCCATACTCCCCCTACTCCTAGCCTTTTAGGGGTACAAACAATAGTAATTGGGGCCTAGTGTGGTTGTGTACGTGCGAGATACATACACTTTTTTTGATCATATTTCCTATTCCGCTATTCAATAAAAACCTTTGAGGATCAATTGAATTGCGGGATAGTCTGTGTCGGTACGTGTGAGAGAGATCCACCTTTCCAAGTTGTTGGGGTTCATCTCATACTTCTGAAGGTTTGAGGGTGCTGCCTGTTCCATACTCCCCCTACTCCTCATCTAGCCTTTTAGGGGTACAAACAATAGTAATTGGGGCCTAGTGTGGTTGTGTACGTGTGATATACATACACTTTTTTTGGATCATATTTTCTATTCCGCTATTTAATCAAAAACCTTTGGGGATCAGTTAAATTGGGGGATAGTCTGTGTTGGTACGTGTGAGAGAGATCCACCTTTCCAAGTTGTTGGGGTTCATCTCATACTTCTGAAGGTTTGAGGGTGCTGCCTGTTCCATACTCCCCCTACTCCTAGCCTTTTAGGGGTACAAACAATAGTAATTGGGGCCTAGTGTGGTTGTGTACGTGCGAGATACATACACTTTTTTTGATCATATTTCCTATTCCGCTATTCAATAAAAACCTTTGAGGATCAATTGAATTGCGGGATAGTCTGTGTCGGTACGTGTGAGAGAGATCCACCTTTCCAAGTTGTTGGGGTTCATCTCATACTTCTGAAGGTTTGAGGGTGCTGCCTGTTCCATACCCCCCCTACTCCTCATCTAGCCTTTTAGGGGTACAAACAATAGTAATTGGGGCCTAGTGTGGTTGTGTACGTGCGAGATACATACACTTTTTTTGATCATATTTCCTATTCCGCTATTCAATAAAAACCTTTGAGGATCAATTGAATTGCGGGATAGTCTGTGTCGGTACGTGTGAGAGAGATCCACCTTTCCAAGTTGTTGGGGTTCATCTCATACTTCTGAAGGTTTGAGGGTGCTGCCTGTTCCATACCCCCCCTACTCCTCATCTAGCCTTTTAGGGGTACAAACAATAGTAATTGGGGCCTAGTGTGGTTGTGTACGTGCGAGATACATACACTTTTTTTGATCATATTTCCTATTCCGCTATTCAATAAAAACCTTTGAGGATCAATTGAATTGCGGGATAGTCTGTGTCGGTACGTGTGAGAGAGATCCACCTTTCCAAGTTGTTGGGGTTCATCTCATACTTCTGAAGGTTTGAGGGTGCTGCCTGTTCCATACTCCCCCTACTCCTCATCTAGCCTTTTAGGGGTACAAACAATAGTAATTGGGGCCTAGTGTGGTTGTGTACGTGTGATATACATACACTTTTTTTGGATCATATTTTCTATTCCGCTATTTAATTTAACTGGGCCTCCATGCGAGACCTGTGTGCCTTGTTGCGCTGTTTTGAGTACTCCACCAACATGGCCAGTGGCAATGACGCCGTTCTCAGCTTAACTATCCCACTTCTATGCCTCCTTGAAAAAACAATTCGGGCGATGATGGAAGAGGATGTGGCACAGGATGAGGAGGAGGAGGAGGATGAAGAGGTAACATTTCCAAGGCTTTCAGGGCAGTCATTCGCAAGGGGCTCCGAGGGTGGGTTCCTGCACACGCAAACGCCAGGGACGCAATTGTCCAGCAGGGGCACAGTTCTGGAGGATGAGGAGGATGAGGAGGAGCTGGAGGAGGAGATGGAACCATGTTCACAGCAGGGTGGCACCCAGGCCAGCTCATGGCCATCACTGGTGCGTGGCTGGGGGGATACAGAGGACACGGACCATACACCTCCCACAGAGGACAGCCTTTCGTTGCCTCTGGGCAGCCTGGCACACATGAGCGATTACATGCTGCAGTGTCTCCACAACGACCGCCGAGTTGCCCACATTCTAACTTGTGCTGATTACTGGGTGGCCACGCTGCTGGATCCCCGTTACAAGGACAACGTACCGTCCTTAATTCACTCACTGGAGCGCGATCGCAAGATGCGCGAGTACAAGCGCACGCTGGTAGACGCCATGCTGCTGGCATTCCCATCTGACAGCGGGGCCACAGTGGAAGCACAAGGCAGAGGAGGAGGAGGAGGAGGTCGCCAACGCAACCAGGGCACCGCCAGCACCTCAGAAGGCAGGGTTAGCATGGCCGAAATGTGGAAAAGCTTTGTCAGCACGCCACAACAAACAGCAGCACCAGCAGCTCAGATGGAACGTCTTAGCAGGAGGCAGCATTTTACCAACATGGTGGAGCAGTATGTGTGCACACGCCTACATGTAGTGAATGACGGGTCTGCCCCCTTCAACTTCTGGGTCTCCAAATTGGGCACATGGCCTGAGCTTGCCCTTTACGCCTTGGAGGTGCTGGCGTGCCCTGCAGCCAGTGTATTATCTGAACGGGTATTTAGCACGGCTGGGGGCGTTATAACAGACAAGCGCAGCCGCCTGTCCAGAGACAATGTGGACAAGCTCACGTTCATTAAAATGAACCAGGCATGGATCCCACGGGACTTTTCCGTACCTTATGCAGAATAGCAATGGATACCGACCTTACCCACCCATTGTTCCATTTTTGCTCTTTCTCACTCTTTTGGGGTGTACCCTCATTTAAAATTTGTGAAAAGAAGCAGTGTTGGCTACCTCGTCCTCCTCCTCAGGGCCAGATTAATGTAGGGGCTATTGGAGCTGCAGCTCCAGGCCCCTACCTTTTATATAGGCCCCGGGTTGGCCATATTCACTGTTACCGCTCTTCTGTCACTTGTAAACACAGAAGTCTGGCTTCTATGCTCGCTTCCCCAGGCAGCACCCTCAGAACCTCCCCACACAGCGTGAAGGCCGGACAAGGAGGGACAGTTGGCGATGCATGGATGTGTTTATGGGCTTCAGAGACAGCATCCCATGTTGAATTAGGCATGCATGGCTGCACCCTTCCTCCTCTGGGTGCATGGCAAGGCACGGCCCTAAGGCCCTTCAAAATCCTCAGCACCAAGCCCATGATGCTGTTAATCCGGCCCTGGTCCTCCTCCACCGCCGCTTCCACCTACACCGCCCATAGGTGTGCGCAGCCTATTGCATTAAGGTGTGCACCCCAAAGTTGAAATACACATGCATGTGTTTGCCAGCAGGGAGAGTAATGTATCGGGGCCATGTACCTGTAGGCAAGGAGAAATAGAGCAGAGCAGGTCCCAGGGAGATCTTTCCCATCTCCTCACTGGCAATGCTATGTGCCCTAGGTGATTAGGGTGTGCCCAGGCACACCCAGCACACCCTGTGCGCACGCCTATGTCACCGCCACATCCACCACCACCTTAACCTCCCTCCTACTCCATATGGGCCTCGTCCTTCAGAGATGAAGAAGAACATTGTTTTATTTTTCTGTTTTTTTTTGTTGTTTTAAGTTATTTCCCTATCCACATTTGTTTGCAGAGCACTTGCCATGCTCTTAATTACGTTTTGCTGCCATTTGCAGCACTCTAGCCCTTTCCTTTGGTGTTTTAGAGCCATTTTAGTGCCTTAAAGTTCGGGTCCCCATTGACTTCAATGGGGTTCGGCGTCCGGGAAAAGTTCGGTAAAAGTCCGGGACACGGACCCGGACTTTTTTTTAAAGTTCGGCCGAACCCGTCGAACACGGACATCTAGGTGTTCGCTCAACCCTATTAAGGGGTCAAAATAAAATTTTTGTAAGGATAATCACCTGGTGTATGAAAATGAATTAAGCAAATCTGTTTGTTTTGTGCACAATTTAAAGATTGTTAAAGACAGGAGACTGAACAGCCTGTTACTTTTGGCCTCCCTTGCTACAGATTAGCCGCACTTCCCATGAATATACAATTACTCCCGCACTACAAGGCTTGGAATAGCTGGAACCCTTTTTCAGTATTTCGGTTTCATCGGCAGCAGGGAAATTTTGTGCTCACTCCAAAACTACGGCAAAGATTAACTATCCCATTCTAGAGTCATGACTTTGATTGATAGTCTTGTTTACTCTTTCTTGAGGTCAGATGGGATTAAGCTATGATGTATTCATTTATCTCATTTAATGCTGACATAATACAGCGCATATCTCTGTACTTATCATCAATTAGCCTGTGCCACCTTCAGCATAGGAGATAAATCAGATTCGCTGGCATCCAACTACTTTTCTGCATTGGAAACATTTGCATGGCTTAATGTAAACAAGATTTGATACAAGCGTGTTCAATCAAATGATATGAGTCGAAATTTGTTCAGAAAATATTGTAAGCAGCTGATGTACCATAAAATTAAATATAAAAACAACCTTTTAAACAGAGAGTTGTTGGCTGAAGCAAATTTACAGAAAGGTTTATTGATGTAGACAGCATTGAAGTGCAATTGCAGCCCATTTTTTTTTGGCAGTACCTGCCAGATTTTTGTTGTTGCATGTATCTCTGCTAGTTAGATACCCCCTATGTATTTGTCCTGATATTTGCTATCACCATGAGTGAAAGTAAAAGAAAATCCCAAATTCGTAGTTGTCCCTAGAACAGGAATAAAGGGGAAATCTTCCAATGGGAACACTACATTTAATGAGCCTGGTGACAACCAAGGTTTTCCTTCACTTTGGAGTGATTTTCTCTCCCTTCCTTTTGCAACTATGGAGAGGAAGTGAAGGGAGATCTCTCTTATGGGCACACAGATGGCAAAAAGACAGGAGTTATAACCCTTCCTTAAGTTTCCAAAATTAATGGCTTTAGTTTTACGTTAACAGCTTGCCAACCATTTCACGTAGGAGTTCAGCGGTAGAGCTACTTTCCTGTGCCGGATCACATATCTAGTACCTGATCTTGCACTTCTGGGTAGGGGGCATGCGCGCGCACTGACTGTGCTGTGATTAGTCACCATACAAGCCGATCAGTGGGTGCCCGCCAATGATTGACCACCAGCACCCGCTGATTGACAAGGAGAAAGACAGGTCAGAGCTCTGTCAATGTAAACAATTCAGAGCGCTATCCTGTCAGCGGGGATGTGCTGGATTTTTTTCTCTAGGAAAGCAGGGGAAAAAAAACAGCACATCCCTTTAGTGAAAGCATCGCAAAGTACACACATAAACACTGGTTGGGCGCACATTTAACACTAGATGTTTAACCCTTTTCCCTGCCAGTGTCATTACTGCAGTGACAGTATATATGTTTAGCACTGATAATTGTATTAACCGGTTGCCGACCGCCGCACGACTATGTACTGCGGCGGTCAGCCCCGGCCAGGCAGAGTGACGTAGGGGTACGTCACTCGCCTGTCACTGACTTGTGAGCCAATTGCGGGCGGGCGCGCGCCCGCCCGCCCGGGCTCGTTCACTGACAAGTCAGTGCGTGTGACCGGCGGACCCGATCGTCCGCCGATCAGTCACGATCGCTCATGTGAAGGGAGAAAGGCGGAGCGCCTTATGTAAACAAGCCGCCTGCCATTCTCCCTGGTGTAAAAATGAAGATCAGACGGTTCTACTATGTAGAACCGTTGATCTCTGTTTTTACGTTTTTACACCAATAGCCATGTCCCTTCACAGTTAGAAACACGCCCCTAGGACACACTTAACCCCTCCCTCTCCAATACAGTTAACCCCTTCCCTGCCAGTGTTATTTGTGCATATGTATAGCACTGATTACTGCAGTAATGTCACTGGTAACCCCAAAAGTGTCAAAAATGTCAGTCAAGGGTCCGATCTGTCCGCCGCAATGTCGCAGTACTGCAAAAAAAATCGCAGATCGCCGTCATTACGCGTTAAAAAAAAACACCAAAAATGACAAAAATCTTTCCCTTTGTTAGTAAACGCGATAACTTTTGCGCAAACCAATCAAAATACGCTTTTTGCTATTTTTTTTTTACCAAACATATGTAGCATAAAACAAATTGGCCGAAAATGTTAAAAAATTTTGATTTTTACATTTTTTTGGGGAATTTCATATAAAAAAATGTGAAAAATATTGTTATTTTTGCAAAATTGACGCTCTTTTTTTGTTTATAGCGCATGATCAAAAAATCGCACAGGTGATCAAATACCACCAAAAGAAAGCTCTGTTTGTGGGAAAAAAAGGACGTCAAATTTGTTTAGGTATAGCGCCGCACGACCGCGCAATTGTCCGTTAAAGTCACGCAGTAAAAAATCGCAAAAAACCCCCTGGTCTTTTAGCAGCCAAATCCTCCGGGGCTTAAGTGGTTAATGTCCCACAAAGTGTCAAAAGTTTCAGTTATTGTCAGATTGCCCATCATACTATCGCAGTCCTGCTATAATTCGCTGATCGCCGCCATCACCAGTATAAAAAAACAAATAAATACAAATTCCAGTATATATGCCATCGTTTGTATATGCTATAACTTTTGTGCAAGCCAATCATAATACACTTGTTGGGATTTTTTTTACCAAAAATATGTAGCAGAATACAAATTGGCCTACATTAATGAAGAAATTAGATTTACATGTTTTTTTTTTATTGGAAATATTTTATAGCAGGAAGTAAAAAATGAAAACAACAGACCTGCACTTACATTAGGATAATGTATAGAAAATCAGCTGACACAATTCACTGGTGGCAAATACTGGCATAAAAACATACAAATGTACAGCGCTAAAAACTAACAGAAAGTCCTTGATAGGAAATTCAACAGAAAGAGTCCAGTAGGGGTGGGGTCCAAAATAGAAAATCTTGTGAGAGATCCTCCACCGACAAATGTGCACACACTGACTCTTACCATCCAGAGTGGACCACTACATACAGTGGTCAAATGCACTTGTTACAGAATCCAATCGATTGAACAGCAGCACTCTTTCACCTTTAAGCATATTCCACTTCTTAAGGTCCTCAATGTTTATAACGTTCCAACATAGATAGAAAGACACTTCATAGTGTAATACGTTCAGTTTAAATTTATTAAAATTCAGAAAACTAACTCACCAGAGTTAAGATTAAATCTCACATGTGCATCAATAATCCACAGAGGAATGTTTCCAACCATCAAGATGGCCGACCTCCGTGCTTGACAATCCAGCTCCCCAACCAAGTTTGTCATACCGACGAGCTAAGCATGGAGGTCGGCCATCTTGATGGCTGGAAACATTCCCCTGTGGATTATTGATACACGCAAGATTTTATCTTAACTTTGGTGAGTTTTCTGGATTTTATGAAATGTTATACCGAACGTATTACACTATGAAGTGTCTATTCTATCTATGACTGGATTGCACAAAAGGCCAGGGATGCTTGTTGTATCATGGACCTATTATGGCCACATGGACATATTAAGTCAATGACTTTAAACTAATATACAGTATCTAATATATAATCAATGGTATCCAAGTCATTCCCCGCTTCATAGCTGTTAGTACATAAATGGTACAGGGATGCTTCTGATGTTAATGAACTAATATGGACTCAGTCTCATGGCCATATTAGATTAAAGTCATGAACTTAAAATGCCCATGTGGCCATAATAGGTCCATGATACAACAAGCATCCCTGTCCTTTCGTGCATGTGCAACCGCAGGGCTGGGAATGTTTCGGCCATAGCTAATTAGTCTGCTACTGAAAGCTTCCATCTGGGTTTGGCCGAGCATGGGTTTGAGCCAAATGTAAGCCAAACCCAAGCTCATCCCTAGTTACAACACACTGTTCTCTTTTTTTTTTATTGACAGCTTCCTTCAACATGGGTATGGACCAAATCCAAGTCGAACCTCAGCTCATCCTAACTTAGCTCAACCGATCAGACAGCTTTCTTTGCCCTGACTTCTGATGAGTGCTGATAACTGGTTGCTTATTTACTTAGAACATTATTGATTGTCCTCATCTTATATAAAAAAATAGATAGTGGACCAGATAAACTAAAGCTGACCATAGACATATCAGTTTTTTTTTGTTTGATCAGCCAGCAGGCTGATTGAAAAACAGTGAAGGGATTCCCCCATCCACACAATCACTTCCACGTGTTATTGTATTCTGAAAGTGGGACTCCTCCGCCATCAGAATACACTAATCAGCGCTACAGCTGATTGACTGCAGCGCTGATTGAAGAAAAATTCTTATTATTGGTTTTAGTAATAACTTATAAATAACCTAAGCTGTGAAGGGCAGGTGAGAACCGGCATGGAGCCCACTCACACTCCTGTAGCAGATCATGCAAGTCTGAAAAGCAGGGCTGGCCCAAGACATTGTGCTGCCTGGGTCCAAAAATGAAATGCTGCCCCCCCCCCAAAAAAAAAAAATCACGCCCACGAAAAGGCCCACACAATTTTTATTTTATATCATGATAATTAAAACTAAAATTAAATGTATCAGGAAGTCAGATTTATATGCAACAGCACCTTGTCTACATGCACAATTATATGACATACCCTTATGTTCAATTTCAAACCACAAACTCCAGTATTATTTTATTTGTCTGAATGTCTGACGTCATTGCGTACACCACAATCGCATAAGGAACATATCCTCATACTCATCAGTTTGCACTATGGGTGACAGCATGACATGGGGAAATGCTGCCAGTAACGAGCCGCAAATTGATGACACACAAAACTGCTGAAAAAAAAAGAAATCTTTGGCATCAATTTGCTGCCCCTCTCAAAGTTCTGCCTGGGTCCAATGGACCCAGTGGGACCCTAGGTAGGGTGAGCCCTGCTGAAAATGACCCACACCACTGGCATCATCCACATGAAACTTTTTTGGAAACTGCTCAAACAGAACATGGTTCTGCCATTGTGTTCTGTATGAGCTGTTGCCAATAAAGTTTCTTGTGGATGATACCAGTGGTGTGCAACCCTCCATTTTAACTGGCATAGAATTGTAATGTTTTCATAAAAATTATATTTATTCCCTTGACATCGGGTATTAAGAGCCACCCCACCATCGGAAGTCAAAAGTCTCCCACCCTCCCATACATCACAGTACACCTTCCTAGTGCTGCTATTGGGAAGAAGCTAAGAGCGAAGCTGAGAAGAAGAAAGTCGAGGGTCTGGAGGAGGAGGATCAGTGGAGGGCTGGAGTCAGCTGCTGCAGTCTGCTGAATGCTGAGACCGGGGGATGCAGTAACAAGGGGGTGCTGCGGTTTCACAGAGAGGGGCAGGATCTGTCGGAGGAGTTGTGTCCTCTCTGCTGCCAACTGCTGAGATGGGGGGGTGGGTGGGGGTGGGGTTGAGATGAGCCTCTCCTCGTCTGCACAGAGAAGCACAGGATCTGGCGAAGGGGTTCTGTCCTCTCTCTGCTGACTGCTGAGAGATGGTGGGCGTGGACACGAAGGGGGTGCCCCAGCTGCAGGAGAGGTGCGAGGATCATATGAAATGGACTAGAGGGCAGGATTCACTAATAGTCTCCACTGGAAGCACATGGGACAGGGTGACAAAACCGCAAAGCACTTGGGAGACAGGGACAAAATGTTGTCATCCCTTAACAGAGAGCACCTGTACACACAGTTTCATGGCAGAAGCACCAGTTATTGTTTAATGAAAGCTGTAGATTCAAAAATGTTTAAACTAAATTTTAAATATACATTAAAATGTTGCAGTTTATGGGCTTGTTCACACCAGAAAGCGGTGCGGGAAACCCATGTTCTGTGCGCATTTCCCCCCACCGTGTTCAAAACGTACTGGGCGTGCGATCTGCTGCAGGTGTCAATATATTCCTAATGGCACCCTAAATGCAGTTCGCAAGTACAGTGCTTTTGCCTGCCCTGAAATACATGATACTGCAGTATCATGCAATTTGGTGCAGTACGTTTTTGAAAAGTAGTGCATGCTCTACTTTTTGTGCGATCCAGTGTAAGTTCAGCCCTTTCAGATAGGCTGAGAATTGTACCGCACTAAGTTGTACATGAATCACAATTCTGTTGTGAACCGGCCCTATAAAAGATTTTAGTGATAAAGTTTATATCTACATTAACGTTACAATTCTGCCCATACGCCTAAATGGAGAGATAGCAGAAATTCCTTAAATGATTACCTCTTATATAAAGAAGTTAGTGCTTGTATACAGAAATAGACATGTAGCCAATGACATTAGGAACCTTCGTCATGCAGAATCCTTCATCCTCTTTAAATAATTTAAATACTTTCTTTGAATTCCTGAACCTTTTGGTACAATGAGCGCTCTTTATATATGAACGATAATAAAAGGCTTGATACAGATCTGTATGGTATGAAATATGATAATTGTGATAGCTGAGAGCTGATTGATAGAGATGTCTAGCATAACAGCACATAAGGGAGAATTTTGCTCACAGTCCTTACATAACGGCAAATAAACTCATCAGACCATATGTTGTTCAAAGTACATTTCCCGTTGTCGTGAAATAATCTGTAGCAAGGAAACTGACAGCTTCTGTTTCCACACATGCTTCGGTTTGTCAAATACAAATATATAAAGTTTAAATCTGAAAACTAAAAAGATACATGTTCCAATTTAATGAAGTAAAAAATGAATGTGTTTCCTCACCTATAGATACAGAAAGATATGTTATTTCACCACAAAACTAGACCAATTGTTGGGAGCCTCTAGCGCTCCTGCTTCATCATAGCTGCTGGTTCCAGCATCCTGGTTTTGGCTATTATGCATTTTCCCTGTCTGCCTGTTGTCCATCTGCAAAGTGATTGATTTAGTCAGTCTCTGAGTGGAGGCCAAACCTGATTTAAGCCAGCCAAGCCTGTAGTCTCATGCATGTGATATTGCATTTGTTACACGCGCTCCAAGCTCCCTGTTTATCTGCCCTGCTCTGTTAGATTGAAATCCCTCATTGATGACTTTGGATCAGATACTGGCTACTCTCTGAACTCCGCCTGTCCTTTGTCTACAGATTTGACCCTGACTATTTTGAACCTTGCCTGCCTTGTACTTGGACTGTCATTGAACCACTTTGCCTGGTAGCATGGTAGCCAGACACTACAGCATTGTATGTAAGTCTTGGAGGAAACTGAGTACCTGTAGGCCTGTTTGCCTTAAGGGAAAGAGGGCTGCTATAGGTGAAGAACACAGAAGCCAGCTATAGTTTCTGACCACCTGTGTTAGGGGTAAGCGTGACACCAAAAATGAACTTTTTGTTTGAAACAACAACATTTTCAATAATTTGGTTGATCAAGAGATGGCCACAGATTTGTAGATGTGAAACCCTTTTCTTTTCTATTTATTGGCTGTCAATTTTTTGACAAAAGCCCAAAATAAAAATATATAAATGAATAGCTCATTAACCCTTTCGTTTACAAAGCATTTTAATAAAATTTTGCACACATACATTTAGTACAAAAAAATGGAGGCAATTGCAATTTTTCTTAGACAATATTTACAGTACTGGTAATCAAATCAATATTTTCAGTAAAAAAATACGCTCATTTTAGTGCACAGGAGCACAGTATACCCCCAACATTTGTTGTGGTTGTATTGATTAAATAGACACTGTGATGGACCCCGTACTGAAGAAGAGTATGTCCGCCATATAAGCTTCCCTTGCCTGGTACCAGAACTATCCCAGATCCCTTAGTCCACCCAGTCACTTGTCGAAACATCAGTTTAGGGTGGTCAGAAGCATAAGACTATTTATTCAAACATTTATTCTATCCCCCCCTCCTTTTAGCAGCTAATCCACATACACATATACATCCCATAGGTTGATCCCAAGGCAGACAGAAACAATAGAACAATGGGATACAGGCACTTAACAATACCAAACCCCACCCCACCCTACCTTACCCCACCTCAAACTATCTAGTAATAATCCCAAGGCAGACAGAAATAATAGAACAATGGGATACAGGCACTTAACAATAACAAACCCCACCCCACCTCAAACTATCCAGTAATGGTCTATGAAATAAACTCCTACAAGCAACCGGAAAAGGCTGAACCAATGTGTCGTAATATATTCCTTGATGGATATTGTTCATAAATATTACTGTCCTAAGTGAAAGAGCCTATTTTTTTAACACAAACCACACATGTAGAACCCAGGATAACCAGGGTAGCACAAAGTCTGGTGTGGTTGTAATGTGAGTCTGGATAGTGCAGACCCGACTGGGGTTCTCGGTCACCCAGTGCCCCTGATAGACACAGGGTGACTTACACATAGGAGGGTCGGGGAAGCTGGGCAAGGAGTTTCCCAGCCTCTCTGAGGTAATCTGGGTTCCAAAAGCCCCCCACTCAAAGTGACTCCTGTCACATTTCTCCCCTATCGGCAGGAGACTAACACAGAAGGAGAACCCAAACGGGTTGACTTTGAAGTTAGTCCGTAGTTCTAGGCCCCTAATGTCTGTACCCACACAGTACCCCAAACAAATTGTCCGGAACAGAACCTTACTCACCCAGCCAACCTCTGCCTCTCTCGTAGAACATAACCCCCTGCTGGGGAAAAGTGTGGACTGGCCCTTCATCCTGGAGTCCTTTCAGCTGTTGGAGACAAGACAGGGAGGCTGGGCTCACTCCATCATGCTGTTGGGGATCTGGGCTGACTGCCCAGCATCCCTGGGATATACAGGTGGAGACCATAGTCTCATCCAATTTTTCTAGATGAAAATCCCCCAGTGTTTGCAGAGCAAGGCTTATGTCCTCCTGTCCCAATGCTAGACCCTTTTTTAGGGTTGTGTCAGTGGAGACCAAAGTCCCATCCACTACCACAGGAAATCCATCTTCTGTTAGTTGTGGGCAGAGGCCAGCAGCACTCTGCCCTGTTGCAGGCAGATGGATACCGCAGTGCCACCCACCAATATCAGCTCTAACTGCAGTTGTGAGGTGCCGATTGCATTCTCTCCCTGGAGCTTCTGTGGAGTTGATTGTTGTGGGCAGAGGCCAGTAACTTTCTGCCCAGCTGCCAGCTGTTACACTGGGAAGTAAAGTGAAATGTCGGTGGCCTTGCACAAATCCTTCAGGGCCACCAATTGTTGTATGCAGGGGTCAACAGCGCCATGCTCTGAAGCCAGCTCTTCTGCTGCAGGCTCACTGGGCTGTTCCTCCTCAGCAGAAAAGTCTATTAAATTCCCAGTCTCTGGAACTGGTATCTGGGGATAGAGGTTCATCATCTCCTGTCCGTGGAATGAAGAAGATGTTGCTGGTGCTGGGCAGAGGCTAGCAGAGCTCTGCCCTGTTGACAGCACTTCAGCTTTGGGGACGGCAATCTCCGGAGTTTCCAATGACAATTCTGGGGCATGCTGCTGAACGTATTCTAGCAGTTCCCTGGATGCCCTTTTCAGATACTGTTCTTTCCTTAACAAGTATTTTAGATCAGGTTTAAGCTCTGAGACCCCTGTGAGACTGAGCATAGCCTCTCTGTGTTCTCGCAGGTCCTCAAGGGGAGGTTCTCCTTCATCGACAAACACATCTGTAAGGCTCTCCCTCAGCAATCCAGCCAAAGTCATATCTCTCTGGAGAGCATTCTGTTGTCTCTCCTAAATATTCCTGCTTTAGGTTCCATTGCAGAGCCCCATACCGATTGTCCAGCTCTATCTCCTGCTGGACCAGCCTGTCCAACTCATACATCCATTGCTCCTTGGGCCACTCTCCCAGGAATAGCATCTGAAACTCCTGTTCCAAAGGACGAGAGAAAACAGCGTCCTTCCGGAACAAGGAGCTGTCGGTAACATCTGTAGGAGCCACAGTCAGGGTACTACCGGTGAGACTCAACACTAACACAGTGAGGGGATCTAGCAGAAATGTGCTGAGTGTGACGTCTAGACCACAAGGGGCCCTGGAGTGGAGTTTGCGGTTGTCTGTGAATATTCAGTACATAGCACACGATATCCTAGCATTCACTAAGAGTCCAATCCCTACTTTTCCATGAGATGACTGTTTTGGTTTGTGGGAAGATACCTTGTTCCATTCACTTCTGCTCTTGATGTTTGAGTGCATTATAAAGAGGAGCTGGTAAGGGTACCATCACAATATCAGCTTTCTCGTGGTGCTGTGGGGGAATTGGAGTCTGCGAATCCTTATTTACTTCACCTTTTCACCTTTTCACCTTTATCACTAAGAAGATTGACTAGTTACTTATTTGTTTGGATTTTATGGACTTGGTTTTATCCATGTGTGATTTAAGCATATTGTATTTAGGGATGATCGAACGGTTCGGGTCCACCATCGGTTCGGCCCGAACATTGGGTGTTTCGGCCGAATTTAGAACTTTTTGCCCAAAAAGTTCGGAATTCGGCAACCAGAACCGACCAAAATGCAATGCTTCAGGAAATGGGCTTTAAAAGCCCGTGATTGGACCAGAACCATTAGCAAAAGCCAATTGAGGGGGCAGGAGAATGCTAGGAATGTGATTGGAGTGACTAGGGGGTCCCTAGACCAATCATTAGTGAATACACCCCCCAGTATATAAGATCGCCCATATTCCTAGCATTGTTATACTGGACATGGAAGAGAGTGGAAGCAGTTCTGTTAATTTTACTTGAAAAGTGTCATTTAGCTATTTATTAGTGTGAGGAAAGGGATATCTAGTGTAGTTAGAGTGCTCCTTTACACTTAAGTTAGCTTCAAAAATTTAGTTTCTGTAGGGAAAGTGTTAAGTGTAAGGGGACAGTAGTGTAGTGTAGGGTTAACTGGCAGTGACTGCTATGGCAGGGTGACAAAACCCTTCCATAGCAGGGTGACCGCTATAAAAAAATTATCATTTCTCTGAATTGCTTCGGCACACCCATATGGCTTCTCACCAGCCAAGCATTTTTCATGCTGCAGGGGCTGCCACTGCCAGTGCTTTTTTGAGGACATGTTTGATGTCAGACATGACATCTGAACATGTGTATAGGGGGTATATATACACATATATGTCTGTATATATACCCCTAGACATATATAGGTGTGATAGTAGCAGAAATAAATGCTTGCGCTAATGAAATCATTTACAGTAATATATTTCTGCTACTATCACATCTATATATGGCTAGGTGTCTATATACATATAATTATGTGTGTATATATACCACTATACACAAGTTCAGATGTTTTGCCTGCCTCAAAATTACCCCAAAAAATGCCAAAAAACGCTAGCGTCAAAAAAAAAATGCCCAGGTGTGTTTTTGCTGGCATTTTTTGGGGGGTTTTGGAGGCAGGCAAAACATCTGAACTTGTGCACAGTACCACTATACACAAGTTCAGATGTTTTTCCTGACTGCAAAGAACCCAAAAAAATGCCTGCTTTGAAACCGGCAAGGTGTGAAAACCGAGGAGAGAAGCTAACCCCCTGAGCTGAAAGTTTTCTAATACAAACAATCCTTTTTTTTTCTGGTTCTGGACATGCTACAGAGCTGAAACTTCACAGGTACACCTTTTAGACCCCCCAGACACAAAATCACACAAAAAAAGTTCTTAAAAATTTTCATTTTTGATAAAAAAGCCAATTATTGAAAAAATTAAAAAAAAAAGAGATTTTTTGATTTTTGGACTTTGGATTTCAGATCTGGGGGGGGGGGGGTCTAAAAAGTGTACATGTGAAGTTTCAGTTCTGTAGCATGTCCAGAACCATAAAAAAAAAAAAGATTGTTTGTATTAGAAAACTTTCAGCTCAGGGGGTTGGCTTCACTGCTGTAACACCTTGCCGGTTTAATAGAAGGCATTTTTTTGGGTTCTTTGCAGTCAGGAAAAACATCTGAACTTGTGTATAGTGGTACTGTGCACAAGTTCTGATGTTTTGCCTGCCTCCAAAAACCCCCAAAAAATGCCAGCAAAAACACACCTGGGCATTTTTTTTTTGACGCTAGTGTTTTTTTTGGCATTATATGGGGTTCTTTTGAGGCAGGCAAAATATCTGAACTTGTGTATAGTGGTGTATATACACACATCCATATATTTATATACACACCTAGACATATATAGGTGTGATAGTAGCAGAAATATATGCTTGCGCTAATGAAATCATTTACAGTAATATATTTCTGCTACTATCACACCTATAAAATCTCTCTTTTTTTTTTTTTTTTAATTTTTTCAATAATTGGCTTTTTTTTATCAAAAATTACAATTTTTAAGAACTTTTTTTGTGTGATTTTGTGTCTGGGGGGTCTAAAAGGTGTACCTGTGAAGTTTCAGCTCTGTAGCATGTCCAGAACCAGAAAAAAAGATCATATAGGTGTTAAAGGAGGGTCCCACATCCCTGTTCTACTGAAAAATTATCTTTTTTTTTTCATGGTTCTAAACATGCTACAGAGCTGAAACTTCACATGCACACCTTTTAGACCCCCCAGATACTAAATCCAAAGTCAAAATCAAAAAATCTCTCTATTTTTTAAAATGTTTTCAATAATTGGCTTTTTTATCAAAAATGACAATTAAGAACTTAAAAACTTTTTTTTGTGTGATTAATAGTTAATGGGGCATGACCCAGAACCCTAGGCACTTTTTAGGGGCATTTATTGGGTTTTAGGGCTTAAAAATAGTTTTTTTTGATTACCAAAGTTCGGGTCCCATTGATTTCAATGGGGTTCTGAAATCCAGGTCGAACTTTCGGGAAGTTCGGATGTTCTGGCCGAACCAAACTTTTCAAAAGTTCGATCATCCTTAATTGTATTAAACATTTGTTGATACACACTGTTCACATATATGTATTTAAATGCTTTGATGTATTTTTTCACCTATATTACTGAGCGTACTCGCTTACTATTCCATTTACATTCACTCCATCATGGTTGGAGTTTCAGTTGCTGCTATTGTAATATAATTCAAACTTTTGTGCACCTTTTTTATTCTTTAACAATCATTTAATAAATGTTTCATATTCACAGCAAACTCAGCCATTCATCCATGCCTCTGTGGTTTATTTTGTTGAGAAATCACTTTAAAAAAGACCACCCTAGCATTTTTAGCCACAGCCACTTTGAAAAACGCCGCTCTAGCATTTTTAGCCGCAGCCATCCTGGAATCCATCTGCCCTTAGCTCATGCATGCACACAAAAGGGTGTGCTTAGCTGGGAAAGTCCCTCCTCCCTTCCAGATGAAAACAAATGCCCAAAGCCTAACAACCCTCTGAAAAGCATTCCATTGAGATGTATGCAAGCATTATGGCCTAGCCCAGAAACCAGAAAGCAACTGATGAAAAGTGAAAAAAGAGTTTAATACAACTGTAACTCTCTTTTTGGGGGGGCGGCTGGGTTATGACAAATGGTCCTCCTCAAGCAAGATATTGCACTAAACCTGTGGGTCAAAAAGAGAACCAGATCCATAGCTAAGTGGAAGAGTGGGTTAGATAATAAAGTTGGCAGGACAGGGCCTCTGTGAATAGAGGAGATTCCCTTCCTGGGAAATTAACCAATAATCTAATCAAAGTAATTGGGAGCAGAAGAACTGCTGAGACCAATATATAACATTAACCATATGTATATAGATGCGCATCTGTATGAAAACAATACAATCTTAATATAAAAATAGTTTAATAGCAGTACATACTGTACATCCAGTGTACAAACAGGAAAATCAGGAAAGAGCCTAACTCGAGTCCTCGTGAAAATGTGTAGATATAACCGGACATACAGGTGCATCTCATAAAATTATAAATTCATCAAAAAGTTAATTTATTTCAGTGATTCAATTCAAAAAGTGAAACTCATATTTTTTTTAGATGCGTTACACACAGAGTAATATATTTCAAGCATTTTTTACTTTTAATTTTGATGATTATGGTTTACAGCTAGTGAAAACTCAAAAATCAGTATCACAGAAAATTAGAATATTACATAAGACCAATAAAAAATAAGGATTTTTAATACAGGCTGGCTTACTGAAAAGTATGCCCATGTACAGTATAGTATGCACTCAATACTTGGTCAGAGGTTCCTTTTGCATGAATTACTGCATCAATGAGGCGTGGCATGGAGGCGATCAGCCTGCGGCACTGCTGAGGTGTTATGGAAGCCCAGGTTTCTTTGATAGTGGCCTTCAGATGCCTTGTTGGGTCTGGTGTCTCGTCTTCCTCTTGACAATACCCCACAGATTTTCTATGGGGTTTGGGTCAGGCGAGTTTGCTGGCCAATCAAGCTCAGTGATACCATGACCATTACACCAGGTATTGATACTTTTGGCAGTGTGGGCAGGTGCCAAGTCCTGCTGGAAAATGAAATCAGCATCTCCATAAAGCTGGTCAGCAGAGGTAAGCATGAAGTGATGTAGAATTTCCTGGTAGAGGGCTGCGCTGACTTGATAAAAAGATATTGCACTAAACCTGTGGGTCAAAAAGAGAACCAGATCCATAGCTAAGTGGAAGAGTGGGTTAGATAATAAAGTTGGCAGGACAGGGCCTCTGTGAATAGAGGGGATTCCCTTCCTGGGAAATTAACCAATAATCTAATCAAAGTAATTGGGATCAGAAGAACTGCTGAGACCAATATATAACATTAACCATATGTATATAGATGCGCATCTGTATGAAAACAATACAATCTTAATATAAAAATAGTTTAATAGCAGTACATACTGTACATCCAGTGTACAAACAGGAAAATCAGGAAAGAGCCTAACTCGAGTCCTCGTGAAAATGTGCAGATATAACCGGACATACAGGTGCATCTCATAAAATTATAAATTCATCAAAAAGTTAATTTATTTCAGTGATTCAATTCAAAAAGTGAAACTCATATTTTTTTTTAGATGCGTTACACACAGAGAAATATATTTCAAGCATTTTTTACTTTTAATTTTGATGATTATGGTTTACAGCTAGTGAAAACTCAAAAATCAGTATCACAGAAAATTAGAATATTACATAAGACCAATAAAAAATAGTATAGTATGCACTCAATACTTGGTCAGAGGTTCCTTTTGCATGAATTACTGCATCAATGAGGCGTGGCATGGAGGCGATCAGCCTGCGGCACTGCTGAGGTGTTATGGAAGCCCAGGTTTCTTTGATAGTGGCCTTCAGCTGCCTTGTTGGGTCTGGTGTCTCATCTTCCTCTTGACAATACCCCACAGATTTTCTATGGGGTTTGGGTCAGGCGAGTTTGCTGGCCAATCAAGCACAGTGATACCATGACCATTACACCAGGTATTGATACTTTTGGCAGTGTGGGCAGGTGCCAAGTCCTGCTGGAAAATGAAATCAGCATCTCCATAAAGCTGGTCAGCAGAGGTAAGCATGAAGTGATGTAGAATTTCCTGGTAGAGGGCTGCGCTGACTTGATAAAAAGTGTCAAAAGTAGTTAAGCAAATCAGACATATGATCTACATTGCACATCATGATAACATAAATAGTAATCCAACAGGCAAACCAAAATCATCCAGGTCCCCAAAATATATAGTGAGAACGATGGTCCCCCACCAATTTGCCCCATGTTAGGCAGAGGAGGAGGGCAGGAAAGGGAAGGGAGGGAAGACAGGGGGGGGGAGGGTAGGAGGGCAGACAAATCAAGCAAAATGTACTTAGATCCACGACCAATGAGTCTAGCCTTAACCCATGCCCCCCAGACCTTATTGAACTTTTTTGGAAAATGATGTCAGAGATAGGTAAGTTTGTACAGGGGCAACACCCCGTTAACAAGGGAGCACCATTGTGATATCATGGGGGGGTCGGCTGTTTCCAAACCAGGTAAATAGACGTTCCAGCATAGTACAAGGCATAAAACAAAAACAAACTCTTGTGATGCGTGATGTTGAATATGTCACATACACCAGATAGGAGAAGCAATGGATCCATAGGCACTGTCACCCCACAGATATTGCCATGGTCAGACACAACCTCACTCCAGAAAGATTGCAGAATAGGGCAAGACCAAACAATGTGCATAAAGGTACAAAACACTACAGTACATTTGGGACATGTGGGGTCTAGTGAGGGATAGATCATAGAAAGGCGGTGCAAGGAGTAGTATACTCTGTGTAGGAATTTAAGTTGTATCTATCTGTCCCTAGCAGAGATCATGAAGGGGAAATATTGCTGTATACTTGCTTCCCAGTCTCCAACTGTCAAGGTAGAAAGATCACCCTGCCCCACATCAAAGAGACTTTAGATGTGTCCGCTTGGGCCAGGCACTGGTATAAAGCAGACAGTTGTTTGTCGAGTTGGTCAGTTAACAGCAAATTTTCAACCACATGGGATGCCAGCACCAGTGGAAAGGTAAATGGTGATTGTGCTGCATGCCAGAGTTGTAGAAATCTTAAGTACATACAAATGGTAACTGAGAGGTTACCTTTTCCTGGAAAACGTGTTTCTGAGACTTCGCTCAGTCAAAGGAAGAGTGGTGGAGAAGGCAACCGGCTGACTGATGCCTTTAAACAAAGCTTTAGTCAGCGCCCAGGGCTGTTAGGTTTAGGCAACCATCGGCAGGGTCTGCATCATATGGTGCAGGCATATCTAGGGGCAAGAGCAGACTTGGAGACATTTCCAACTGAGCATCTGCTGGGTTACTAAGTCTTGAGGATGGTCCACTGGCCAGAACTTGCTCAATATGCAATTGAGCTACTGGCCTGTCCTGCTTCCAGCGTGCTTTCTGAATGGACATTCAGTGCTCCTGGAGGTTTTGTGACGGATAAAAGATTGCGTCTGTCAACAGACTCCGTTGACCGGCTTACATTTATCAAAATTAATCAGTCCTGGATTAACAGCAGCTATAAAGCCCCTAATGCTGATGTAACTGATTGAATTTGCTAGGAATCTGGTATCCCTTGAAGACTATGCTGCCTATCCTATTCCTGAATCTTGATTATGCTATCTTCCAACAATGTTTTTGGTTTAGGGCACCACCAACACCCAAGGCCCAACTTATCTGCACCTGTTTGATAGGTGAATGTAATTTCATTTTTTTTCTAATATTTACCAGTAGGGTCAGTCCCTGCACCCAGCAAGGGTAACTGTGAGGGCTTACAGTGTTCATGCACCACTAGAGATGGGTAAATGGTTTGGGCTGAGAATAAGTTTGGCCTGAACATCGCCCCTTCGGGTACTCGCCTAACACCTGAACTTTCTCGGCACTTAGCGGGATGTTCGCCTGCCGAGTGCACAGTCAATAGGTTGTTAAGGTTTCCCTGCTGAGAGCTGAATTAAAAAAAATAATTGTAAAAAAAAAGTAAATTAAAAAAATTGGGGTAAAAACAGCTTGGGGGGACCCTTTGGGTCTGGTAAGGCTTTTAAGGGGAACCCCATGAAATAATTAAGAAAGAAAACTGCATGGGGACCCTCCCAAAATCCAAACTAGGCCCTTTGGGTCTGGTATAGATTTTAGGGGGAACTCCATGCCAAATTAAAAAAAAAAAATGGTGTGGGGTCCCCAACAAAATCAATACCAGGCCTTTATTTTATCCAAGCATGGAAGGAGGGGAGGGGGGAGCAATACATTACAGCCATGTTCAAGTTTAAATAAAAAAATTTCCTAGAATTGTCAGTATTGCTGCAGCAGGCTCTATACATCATAAAGATCATACAGATACATCACTTTACAGGCAGACTAAGGGGACCCCCCAGGCACCATATTTAAAGGAATTTTTATTTTTACTGTTTCACTTCAAGCATCGTTAAAATCACTGCT
Source organism: Pelophylax lessonae (assembly GCF_965119305.1). Taxonomy (NCBI): domain Eukaryota; kingdom Metazoa; phylum Chordata; class Amphibia; order Anura; family Ranidae; genus Pelophylax; species Pelophylax lessonae. The sequence goes on along the minus strand of NC_138771.1, from coordinate 88,772,976 downwards.
CTTTTAAAAACAATCTTTTTAAAAAATTAATACATGTCCCCCAGGGTAGTACCCAGGTCCCCGTATACTTTTTATGGCAATAACTTGCATATAAGCCTTTAAAATGAAGAATTTACATTTTTCGTGTTTATGTCCCATAGACTTTATTAGAGTTCGCATGTTCTCTAGAACTTTTTCCCTGGTCGAAATGTTCTGGGGAAGACCGAACGGGGGGTGTTCAGCCCATCCCTAGTTTCTAATCTGACATGCAATCAGACTTCTAACTACCTGAAATGGCTGTTGTAAGCTTCATCTAGCTCTAGCCTATGCTGGTTTTTAAGCCCCAAACCCTAAACTATAACTAGCAATATAATCCCAGACCCAAAGGGACAGAATTAACTAAAACAACATGAGCTGCATATAAGCTCTAATGCAATAAACGGGTTCACTTACTTACATACAGCAAGGTGACAACTCATGTCACCTTGTCCCTCATGTTGGTATGATCTATATAGTTGTATAGAAAAAGCACTACTTGTCTATCAAAAAGTGTTTTCCAGTGCTAAACCTTTCATCCAATTTCTAAATTGCTGCATTTTTAATTTCCAAAAGCCAATATAAAGGAATAGTAGTGGTAAAAAAACTTGTGGGTTTAACCAATCCTTTTTTTGTACAAAAAAGGGAGCATGGCTAAGGGTGTGCCCTTTGCCTACATACTTTTTCTAACAGTTGTCCCTTATTCCCGACTCAGAAAGTTGGGTGGTATGCACTGTGCATGTGAAATAACAATGGGACAAAAATAATTCTGTCACAAGGATTTAGCTATACACTCAAGAAGCTATGGGCAGCAGTAGCAGTCCCTGTATGTATAACCTCATGTGGCTTAGTTATCTGTCTGTCTCTTCACTTCCTCCTTCTGGCGTTTACAAAGCCTCTCCCCAAGACAGGAAGTGTTAATACATAACTATACATAACACTGTAATATTATCAGCTAACCATAGAGGGCAGCAGGTCCCTACGCAAGTAAATATATTATAACTTCCTATTTATTTACTAATGCCAGCAGCATAAGGAATTAAAATTGTTAATGTTGAAGGAGTTTAGTTTTGATATAAATGTTTTGTTCGGAATTCACACATTTGAATTGAAAAAAATAAATGAATCTACTTTAAGAACATTTTAGGTATCCTTTCTACATGTTTTTCCATGAACAATTATTGCACCTATCCCAGTAACTGATTTACCGGCCCTTTAATTACTGATATGCAGCAAATACCTCCCGCCACCTTCCCTTTTGAAGAGTCAAGTTGTTGTTTTAAGATATTTACCAACAAAGCTGGCCTAATAAAACTGTAGGGTGCACCTCTACTCTTGGCTTTAAAGTAATTTGCCTTTAATAAACAGCAGTTAAATGAAGTATATAATTGATGACTTATTTAATGATGATGTTTTAAAAGGTTATATTATTGGCTTTCCTTGTACTATAGTGCTTCACAATTAATGACCTACTTGATGTGAAATGTAATGGCTTGGTCCTATTGCTTTTCATTAAATGTCACGTCCTAGGATCCTTAAACCTCTGGGAAAGATAGTCACTTTATTTTAAAATGATCTGCCCTACAATAACAAGTTGAATATAATGGAGGCAGAATTTTGATTAAATCAATATAGCTTTGTATTAATATTTCAGTAATAAAGTGTGCACTGGATAAAAGAAATGCAAACCACAAATGTATAGTTATTAACAGACAAGTGAAAAGAAAGGAAAAAGACAGATTATCATATTTCAAAGCATATTCATGTATTTTTTTCCCTCAAAAATCACTTATTATCACTTACATATTGATCATTCTTGCAGTTGTTTGTCTTGTAATGCTGTAGATGGAAACATGTCCTAAGTTATTGAGAAGGAACCTTGGTAACCTGGAGTTTTCTTTTAACCTGTGATAGAAAGACTAACTGTCTCAGATTCTTTGGAAATTATGCATGATGAAGAAGACATAAATCACCTAAGGAGATCAATTTCATGACATGATACCACCGACATATAACTACCTGCATATTTGCAGTTAGTCATACCCACACTGCAGCTATTCAGTACAATTATCACAATATATGGATAAGTTGCTATCTGATGGTAGAGTTGAGTTGATAGTAGTATATAAAACCTTCCCTGGAGGCTTAGGTTGGGTTCACTTCCAATGGCATATGAGTGCAATAACTAAAGTTGATTCCAAGTGTAGCTAGCTGTGCTGCCGGCTGTATGTGTCTCTCTCCCTTTACATCACTCTCCCCATCTTCAGAAGCTGCCTCTCACCCTGAGTTTCCCTGCTGTGTGAGCAATGGAGCCGCTCTGTATGATCCCCCGCCCACTCCTGCGCTCCTCCTGGGGACTTGAACCAATCAGAGGTGAGGAGAGGGCTTGCTATGCAGACACGGAGAAACATGAGAAGTGTAGTCCTTAACTGCTTCTCGACTGCCAGCAGTACATTTACTGCTGGTGGGCAGCTCTTCCAGGGTATGTCATGGTGACCTGCCCTGTTTCGAGGCGCACATGTACACACCCCTTGCTTATCTGTGCTGTGATTGGTCACAGCACGTATTTGTCAGCATGTTACAGCCAATGATTTTGCCTGTGGTGATAAGGATCCCAAACACATCTAGAGAGGTCTGGAGAGATATTGAAGCCTGTTTTAAAGGGCAAGGTGCTTAATTATATTCTTGAGGTAAGCAGCTAGTGTGACTGGTGGTAGATAACACTTGATGACACACAGTAATATATCCTTCTTTCTGCATTTCAAAAACGCCTTTTTTAGGAATATTCTTCCTTCCACTCTCTCTTACAAGGTTGTATTTCTGCGTTTGTTTAAACTGGTGGCTTTGTCCTGTAAAAAATATTTTCTGATCATGCACAAGGGCTACTGAAAAGGAAATGTATGTATACATGCTATTAAATGAGAATAAAAACAGGTAACCCTAAAGGCACCAAAAGACAATTCATGGTAAAATAGAAACCCACCTTGGAAGAGAAAAAGAGAAAAATAAAAAATGTTGAGTAAATATGTTGATGGGAAAATAGATATAAAAGAGTAAAACGATTCTGCTACCTGAGATCCAGAACACATGATGACATTAAATCACTCCAGCAAAATGCAAAAGTAGCTGCTGGAGAGATGTCTTTACTCACCTAAACCAGAATTTTGTCACAGGAATTTAGAATTTAGGTTTGGAGAACTAGTCGCAAACCAACTGTTATATATGTAGTGGGATCTGATCACTTGGAAAACAGGGGGAAGGTGATATACAAGATGGCAAAAACTGGTTCAAGTATATATAATAGCAAAAACAAAAATGCAAAAAATCTAATACCACTTATTAGATGTAATGACAGTACTAGTTTTCTGGATTTTTTGTTTTTTTTCCACCTGGTGATCCCCTTAGTTACACACTGCCTGTCCAAGGGGACCAATGCTTGTGGGCAGGGCCCCCTTGCCTGTGCACACTTGGGGGTACCTCTCTTCACGTGAAAGTGTGCATCAATGCTTGGGACCAGGCAGGGCTGCATTCACGTGAAAGTCAATGTTAAGGTAGAACCCCAGCCATACACTATGTGCAGTAGTGTGATGTACAGTGTCTCTGTGTCAAAATGGACCGTCCCATGGGATTACACACTCTTAAATGATGTACAGTATGTTGCATTTAGGAAGGACACTGCTGAGTCCATGCCCTCTCCACCAGGCCATCCCACTCCTAGTGACAGAATGGGGTCCCACCATGCACCTAGTGTGGACCTTATGTGTGCACTTAATTAACTCTTTCCCTTTCCTGTACCATACAGCTAGGTACATGGGGTCTCCATACTGCGGGTTCAGTCCCCGGTACTGTGGGGAAACCAACCACTAGGGAGAGAGGCAGAACAATGGCCCACTCACTACCGGAGGACCTGTCACCTACACTAGGTACGACGCTTATTGATCAGCTGCTATACAGCAGTTCATGGTTACCCGTGGCAAAAACATTCCTCCTCTGACTTTTCTGCAGAGTTAACCCTTCGTAGTGGCTTTCTGTCTGTACTCTGTGAGTGCTTTACAGGCCTTGTTCTTCTGATATGCCATGTACCGCCATGCACCCCTTTGAAATAACTTCAGACCAGGCGCGAGACAGGTTTAAACACTTTACTGCAAATCTTGTAGTGCAAATAATACAGTCACGTCAAACATCTTCACAGAACCCTGTGTACCTTAGCAGAAAGAATTCCACATGTGGCAAAGACCTTACAGGCACAGTCCTTTGGGATGCAAAGTTGAATGATGCTCCAGCTAAATTTTTCCTGGATCTGGGCCTCCTTGCTTCTCACGCGGTCCCATTCTCTCCCTGAACCCAGCCTTCCCCTGAATATATACAGTTTGCAGCATAAATGAGTTCAACCCAACAGATTTGTCAGAAAACCGTTACTTACCTTTCAGAATCAACATTTTCTATGGGACACTTTACTACAAAATACTCCCACAAATGCGGGCCATTGATTACAACCAACATTTGGTAATTTGCACACACAAAAAAGTATTTTTCCTAACAAATTAATTCAAGATCATGTTGGAAAAATACATTTTAGACAACTAAATCCTAATTAACAAGAATTCAACTGCTGGTTAGTCTATATATTCATTAAACAGGTGTCCAGCAGACAGTTATATTTATAATTATAAAAGGGTGTTACTTAGCAAAGAAAGCCCCTTCCCATTTCATGCTGTCAGCAATGGCACCACATGGAAGAGAAGTGTCACAAGGCCTGAGAACTAAATTAATTTCTTTACACAATAAAGGTGAAGGATGCAAGAAGATAAGCAAATATTTACTTATCAGTTAGAATCCTCTAGCAAATGTGATACAACAATTTTAACAAAGATGGAACTGCAACCATCTCACAGAGACGTCCAGGCCATCTAAGGAAGTTAACACCTCAACAAGTGCGTCTTCTGAGGAGAAGGGTTAAAGAAAATCGCCATGAAAATTCACTGCAGCTAGCTAAAGAAATAGAAAGCAAAACTGGGGTGATTTTTCCCGTGACACAATACAGCCTACACTGGAATGGAATGTCATGCATGGGTGTAATCCACGAAGGAAGCCTCTCTTAAATCCCATGCACAAAAAACACCTAGAATTTTCCAGGGCCAAAGCTGAATATGAAGACTACTGGGAATCTGTACTCCGGAGTGATGAGACCAAGATAAATGTTTTTGGAACTGATGGCTTCAAAACTATATGGTGTCGCAAAGGTGATGAGTACAAAGAAAAATGCAAGGTGCCTACAGTGAAACATGGTGGTGGTAGTGTACTTCTGTGGGGCTGCATGAGTGCTGCTGGTGTCGGTGAGCTGCATTATATTGATGGTATCATGATTTTACAGATGTACTGCTATATACCATCCCTCCGTGCCCTTTGTCATACGCACTTTTCCAACATGACAATGATCCAAATCACACATCTAAGGTCACTGTTGCATTTCTGAAGAAGAACAGGCTGAAAGTGATTCAGTGGCCAAGTATGTCTCCTGATCTGGACCCAATTGAACACCTATGGTGAATTCTACAGGGGGCAAGTTGAGCTTCATTCTCCATCCAGAATCCAGGCTCTAAAAGAGGTCGTTCTTGAAAAATGGAAAAATATAGATGTTGCAATATGTCACCAACTTGTTCATTCCATGCCTAGAAGACTTGGTGCTGTCCTTACAAATCACAGAGGTCAAACAAAATACTAGATGTAGTAGCTTTTGGTGTGTGGTGTATTCATTCTTGCATCAACTAATTTAAATAAAACTGAAGAATATAATCTAAGTTATATTATTAACCTTACTTTCATGTAATGTGCTAAACAAATGTTCTATAAAACTCAATTAAATAAACAATTTCCAAAATTGTGGAAATTGTTCTTGTGCTCTTGAGATATTGGTTAAATTCTTACTTTTCACAGATGCTGAGCACTGTATATAGACCGGGGTGGAGGGCAGAACCCAAAAATCTGGGGAAACGGGTAAATCTTTACCTAACCCTTTCCCTACCTGGGACTAGAGGACTAGAACTAGCTAAAAAGTAACCCCACATTAATATGAACCTGCCTACATGCATACTCACCTTACTGTATCTTTAGAAATGTGGGTTTGTCATCCTAGGTCAGAGCAAAAAAAGGAAAGTTAATTCTAGAGCCTGATCATACTATCCACATACCTTAGAGTCTGTACATTAACAGACTGTAAAGACTTTCAAATGGCTGACCAGAAAATCTCTAACATGATATTATACAAACTAGTATTTAGTAGAATACTGCGTCACCATACATCACTGTTAGGGCAGTTGCAGTGTGCTCTGTGTCTTACTAACACCACAAGCTTCTAATCACAACTCTGAACTAGCAATGACATATACTAAAGCCCCATCATGCTCAAGTCACTATCACTATGTGAACAAAGAGACAATAGTATGTGGCAGACTTTATAGACAAACCACACAAGTACTCTATACCCAACTAGACCATGGGACAAATAATTTATTGCCTAATTTTGATTTTACACTTTATTTCATCCCCGTGACACAAACATACACAAAACTACTTTATTTTTTTATTCATTCCCTGTTATTTCCATTTTGATTAGACTCTAAAATTCTGTTCAATAACAAGGGCTAACCACATCTGAATCAGCTTATTTCTCAGTTGGCACTCCTCTTATTCTAAAGCTTGGCACTGGCACCTAATAAATATAATTTATGATTCCAAGTCCCAATTATCCTCTTATTTTCTGACCAATGAAGACTTAGCTGCAGATAAAAAAATATAGTCTGTGAAGATCATACAATTGTATTAGAAATACATTTTATTCAAAAGGTTACATAAGTTTTCATCTCAAGCATTATTTGTAATGCTAACTACGGCAAGGAGAAGGCTTATATTCAACCCCAGATAGTGGGAAAAAAATGTTCCTATGGGTAATACAAACTTAAAAAGGAACCACCTTCAACAGTATAATAGCAAGACAGCAAATTGATCCTCAATTATTCATATTTTGACAAAACGGTTGTACAGGTATATCTTTTTTTCCACAGCGCTTTGTAATGCAATGACAACAATGCACACCTTCAGCCGTATAAATCAAAGGGTTAACATTTATGAAGCCTTCCTAAAACCAAGAATGGGATCAAGTAATCAGTACAGGGTAGTTGCACAATTTCACACCTTTCGTCCTCTCCTTGCACAATTACATCTGTCTTTCCATGGTGATTGGACAGAGTGTTGGTGATGCCTATTTAGGTATATGCTGGGGTATTTTCCTGACATTAATTAGAACTGAAAACTAAAGGCCTGTACACATGAGTCGAAATTCGGCCGGGAATTTTCATCTTGTTAGTATGATGCTTCCGACAACCCACTCCGACTTTTTGGCCGAAAAAAATCTGGTGTGCAGGCTATAAAATTTTTGTCTTCCGTCAAAACACGTCCGATTTTTGTGCAGTCAGTACAGATTTCGACAGGGAAAAATCTTATGAGCAAGACTGGGCATGCTCAGAGAAGAAAGAACACAAAGAAAGCAAACCAACACATGACATCACTTCTGAAGTAGAATTTTGTCGTGCAGGAAAATTCGTGTGCAGTCTAGGCACATTCCAACCAACAAAACACCACTCTGGACAAAAGACGGACGACCGGTCGGCGGAAATTCATTGCGTGTGTACTAGGCTTTAGTTTGGGCAAGCTATTAAACTTCTTCTACATTACAGAACAAATCCAGTTGCAAGTGACTAACTACTACTAGAAACACATTAAAATAGCATTTTTCTGAGTCTTGTCTGTAACATAATGTTATTTCCTGGTAAACACACCAAAAGATTTGTTATTTTTACACTTCATGTAATAAGGTGACAATGCACTCTTTCTGCAGTGAAATTGTACAGCATTGTTGTCACTTTGTAGACTTAGAGGAACATGCTGTTTAAAATTTTAAGTAAGCAATAAACAAATTAAACCCTAACTACAGCTAACACTTCTAAGCAGATGCAGAAACATTTTTTTCTATTGAAAAAAAAAGTTAAATTCAGTTCTTCCAACAAAGGTTAACACGTGAGTGACTTCTGAGGTTTCTTGGAAGTTCTGGTGTTTATTTGCCAGATTTCTCCTACGTTTCCATATTTTGGCAGCATTGTGTTATTATCTTATCAGACAGAGATTCCGAGGGCTTCACAATCCATTCTGCACAGTATTTATGTTTAAGCTCTTAATTTTGAACAATATTTAGTACAAAAACCCTGCACTATTATTTATAAAAAATGACACTATCAAAAAAAAAAAGTTGAAAGAGCAGCTGTCACTCCATAGTGCAATCACCACACCACACTAATATCAATATTAAAACCAATGTGCCCAATTTGGTGTTTTCTCACCTGATACGATGGATCCCTTAATATTAATCAAAGTGGTCAAAAACACTCACATAGGCAACAGGTGAGCAGTACCCAGGTCACATCTTCATATTCCGCAGCTCTTGCATAAAAAGACTGAAAGAGATTTCCTGTATGCAAATAAAATCTAATAGTGCAGTATTACCAATTACTTTTTAATAAAAGAATAAAAAGGTGTAACACTGATAATGTACAGAGACACAGCATGCATATACACAGTGCAGCTCAGCAAGATGGCGCCCCCCCCCCAGCGTGATGTTGTCTCACAGGTCCCACCTACCTCACACATGCTGGGAGTCCAATGCACCCCTGTGCCTGTAAGGAAGGATGGGCTCCCCCCAGACTCATATGCTCTCTATATATCCATTATAATGCATGTGCTTCCCCTGTGGAGGCTCTCAAAAGTTAGGGCTACAGATAATACTGGGGCGCCATGGAGTGGCTCTGCAGCGTACGCATGAATTTTCAAATATGTGCAAATGAAACCCCTGTTTTTAACGCATAATTTTAGACAGGATAATGCAGTTGGTATCAGGCTGGTCGGTAAGTTGAGCTGGAATTTTCTTTGGTTTAGTTTGACATACCTCACGCACATCACCCCTCCGGGCTTTCCCAAAAGGCCTTTACACTTACAATCTTATTGGATGATCTATGGGACTGTTTTCACATTTTCTTTTTTTTACAACCTAGCTAGATGATTGTTTCCAAATTTTTTACTTTTTTTCTGCACATGATTTCTGATCATTGTGTAAATTTATGAGCTTTGTTGTTTATATGCACATTTAAGTCCACATTTGGTAGTTTTATATTAAGGAGCACTTCACTGTTAGTAGGTATACATTTGGCACAATAGTGCATCCTTTCCTGCTTTGTAATGCATTTTTTTGGAGAATCATTTGCGTTACTATTTACTGCGATGTGACTTCAGATCTGGAAATTGCAAACGTTGAATGTTTCTGAATTTTTCAAAAAATTTGCCTGAATTTCAGCTAATCAAACTTTTAGGAAATCTGCCTAACTCTATTCATAATAATATACAACACATTAAAAACTTTCCCCAGGTTACTTTTAAAAAACATTTTACTGTACAAATAATACAAATAGCCATGAAAGAACAAATAGGCTGAAATGGAAAAAAAAGGCAGTTTTAAAAAATACATGCTTCTAACGAAGGTTATTTTTATAAAAACACTTCAAATGTCAGTCATAAAGATAATGGGGTGTATTTAAAAAAAAGTGGAACATTTTATAAACTAAAGCCCTTTTGTGATGGAACCTATTTTCATCTTGTGTCATTATATAACTCTTTCTAAAAGTGAATAAAAAAAAAGCTTAAAGTGGAATGTCACCCAAAAGTGGAGGTTCCTCTTTTTCTCCTCCTCATCCCTTCTTTTCCAATATTTGTATTATTTTTTTTTTGGTGGGGGTAGCAGGTATGATTTTTGACAGATACCCACTCTCACTTTCAGTCGGATAGCCGTGGAAATCGAATCGGAATTCACACCCCCCTCCTTCCCCTGCAGCCCCTTGGAACATGTCACAGGTCCCAGGAGACTGTGGGGCCATTCACAGAGCATAGTGGGCAGCCAGATGTGAAGTTTCAAGGAGTCACAGTCAGCTGCCCACAGTAAGGACACTGGCGCCTTCATCTGAGGACTGGTGAAGAGCTGGGTCAGGTGAGGACATCGCTGGATATGAGGACAGGTAAAGTGTGTGTTTTTTAAAAGTCAGCGGCTACAATATTTGTAGCTGCTGGCTTTTATTTATTTTTTCTATAGGATGAAGATCCTCTATAAATCAGAAAAAAAAGCTAGAATGTACAGTATAATATCAGACTATGAATATTTTATATTTTTTTCCTCATCTGCAGAAGACTCTATTTAAAAGTTTATAAAAAATGTTTCCAGGAGTTCAAGACATTTGTTTTTTTATACACTTAAGTCTTTAAAAAGTTAAAAATGCACTGAGCCTGATTTTGCTAATCAATTAGATTTTATGTGTATACCAATCTATAGACAGTACCCGCACAAGCAAACCGTATCCTCACAGTATGTAACATGTGCCTGCAGTGAATCCATACAAGCTCCACCATACATATAGTAAGTTTATAAAGAACTGTGGTTTGCTGTGAAGTGTATGCTTCAGTGTCCAACTATAGTCAATCTATGGAATGGCACGTCTACAATAAAAAAAGTATTTTTTTTATTAATGACCACTGCTTTCAGCTGAATGGAATTTAAAAACTATAGGGAAAAGTTAGAGGTGCTAATTGTACCTAAACAGTACCCTTAAAGTAGAACTAAAGGCATATATATATATATATACAGTATATATATATATATATATATATATATATATATATATACAGGGCTCAAAATTTTAAGTCCTGAGCTACTAGCCAGGCATTAAGTGTTACTCGCCACCAGTTGCCCCACCCAACTCCTACACTGCCCCACCCAAAATATATAATAATAAGTAAAATATTAATAACAACATTATCAGTGCCCATCAATGCAGCCTACCAGTGCCCATCAGTGCAGCAGCATCAATGAAGCTTATTAGTATGGCCTGATCAGTGCCCATCAGTGCAGCCTCACCAGTGCCCATCAATGTAGCCTCACCAGTGCCCATCAATGCAGCCTCACCAGTGCACATCAATGCAGCCTCACAAGCACCCATCAATGCAGCCTCCCCTGTGCCCATAAATGCAGCTTCCCCTGTGCCCATTAATGCAACCTCACCTGTGCCCATCAATGCAACCTCACCTGTACCCATCAATGCAACCTCACCTGTGCCCATCAATGCAGCCTCACCCATTCCCGTCAATGCAACCTCATCCATACCCGTCAATGCAACATCACCCATGCCCGCCAATGCAGTTTCACCCGAGCCCCTCAATGCAGCTTCACCCGTGCCCATCAATGCAGCTTCCCCCGTGCCCATCAATGCAGCTTCACCCGTGCCCATCAATGCAGCTTTACCTGTGCCCATCAATGCAGCTTCACCTGTGCCCTTCAATGCAGCTTCACCTGTGCCCTTCAATGCAGCTTTAACTGTGCCATCAATGCAGCTTTAACTGTGCCCACCAATGCAGCTTTAACTGTGCCCACCAATGCAGCTTTAACTGTGCCATCAATGCAGCTTTAACTGTGCCCACCAATGCAGCTTTAACTGTGCCATCAATGCAGCTTTAACTGTGCCATCAATGCAGCTTTAACTGTGCCCACCAATGCAGCCTTAACTGTGCCCACCAATGCAGCTTTAACTGTGCCATCAATGCAGCTTTAACTGTGCCCACCAATGCAGCTTTAACTGTGCCATCAATGCAGCTTTAACTGTGCCATCAATGCAGCTTTAACTGTGCCCACCAATGCAGCTTTAACTGTGCCATCAATGCAGCTTTAACTGTGCCCACCAATGCAGCTTTAACTGTGCCATCAATGCAGCTTTAACTGTGCCATCAATGTAGCTTTAACTGTGCCCACCAATGCAGCTTTAACTGTGCCCACCAATGCAGCTTTAACTGAGCCATCAATGCAGCTTTAACTGTGCCCACCAATGCAGCTTTAACTGTGCCCACCAATGCAGCTTTAATTGGGCCCAGTAATGCAGCTTCACTTGTGCCCGTCAATGCACTTACCAGTGCAGGGGAAGAGAGAGGAAAGGAAGAGGAAATCTGGCCGGATAATCACAAAGCACGATCGTTTCGCTGTAACAGCTTTCATTGTAATTGCCGGGCGCTCGCCGACACAGACAGTCCCGCCTCCTAGCCCGACTCCTTTGATAGACGTCACACGTCCCGGTTGGCCAGTTGTTCTGTCTATCAAAGGAGTCGGGCTAGGAGGCGGGACTGTCTGTGTCGGCGAGCCCCGCTCTATGGTAATCCCGTCCATCGGCTTTCCTCTTCCCCTGAGCGGCACCCGGCCCCACGCTCGCCATAAATAATTTTCCACTCGCAAAATGCGAGTAGCGAGTGGAAAATTTGAGGGCTGTATATATATTTAGATATTTATATATATATATATATATATATATATTTTTTTTTTTTTTGAGTAGCCTAAGGGAGGGTTATATGCCAATTTTTCTTGCAAGCTGAAAACTAAAAAAAAAGTTTTGTGTTTGATTACATTTAACAATTTACCCTTTAAATACAGTAACTAAACTTTTGTTGAGGAAAGAACCCTCTGGGTCGTTCAGTACATTGCAGGGATTTTAACACTCTTTGTTGCAGATTCCTACCTTTTATTATTCTGAAGAAATAGCTGTTTGTTTGTTTCAATGTGCAAAATGAATGTGAATTGGAGTTTATATTTATCAGTTTACTAACAGACAGGGCTTTTTTTCTCAGAGAATAAGTACAGGAACTTCCCCCTTCTGAGTTCCCCCTTGTCTCCACCCGCTACCCACCTCTGAGCACCATTTAGCACACTCCACACCCCTTGCTTTTACATACATTTAGTGTTGGAGGTGCCAGAACTGCGTTCCTCCGTGTTCCTGATGAAAAAAAGCCCTGCTAAAAGAAATATCAGCCTGTGTGTCACACCGCTTCCTCAGACCCAATTTATCCAAAACTAAGCTCATAATATTTCCTCCCCCACATGCTTCTTCCCCTGAATTCCCTGGACTATGAAGAGATAACACAAGCGCCAGACTAAGTGTAGTACGTGTGGACATTTAATGAAAAATGGTGAACTGGTACACACAAAATGATCAAGATTCTATCAATAAATATACTATTCTGTTTTCAAATGTTTTATTATATTTATACTTTGGAAGTACGGACTGTCACGTTATGCCATGCTAATTCATGCATTGTTAAATTAGTGCCATTACTCTATCTAGTGTGGTTGCTGAAGTATTCACATGTATGTATGTATGTCACCATTGTAACGTAGGATCTATTGTCCGCCAGCGTGCCTTTATATGCCCCTGTCCAAGATGGCACTCACTAGGCCTGAGGAAACGTGTCGCCTAAGGTGTCACATCATATCCGGGAAGTGACGTCATCACCGACTCCCTGTGCATTCCATGGCTCCAGTAAGCGTCGGAAGCCACCGGTGCCATCCCGCAGAGTACACCAACCACAGCTGCCACCCGGACGTCTCGCCCCGTAGATGACTGATACACCACAGTGCTCAATGCCTATCATGTTTTACTTTTGTGTGTACCAGTTCACCATTTTCCATTAAATGTCCATACATACTACACTCAGTTTGGCACTTGTTTTCTCTCTTCAGTTACTCTCCAAAGCTGCTTCTTGCTTCTTACAGAGCTGCCACTGAATAAAGTCGATGTATGAACATAATGAACATTTTTGGGATTAACCACTGATTACCATTAATTTTAATTTATTTATTGCTTTTATTGTCCTTGATTCTGTTTGATAACTTCATCCTCATTAGCACTTGCATTATTGCGCCAACCCTCCTCCCCTTGTATTTATCCTGGAGTATGAACTATCCTTTCGGCCCCAAATCCAATCACTGTCCAAAGCTTGCTGCCCCAACATCTTCCTAAGCAACGACACCACAAAGCTTCTAATTCACTCTCTGGTTATTTCTCGCCTTGACAACTGCAACTCCCTCCTCATTGTATTTACTTTACATAGCCTATCCATTCTTCAGTCCATCATGAATGCTGCTGCCGGATACATCCACCTTACTAACTGTTCAGTGTCCTCTACCTCTCTCTGCCAAGCCCTCCATTGGCTTCTACTCACCCAACAAATTAAATTCCAAATACTACCAACAACTTACAAAGCCATCCACAACACGGCTCCCAGCTACATCACTAACCTAAACTACCAACCAAAGCCTTCTCTTCGTTCCTCCTAAGACCTTCTGCTCTTCAGCTCCCTCGTCACCTCCTCCCATGCTCGCCCCTAGGACTTCTCCTGAGCTTCTCCTATCCTAAGAAATCTCCTACTCTGTCTGCTTGTAGACGTTTCCTGAAAACCCTTGTCTTCAGAGAAGCCTACCCTGCCTTGACCTAACAACTGTACTTTCAATTTCTCCATTAGCTCATTCCTCACAGTTATTATCTTTTGTACCACTTGACCCTCCCTCTTAGATTGCAAGCTCTAACAAGCAGGGCCCTGTGATTCTTTGTGTATTGAATTGTACTGTAGCTGCACCATCTGTCCTAATGTTGTAAAGCTCTGTGCAAACTGTTGGCACTATATAAATCCTGAACAATAATAATGATAATTATCAATCAGCTGCTGCACTTGCAGGGTTCTAATGAGGAAAGTTGTAGGGTCTGCATCTCTTTGTCAATGATTTCCCTTTGGAAGAATGTCACCAAAAATTAAATTTTTGTTGTAGTGGAAGCCCTAAATCTGACTTGTATCTTAGTGTAGATCTTCTGGGAAAATCAGTAAACCAATGAAACGAGCAGGGAATGAAATTTCTGGAGGATTCTGTACCCCACCTGCGTACAGAATGCCTCCAGGTTGCCATATTATGCTACCTTTTCTCAGAAAATGACAGCGTCTGTAGATTATAAAGGAAAGGTAATTTTTAAAATCATTAAATTACAATACGACTTTTATGTCGCAATTACAGTATATGTGCTCTATTATTTATTTATTTGATTTTTTTCCATGAAAGTGGAGTTACCCTTTAAATTTAGCAGTGCACTTTCTGGTATGTGTATTCTAGGCATTTCTGTCCTGCAGCCTCATAGCTGTATATCTGCAGTTTGAGGTCTAAAGTACTCCCGTTTTTAAACGCTAGTCTCAAGAGATTGGGAGTTTGGAAAAAAAAAAGTGATTGGGAGTGAAATTCAGTGATGTCACTACTTTGCTCCTCACTCTTCTCCTTGTTGGAGGATGAAAAGTCTTGCCTCTACCAAGATGGCTCCTGCACACAAAGACAGTGTGCAGAACAAATCATTTTATAAATCCATAATGGCAAAAGATAAGCTGCAGGCAGACCACAGACAATGCTGCTGACTATTTCTTTGCCCTCTACAGGTATAGCAATCACAATTCAGTTCCTATTAGGGACCTTTCACACGAGCAGTGTGCTCAGCGGGCTCAGTTTTTGTCAGCGGGGATCGATCCTCCGAACCCTGCTGAGCAGACAGATGACAGCTCCGTCTCTGCTTACTTTGCAGAGATGGAGCTGTCAGATCCCAGCTCTCCTCTATATCTTCCTGTCCGTTTCCATCCGGTCCTATCCGATCCTCCAGACAGATGGAAAATAGGGTTTCCATCCGTCCCGATTTCATGGACAGGATTGGATCGATAGCAGTGGGTGTCAGTGGACATGTCACCGCTGACATCCGCTTATCCATAGAAGTCCACGGAGTATCCGATCAGGTCCACTTAAAAAACGGACAGGCGGACCGGATCGGAAAGCCCGTGTGGAAGGGGCATTGGAGTGTGTAGTGATATCATAAATGGTGACTATAAAAAATACTACAATGGAAAAAAGGCATAGTACACAAGGTGCTGGGGGCATCACAATGCCACGCACATTTTTGCCCACTGTGGCCATGGCAAACGTGCATATACAACTGAATACACTGCTGGTTGGAAGGTTCCACTAATAAATACTCATACATTTGTTGACTTTCTTGCATGGTCTATGGTTCTTTTTGAGAACCTTCACTGTTAGACACATTTAAACGCTTAGTGAGCTTATTTTATTTATTTTTTTAAAGTCCCATAAGTTGTTCTTTTATTTTTAATTTGTTTTAGGTAAAACTTGACGTGACTACTTTATGAAAACAGAAGGCAAAAAGTAGAACTTAGATGCTTAATGTATGCGGTATACTAGGGTCACCATATTGAACTGTCTATGGTATGTTAGGTAGATTTAGAGATTAAAGTGTTATTAAAGGCTTTTTTTATTTTAAAAATAACAAAGATGTTATAATTACCTGCTCTGTGCAGTGGTTTTGCATAGAGCAGCCCCCGATCCTCTTCTTCTCAGGTCCCTTTCCTGGCTCCTGCCGAGTGCCCTGTGTCCATTTATACACAGAGCCATGACTTGGCCATGTCACCTCTCTCTTCTCATTGGCTCACTGGCTGTAATTGATAGCAGCCAAAGCCAATGGCTCCTGCTGCTGTCACAGCCAATGAGGAGGGAGAGTCCCCAGAGAGTCAGGGCTCTCATGCACATCGCTGAATTGTGAATGATGGGGCTCAGGTAAGTGTTAGTGGGTACTTGGGGGGGGGGGGGGGTGAGCTGCTGCACACAGAAGGTTTTTTGCCTTCATGCATAAAATGCATGAAGATAAAAAACCTTGAAACTTTAGGACCACTTTAAGCTCATGCCTGCGATGTAAGTGTACCATAGCTTTTCATGCCCATTCTTGCTCATTTACTTAAGCAAATCAAGTCTATTGCATGTAATAAGTTAGCTGTATCCATAGCACAGAATCTGTATCCCCACTGGAGAGATTTTCCATAATTTCATGTCATTATAAGAAGGGAGGGGAAGTCTTCCAAATAAGGACAGATACTGTAAATACAAACTAGATGGAAGGTTTAAAGTGGTTCTAAAGTCTTAATGTATTCCCTGTATTAAGGGAAAAAATGTCCCAGTAACAGTATCACCTCCCACCTCCCATCCTTATCAATCTAGTGTGGTGCCAGTGTGTAATGGCTCTCTCCTCTCTCCCTGCATTCACAGGACACAAAGGCAGAGGTGGGAGCCATTGGCTCCTGCTGCTGTCAATCAAATGCTGTAAGAGGGGAGCAAGGCTGAGCCACGCAGTGTGTGTCTAAGGATGCACACAGCCCTGTTTGGGGGTGAGCCCGCGCTTTTGCCCCCATAGCAAGGGGCTTGCTATCGGGGAAGACACAGAAGGGAAGGAGCAGAAAGCTCCTCTGTGCAATATCATTGCACAGAGCAGGTCATTATAAAATTGTTTTTGTTTTAGGTTAAAAAAAAAAAGAATCCCTTGGAACTACTTTCATTTCTGATCTGTCCAAAATCATCTTTACCAAAAACCTAAAATAACCCTTAAAAATGTTATGTTAATATCACTTGGTTACTATGCTGGTAACACCATTTACTATAGTGGAGATAATGCACACCATCAAAACTGATTTGTCAGCTTTGGATAATTGCTGCAAAACTGCCACAGTAAACATTTGCACCCTGAACAAAAATGGAGGTCAGAGCAGGGGGTCCTGCTTAACATGCACCACTGGATTTTGCATACTTAAAATTCTACTGTGCAGCATGTTAATTAAAGTAAATTATGCTTAGGAGAAAAATGATAGCTTCTTGTAAACAGGCGCTTAGTTTGACTATTCATGTTTCATTATGTTAAAAAAAAGAACTGAAAATTATATCTCATTTACAAGGGTGTAATTTATTTGATATGAATGCCATTTTCTTTTTTCTTCTCTATTTAATCAGTGTGTCAAATTAAGGTATGCATAATTTAAGAAACGTGATAAAGCAAGAGGATAAAACTGATACCTCCTTTTCCCTAAAGGCTTGTTTACACCTGCAATGTTGGGCTGTGTTGGCCAGCATTGCCCAATTCAGTCCCAACACAAGAACTAGGCAATTTGCCTTCTCTCCTATGGTTTTAGGTTATTAGCTGCATTAGTGTGTTCTAACTTCTAATAAATGAAGGACATGTTGCATTTTTGTGCAATACGTGTAGAAACATTTCAATGTGTCTGGGCACACTACAGCATACCAGAATCACATGCATGTTAGCAAAAAAAAAGCAAGCACTGCAATGCATTTTCAAAAACAAACACCAGCATGTACACTTTATGCACATAAGAAAGTGTACTGTGGTAGTTTATTCACAAAAGCTTACTTAAAGAGTAACTCCACTTTTGTTGAAAAAAAAAAAATGAATCCCCTCTGGACGATTTCTGTACATTGTAGGTGTTTTAACAAACGTGCTGCAGATTCCTGTTTCTGCTTTGAAGAAAAAGCTGTTTGTTGTCTGCAGAGTAAATCTGAATTGGAGCATCTTTTTTCGTTTGTAATTAGCTGATGCACTTGCACTGTTCTAGGGCCAACTCACACCATTAATTGCACAGCAATGCGCTGTGTGTTCCTGTTCAGTTCACATGCGATGTACATAAGTGCTATTTCAGCCTATTTCTTTGAATGGGCTAAATTTGCGTCAGACTGCACCAAAAGTAGTGCATGCACTACCTAATAAAACGCATTGCATTTACAAACTGTGTTTTATGTGTCGTTAAAGTGATTGTAAAGTCTCATTTTCTTTTTTTTTTAAATAACAAATGTAGCACTGACCCGTAGAGCTTTCTGTGTGATGACTTCTTGGGTCTCCCTATGATTACCTACAGACAGTCACTATGGGACTTTTCACTCATCCATCCTCACTCTCGTTTGCTCCTTACTCAATAAACAGTCCAGGGGTATTGGTTTTATATTTATTGTGGAACTTGGATGGGAGAAGGGAAAAGTGGGATATTCCAACTTAAACTATTCACAGTTGATAAGGACAACTCTCACTCGGCCTCACCAGGTTATTTATGGAAGCAGTCACACTGCTTTAACCATTTTGACACTTGTATGGAAGAATTAGGTCCTCTTGCTCTCTCTAGCAGTAGACTTGATGCAACTACATTATCTTAAGGACACTTTTTAGCATTGCCTTGACTGACACCCATCCACTGACTCTTTTAGCAAAAGGGATGGCCCTCTTAGGACAGACCCCACGATACAGATCTGTACTCACTGTAGACAGAATCCGATCCTCTCCAGTGTCTCCCTTCCAGTCAGCTCTGCAGGACATCTGGGTTCAGCTTCTCTCTAACTCTCAGGCCCTCAGGTCGACCACCTGAGGCCGCATGGCAGCTTCTACAGAGCAGGGGCATCCACCCCGTTCCTCCGGAACCATCTCAAAGACCCCCTAGCACATGTACCCTTTGGATTTATACAGTCACCCAGCATACGCCGAGGCACTTTCCTCTGCCAATCACCAGGGCTGTAACAAATGCCTGCTCACTCACTTGTCAGGTTTCTTCCCACTGCCAATATGCCTTACTATTGGACCAGTGTGAAACATTTCAGACAAGCTGAGCTGCACCTGAGCACCATGAGCAGACCTCACTAATAGATCCTGCTCTCTGGTAGGCAGAGAGCAATATACATTTACCTGGCAATCTCTCTGGTAAGCAGAAAGACCCAAAAACGATACTCTCTCTCTAGCACCTACCAAGAAGGGTGCTACACAAACATGTTATACTTACCTCCTCTGTGCAGTGGTTTTGCACAGAACAGCCCGGATCCTCCTCTTCTCAGATCCCTCTTCGCTGCTTCTAGCTCCTCCCTCCTGTTGAGTGCCTCCTCAGCAAGCAGCTTGTTATAGGGGCACCCGGACCGAGCTGCAGCTCTGTGTGTCCATTCAGACATGGAGCTGCAGTTCAGCTCCACCCCCTCTCCCTCCTGATTGGCTAATTGACTGTGATTGACAGACACAGGAGCCAATGGCGCCACAGCTGTGTCTAAGCCAGTCAGGAGGGAAAGTCCGGGACAGCCGAGGGACTGGTGGACATCGCTGGACAGAGACGGGGCTCAGGTAAGCATTAGGAGTGCTGAGGGGGGCTGCTGCACACAGAAGGCTTTTTATCTTAATGCATTAAGATAAAAAACCTTCTGATTTTACAACTCCTTTAAGTTAATGATTCAAGTGCAGTGTGTTTTGAACATGGTTCAGGAAATGTGCACAGAATGTGAGTTTCCCACACTGTATTCTCCTGTGACCTAGCCCTTACAATTCCAGGTCTGCACCCTTTTAGAAGTGATTAACCCTTTGGGAATATCTCACCAAAAATGTATTTATTATTATTTTTTTTTCAATTTTTTCCACAAAAGTGGAGTTACCATTTAAATTGTATAGCCAAAATTTTTTTTTTATTTTGTATTTAGTGGGGAAGGGTTAAAACCTTTGCCAGGCCAGTGTTTCGCTGTCTATGTACCATTGGCAACATTTCCGTTTACTTCTTGTTTTAGAGACACAGGTTAGAGGAAAGTGAGGGGAATTACTCTCTAAAGCCCCGTACACACGCAACGAATTTCCGCCGACCGGTCTTCCGTCTTTTGTCCAGAGTGGTGTTTTGTTGGTTGGAATGTGCTCTAGATTGCACTCGAATTTTGTCGACCGACAAAAAATGATGTCACTACGTCCCGACGCTACAAAAGAGGAAGTGAGTTTTTGGCCGTGACCCTTCTGGGCATCTCACGCTGATTTCGGTAGCATTTGTTTGGTTAACGACATTTCGCTAGTTTCCGAGAAATCGTTCAAGAAGCAATTATGGAGACCGAGGATTCTACTCTTGCTGTTGTTGGGCTGGGAGTTATGGCTCTAACCCGAGTTCTTTGCAAGAGGAAGAAAAAGCGGACCTCCTGGACCAAAAATTGGTTGCTCAACCGTGAGCAATTTTCACACATGTCCCTGCTGTGGGAGCTCCAGGAAAATAATCCTGATGACTTCAGGAATTATTTGAGGATGACGGATCCAATTTTTCACCGTCTTCTTGCCTTGGTGTCCCCCTATATTCTGAAGCAGGATACATGTATGCGGGTTGCAATTACTCCTGAGCAAAGGCTAATTGCAACTTTGAGATATCTTGCAACAGGGAGAAGCCTGCAGGATCTCAAGTTCACCACAGGCATCTCCCCCCAAGCTCTTGGAGTCATCATCCCTGAGACCTGCTCTGCTATCATTAAAGTCTTGCAGAAGGACTATATCAAGGTATGTTTCTTACTTTTATATTACATTCCATGTATTTGTCATGTCATCCTAATTTAGATAATTTTGGATGTACATCAAATTACAGATGTCATTATTTTGTAACTACCCTCTGGCAGCATGCACATAGTAGTAAAGCTATATATTTTCCTAACCATTTTTAAAATGACCCAGTAACCACCCCAGCATTCTCTCCTATGTGTCCCTAAACGCATAGCCTGTTAACAGTATATTGTATCTGTTTCATTTTCTGATTTTCCCAGAACCAATTATTCCGTTAGAAATGTTTTTGTACATAGTTTATGAGGTTTATTAAAGACATCAGTCCATCCATTCAAACCTATGATTGTGTATGTTTAATTTCTGATGTAAAAACGTTCAGTGGGCACAAGCCCTTAATGATGTTTAAAAGCATAGTTTTACCAACCCACCCATGCTAAATGTTAAAGTCAGCATATACTAAAGCTGTAGCTGGGGAATTACAATATTATGACATAAGGAGGTGAAAAATAAATGTATGTAGATGTCATACCCCAAAATGCTAAAGATTCCCTTCATGTTGTTCTTATCTTAAAGTTGCATAAGCATTTTACTGACAAATGTGTGTGTAATAATGTGATGTGCTCAAGCACTAATTGTATTTCTATTTTTTCCCCATAGTTTCCGTCCAACGCAGAGCAGTGGCAGGAAATCGCTGGCCAATTCCAGGAGCAGTGGAATTTTCCCAATTGTGGGGGTGCTATTGATGGCAAGCACGTCCGCATTGTTCCACCACCTAATTCTGGCTCCTATTACTACAACTACAAAGGTTTTTTTAGCATTGTCATGCTAGCACTTGTCAATGCTAATTATGAATTTTTGTTTTTGGACATTGGAAAGAATGACCGCAATTCTGATGGGGGAGTCATTGACCAAACTGAGTTTGCTCGGCGGCTTCAAAATGGCGTTCTCATCTTGCCATCCAGGGAGCAAACAATTGAGGGTCTTAATTTTGTTTTTGTGGCTGATGATGCGTTTGCGCTTGGGGAGCATCTTATGAAGCCCTTCCCTCTGAGAAACCTCACCCCCGAGCAAAGGATCTTCAACTACCGCTTATACCGTGCTAGAAGAGTGGTGGAGAATGCCTTCGTATAATGTCGAATAGGTTTCGAATTTTCTTGACCTCCATCCATCTGGCACTATACAAAATTGATAATGTGGTGCTGTGTTGCTGCATCTTGCATAATTATTTGCACAGGCATGCAGAGGCATATGTCAGTTTGCAGCCAGTTGAGAGTGACCCTGCCATGCCAGGGCCGAGTGTAGAGGCTGAACCACGTGTGTCAGTGGGATCCAATGACATCAATGGAAGTAGCGCGTTCTGGCTTGCCATCCAGAAGTGCCCGTGATATTAGACAACAATATGTCGAATATTTTCTGGGGAGAGGGGCCGTTTCTTGGC
This sequence comes from Pelophylax lessonae, assembly GCF_965119305.1. NCBI lineage: Eukaryota > Metazoa > Chordata > Amphibia > Anura > Ranidae > Pelophylax > Pelophylax lessonae. The sequence continues at coordinate 88,750,404 of NC_138771.1, read as the reverse complement.
AGCAATTCCTGCCCGATACTGTATTATTTGGATCAATATAATCTTATTTGTGCAATTAAAAAATATTGCATTTATTCAGGAGTGTGTATTTTAATTTTTTGGGTACATATCCAAATCAACATGTTTTTTGTTCATCATGCGTTATATATGTGTGACTTTTGAAGGGTTAATACATTCATCAGTGTGTTTATCTACTGTTGTCTCTCCCCAGCTGTTCAAATGCAATTTTGAACATGTGTGTTTGGTTTACCAGTGGCCAAAATACCAGGTCCTTCAGCACCCCTGTTAATTTCTAAAAGCCCTCTCACATTGTAAAGTAGGTCACACCCAAGGTCCACCCAATGTCACCTTACATTCGTGGTCATTGGCCAGAAGGTCCCCATACTATTTATTTTTATTAATACATTAGTGTAATAACAACTTACCTCCACCTGTTATGTTGTGTTAATTTATGACATCCTTCTCACTGCCCACCAATGTAAGGAGATGTCAGTGTTATGTGAAACTTGCTCAGTGTAGAGATATAAGTGTTATATATAGGTAATGTAAAGTGAAATGGACAAACGAAGCTGCAATACACTATATATTACACTGATCTCCGTACACTGAGTGCTAGTACCTATCTCAATGCCATATAGAATCCTAGGAGTGCTAATCCTTTAAATAGAACCTGTATATGTGTAGACTGATTGCCACTCAGTCCACAGATATCATTGTGCACTCAGTGTACTAGTGAATATCACTTGTTAGATGGCCACTGGTCCAGAAGGAACAATCATTCTGGCAGGCTGATAATTATACACACAAACTAAAATGCTTTAATTAACATTCAACTATGTGAACAGGACAGCCATCATACATTTTGTGCCACCTTACACAGCTTTAGACCTGCACCCACCCCCCCCCCCCCACGGCAAGCCAAATAAATATTCTAACACACATTGTTGAGTGTAAACATTTATTAATAAAACACATTCACGGGGTTAGGGTTAGGGTGTTGTAAAGTGCTTCATATGCATAGGAGCCCTTTATAAAACAGTAAAAAAAAATTTTTAACTTTGGGACTCCTTTTGCAGATGATCAGGTATTGGCCAAAAAATAGGCCATCAAATTTTGTAATAACATCGGGAAAACAAAAAATATCCCAATTAAAACCAAAAACAAATAAAAATAAATAATATTAAAATTTAGCTAGCAGGTCAACAAAGTCGTGCATTTTGGTTTGTAAAGCTGTAGCAGCCTCCTTATTTTTTCGAGTTCAGAGCAACACTGCAAAGCCTCAACTGTCATCCTGGCTATTGTACAACTAGGAATAACATGACCTGTTAATAAAAAATAATATATTAAGTACATGCCAAGCAACTACATGAGGTCATAATATCTAAACATTTGGGGTCAAGTTCATCATAAACTAATTAATAGTTTGTACCTACCCTGTGCATTTTTGTGTTTAACCTGCTTGCCCTTATGACACCTATACTACTATGAAAGTACACAGTGCAATCATTATGTTCTCTTTACACTGGTGTCTGTGGCTCATAAACGATTCCACCTGTTGACACAAACAGCTCACTGCACCTCTTCCTCCCCCATGGTAATGCACTTTATACTATGTACATTAGCACTGTATGGTTTCACACCTTGCTAATGTAGCAAACAGGTAGTTCCTTTGAAGCATTACATCACATATACCAAACGAGAAATACACTAGAAACAACATTAGAATAATACTTACTTGGGCACAAAACTGGCTCCCCAACACTTCTGTTTGCAGATTTTTGGGAGACGCACTCTGAATGATGGCAGGGGATCTTGGATCAAAAATTTCCACATCTGATCCGGCTGGAGGTGACAGATCCCATGGTTCAAATGAGGGAACCTCGGGGACATCTGGAATGTCCATTTTGTCTGAAATACAACAATTGAAGGTTAAACAATCATCCCAAAATCACCTATTTTTCACCTCCCATTTATAAACACAGCCACTTCCTGTGCTGGTGGGACAGAATTCCTCTGCAAACAAGCTGCTGCAGAGATCGAGGATTGAGATTTGCTGACTTGAGCTGTGATATTGGGATGGAACCACCCGGAAGTGTCATCCATAAGACCCTCCTGCATTTGAGCTTAACTGAATCAGTTTTCAGGTGAGCACCCACTCACAAGGGGGTGCACAGATAAGATTGATCTGTGACACTTTGGTCACCCACTCTGCTTGGGAAACACCAGCCACACTCAGGTGGCTTGAGCACCTATAGAAGAAATTTTTTTTGCTACTTTGCACTGATCATCACTAAAGACTTTTGGGATAATTCATTATCATTTTATTTCTCACTTACAAATTGCATGGATTGATATATATTTCAATCACTGGGACTTGCTGCAATATTTATTTAGCTTTGCACTTTGCACTTTCTTGTCGTCTAGCACTGAATTTCATTAATGCTACATCGTGTCATATATTTCTGCAAAAATATTTTATACTTGTTGGTTGATATTTATATACACCTTTTTCCATTTTATATATTTTATATTTTATTTTATTTTCAATACATATTTTCACAGATTTTTATTTGCGCAACACTATTATATTATTTATTTGCTTTTTACACTTATATGGGAAGTGAGGTGTTTGCGGCATTTAAAATCTGACATAGGGAGGTTGCTCGCAGGAATCTTTGTTTGTTCCATTTTTACCCATCTGCTTGCTCTCTATCACCTGAAAAATAAATGGATAATCACGATTTTTTTTTTCTTTACTTACCTTGTTTTAGAAGAAAATATACTCCGTGGCCCGCGTCGTCACTTCCTGCTCGCATTGATTTCTGGGAGCTGAGCGTCATCGCTCCCAGGAATCAATGCGCCTGCACCGGCCCCGCTCGTCAGTTCCGGTGCAGGCACGTCATTTACTGCTAAACAGCTTCTGGGCATGCCCAGAAGTTGTGCAGGAATGACGGTGCAGGGCATTCTGGGATGAAGAGGACACAGAAGAGGACGCCGAAGAGGACACGCTGGCTTCAGCTGCCCACACCTGAGACGGCAGCGCTGGACAAGACATTTTCAAGGTAAGTATTTCTTCTAAAAGGTAAGTGCGACCTGGGACAGTTCAGAGGCTATCCATTGTGGAATGCTCTAGCCCTGACTGTCCCGGGAGTATTTTTATAAAAAAAAACTTTCCGAGGGTGGAACTCCGCTTTAACTGACAATTATGCGGTCGTGCAAAGCTGTACCCAAATAAAATTGATGTCCTTTTTTCCCACAAATAGATCTTTCTTTTGGTGATATTTGATCACTGCTGCGATTTTTATTTTTTTTGCGCCATAAACAAAAAAAGAGCAACAATTCTGTAAAACAAAAAAACAATATTTCTCACTTTCTGCTATAAAACATTCCCAATAAAATAAACGTTTTCATTATTTTAAACCAATTTGTATTCTTCTACATATTTTTGATAAGTGTATTTTGAATGGTTTCACAAAAGTCTACAATCTAGGGGAAAGATTTATGTAATTTTTCTTTATTTTTATTTTTTTACTAATAATGGTGGCAATTAGCAATTTGTTGCGGGACTGTGACATTGCGGCGGACAGATCAGACACCTAACTGATATTTTTTACACTTTTGGGGAGACCAGTGACATTACTACAGTAATCAGTGCTAAAAATATGCACTGATACTGTACTAATCACACTGGCATGGAAGGGGTTAACACCAGGGGTGATTAAAGGGTTAAATGTATGCCTAGAGGGTGTTTTCTAACTATGAGGGTGGGCTTATGGAATCAATGCAGGGGCCTGTGCTCCTAAAAAGGGGGAACACAGGATTCCTGTGTTGATTGCTGACAGAACAATGGTCTGCGGTGTTTAAAACAGCGGACTGCCATTCTGTCTCCACAGGGAGTGATCACGGGTGCCCAGCAGCAATGGCAGCAGCTGGCCCCACAGATCAGCTTCCCGGCTGTCGAATGGGCACGCGAATTGCAGGAACCAGCCGACCTGCCGCCGTATATGTGCAGCGGCTGGTGGGCAAGTGGTTAAATACAGAACAGTGCTTTATTTTGCTTATTTTGTTCATTAGACTTCAATGGAGAAGCTGCAAAAAAGCATGTAGTGTGTTTTTACAGCGATTTGCGTTTTTTAATCTGCCAAACAACAAATATGCCCGCAGTAAAATCAGGGTAAATGCCCCGCAAAAAGCACAGCAAAAATGCTCAAAAGGAAACTGCATAGGTGTGAATGGAGTCTTGGAACACCTGTACCTGGAACAAGAGTCTCCATTGGAAGGTTGCTCCTCAAAATTTGATCTGGGGGCAATTTTGGATTTCCCATTTATTTCTCATTGACAATGGTCATCAGTACACAAAAGAGGTGGCCGGTCCTTGGCGGTGCAGGGGCGCCGCCCCCCTAATTTCTATGCGGGGTGCTGGACTCATAGGTTTCTAAGAGGCTCCAATTGGTTTTGAAAAGGTTGGACTCGGGGCGCAGAGCACTGCGCCTTGAACCCACCCACTTGTGGCATTAGCGAATCAATATTCGCTATTGTCTTCCGGCTTCTCCTCCCGACCAATCAGGACAGGAGGCAGATCTTAAGACCGGATTAGCTGGGAGGAGAAGCCGGAGAAGCCATGACCATGGATCGGGTGGGTCCCAACCTGTCGGGGGGTTTGTTTGCTGCCCACCCCAAAAAATTGAGAACCAGCCGCCACTGGTACACATAGAGGGGTGAATCTCCCCTATGGGGAAATAGACAGCAATTAAAACTTGACAAAGGGTCATTCTTTCCTTTCTCTACCTAAAGCCAGGGTAAAAATTGCATCCAGGAGCTGCAGGTGGGATGTACAGCCAGCCATAGAAGTGAATGGCTGTATTCCCCTGTACTCATGTGAACGGTGATACTTCTATGCATAGGTGTTTACCCGCGTGTGTGCGTATAATATACAGTGTTGTTCTGAACAGGAAACATCCAGAAAAATATGCCCATGTACAGGTAAATGCTCATGCAACCAAGTATCAGCTTTAACACAAGTACAGTGGTGTACAGTCATTTATTTAATTGGCCGGCTGTACACCCCATCTCTGGCTCCCTAGGTGCGGGAAACTGCTGTGTTTTTTTTTCATGCTAGGCATTGTTTTGCCTAAAAACGTCTGTGTGCATGAATCATTAACAAAATTGTTACACTTTAATGAATGTAACCCACAATGTAAGTTATGTCCAGTAACAATGTTACTTTTTCTTTTTTGTCATCTACATCCCAGCTGCCTGTAACATGTCTTCACTAGATATTGTTAATGAGTCAGTTCAAAGACAGGTTTTGATGTCTCTGTAAAACAAACAGCATGCATCCAACATATTCACAAGAGGCAAGACAAGCGAGAGCAGCTAAAGGCCCCTTATACCATGGCTGGGCATGCAAATTAATATTGTTCCCCCGTCAAACAATGAAATACACAGAAGATAATGTGAATATATAAGAGTTGTTTTACCTGCTGAATCATTTCTGTCCATCCTGTCATAATATTTACACAGCCCTTGCACACAGCACAGTCAAGTTGATAACACCACTTGCAATTAAGGAATACATTTGAGTCATCTCCACACCCTACATCTTCCTGTCTGGACAGTAAAGGGCAGCAAAAGACTGAAGAGGTCTCCCCTTTACTCACTCTATTCTCTCCTTCTATCAGCATGTCCCTTTTGACAATTTTGTATACACCAGATCTAATAAGCTCTTTGTCTTTACACTACTTTTGAAACTTTACCTGTGTGCAGGAGCTTCCTGTAATAAAGACCAGTCATTGCTGCCCTCTCCCCTTGTGCAGGGTGACTGGTCTTGTTCCCACCTCCTTCTGTAGTTTCCTGCAGGCAGCCTGTAGTGGGTGGAGCCTGCTAGGCCCCTCCCACAGCTCTGCTCACTGCACAGGCTATGTACAGCACAGTGATGATGTCACTTCTGTTTTTACAAGGGTATACCTGGGTTTGCCAAGGCATTTGGTGCACATAAAATGGATATGCAATATATCCTTTGTGGTTATTAAAGTAGAGCTATAGGCAAAACTTGTTTTTCATTTTGGATAGAGTAAGGCTGGCCATACATGTCCAACTTTTGTTATACAATTTTCTGTCAGATCTACCACAAACCACATAATGTGAGGTCAAAGCTAAACAACACATTCACTTGTAGGGGATGGTGTAGTGAGTCCTGCGCTGTCTAAACAAGAGCGATTGAAGGGGTTAAAGGGGAACCCAGATGCTGCTAGTACCAGAACTGGTAACCAAACAGTGTCAGATATATAAACAGGTGGGGGGTACTGCGCTTCTGGGTGAGTGAACTATATTAAAAAAATAAATAAATAAATCAACTGTACCTAGTGTATGTGCCTGACAATACATAAGAAGGAAACTAAACCATATAAAATAAATACATATTCATAGTAAACAATTTAAAATATTGGTGCAGTACTCTAAAAAATCACTTAATGTGCTGTTGATGTTTTAGTGACAAATAAAGGGCTCAGGTGCATATATATAAAACAAAGTGTCCTCTGTGCTTCACAAAATTAATAAATACCCCTGAAGAAGCCACGTGACACGGAAGTGGCGTAACGCGTAGGGACGTTCGGACCGGAAGTGACGCACATCGCGGAAGTGAGGACTGCGATCCCACTCCGACGCTATCCTTTTGCGCTTTGTTTACTCAGTAAATGTGAGTAGTTTTAACTATATTTTAATAAAGTACCCGTTATCCATACATACTTGCACTATCTTGAGTATTCTGCTTTGAGATCCATTGTGACCGTGGGGATTCTGGAGAGGGAGAGGGAGCCAAGTCACCCGCAGCAGCCCAGACATCTGACCCCAGTGGAGCATGTCATAAGATTGGAGAGGAGTCCCCTGATTTATTGATAAGGCTTATACCCTTAGTCTTTAAGGTGAGCGGTTAGAACACCCAGAGGGGATAAGGAGAAGTACCCCACTTTATTCAGCACGGTGTTTGGTGAAGAAGTAGCACCTGTGGACATATTTTATCCACCTGAACACTTACCTTATTTATTTGGACTTTATTTACACCCAGACCGTTATTTATTAATTTTGTGAAGCACAGAGGACACTTTGTTTAAATATATGCACCTGAGCACTTTATTTGTCACTAAAACATCAACAGCACATTAAGTGATTTTTTAGAGTACTGCACCAATATTTTTAATTGTTTACTATGAATATGTATTTATTTTATATGGTTTAGTTTCCTTCTTATGTATTGTCAGGCACACACACTAGGTACAGTTGATTTATTTATTTATTTATTTAATATAGTTCACTCACCCAGAAGCGCAGTACCCCCCACCTGTTTTTATAACACATTCACTTGTATCCAATTAGGCAGGCCTTCGTACTACATACTTGAAGGTAAATTTCAAGAAAATCTGACAGAAAACTGAAAGAAAATTGGATCATGTATGGCCAGCCTTAGGGATCATTATAACCCCTGTCAGATTTTTGTTTTTCTGCCATCTGTGTCCCATTGCAGAGATTTCCCTTCACTTCCTGTCCCATAGCCAAACAGGAAATGAGAGGAAATCCTGCAAATTAAGGGAATTCCTTGGGGACCCCCAGGTCACCAGAACTAGTGTCCCTATTGGAAGATTTCCCCTCTCTTACTTTTTTGGGGATAACCCAAAATTTGGGATTTTCTTTTACTTTCACTTTTAATGATAATGGTAAACAGGACAAATAAAGAGGGGGGATCTCCCTAATGAAAGCACAGACAGCACTAAAACCCGACAGGTGTTCTAATCCATCTCCTCTCCACTCTGAAGTTTTGTTTTCAGTTATACTATTTAAATGAGTTTTTGTGCATTGAGTTAATCTTTTATAGAAGTTGTACCCCACGCTATCCAAAACGAAAAAAAAAAAATATTGTTTTTGGCTGAAGTTCTTAAAAAGCTCCATGTAGATGTATAAACATACGTTATAAGAGTGTAATAGAATATGCAGAGGCTCTAGGAGGTTTAGAATGATGTCTTTCTAGTTGTCTTGTTATTATTTGCAATGGGGGTGCTTGAAACCATATATCAAGGGTTTGGACCTATTTTCAGCATAGTAACAAGAATTAAAGTGGTGTTAAACCCAAAAGCAAACATGTGTTATATTGCAGCTTACCAATTCTTAAGCTGGATACACATTATACAACTTTTGTTGTTAGATTTCCTTAGATTTACTTTCAACTATGTAGAGCAAGGGCCTGATTGATTGCATACAAATTGAAAGTGTTTAGATTTGACCTCATATTATATGGTTTTGGTAAATCTAAAGGAAGAAATCTAAAGAAAATTGTATAGTGTGTATGGCCCATAAGATGTGGTGGCTGCATACATTTTATTTTTTGGCTTTCTTTCCTTTATTTTCACCTGGTGATCTGACCAGTAAGTCTGTTGTTTTTTTACCTGAACAAGATCTCCTGCAAATCTATCAGTTAAGGGTGTTGAGACAAACCATTTACCAATGACAGGGGTACTTACAATGATCAGCTTTTTTTATTTGTGTAAAACCTTTATCCCAAATAAAAAAAAACTGCTGTAACTCTATATAAAGTGTTAACTGTCAGCTTTAATTTGTTAACGTAACTAGAGTAAATCCACCACTTTAGTATGTGTTTGCAATAAAAAATACAATAATATAGTCAAAGCTCAACTGTACTACTGTCCAGTATCAATGGATTGAATGCTAGAAAAGTGAGGACAACAAAAAGCTGACAGCGCTCATAGGCTTTGCATGAACTGGATATGGAGCTGGTCCGGGCACTGATGGGTCACTGTGTCTAAGGCATGGAGAGCCATGGGGAGGCACCAACCTCCATGGCCATGAAGATGAACCACGCTGACTCTGGAGCTGACTTTGGGGACTGATGGGTCACTATGTCTTAGGCATGGAGAGTCACGGGGAGGCGCCAACCGCCATGGCCATGAAGATGAGCCACGCTGGCTCGGGCACCGATGAGTCACTGTGTCTTAGGCATGGAGAGTGATGGGGAGGTGCCAAACGCCACGGCCATGAAGATGAACCACGCTGGCTCGGGCACTGATGGGTCACTGTGTCTAAGGCATGGAGAGCCATGAGGAGGTGCCAACCTCCATGGCCATGAAGATGAACCACGCTGACTCTGGAGCTGACTTCGGGCACTGATGGGTCACAGTGTCTAAGGCATGGAGAGCCATGAGGAGGCGCCAACCTCCATTGCCATGAAGATGAACCACGTTGACTCTGGAGCTGACTTCAGGCACTGATGGGTCACTGTGTCTTAGGCATGGAGAGTCATGGGGAGGTGCCAACTGCCATGGCCATGAAGATGAACCTTTCTGTTTCAATCTGTAGCTGCTGTAACTTTCTGAAAACGCAATGCCACATGGCCACCTGGAGTTGCTCTGTACACCTTTGTACAGAACAACTCCAGGTAGCCATATTGCATTGCATTTTCAAAAAATAAAAATATACACTGTCCACTGCTCTACTGACACTGTCCACTGCTCTACTGATATATACGCACGTGTTTGTTTCTGGGGTGCACACCCTAATGCAATAGGCTGCGCACACCAATGATCTTATGGCAGAGCCGGTCAGAGGGAGAAAGTGGGGGTGGGAGAGAGAGGGCGTGAATAAGAGGGGGGAGAGAAATAGAGGGGTCGGGAGAGAGGAGGAGAGGGGGGGCAGAGAGACAGAGGGGGGAGACAGAGGCGGGGGGGGGGTGTTCAATATGCCTGCTATGCACAATAATGGCCCCAGGCTGGTCTCCCCTAGGCTCAGGCAGCCAAGATCTACAGCTGCTGTGTACTGTATATTTAAATTTTATATTACAATATGTATATTTCTGCCACCTTCATTACATTCTTTTCACAGCAGCGTGTGCAAGTCAGGGGTAGGAGAGTGGGGCAGGGCAGACTAAGCAGGGCTAAGATGGAAGGTGGAGCACATTGACACTCCTATGTCCTGTTTGTACACACTGTATTGGGCACAGCTGATCGGATCATATCAATTCATTTTAGGTGAGACACTCCCAAAAGAGATGCAGATCCTACATTTTCCTCATTAAAACCAGGGCTTTTTTTTTAGAGAATAGGTGTGCAGGAACTCCTCCCTACTGAGTCACTTCTTGTCTCTGCCCAAAGGTGTGCGCAGCCTTGCATTAGGCTGTTTACACCAAAACTCAAGCACACGTGCCTGTGGGTATGTGTGTGTGTATATAATCAAACATTCTGAAATGTATTAAAACATATTTAATAGTTTCAGTACATTTTACATTTTATGGCAGAGCCCATCAGAGGGAAAAAGTGGGAGAGGGAGAGGGAGGGGGGTGAATGAGAGGGGGGAGAAAGAGAGGGGGTGAGAGAGAGATGGGGGAAGAGAGGAAGAGAAAGAGGGGGTAAGAGAGGGTGGTGAGAGAGAGTGGTAAGAGAGGGGGTAGGAGAGAAAGAGGGGGAGGGAGGGGGGAAGGGGGAGAGAGAGAGAGAGAAGGGTAAGAGAGGGGGTAGGAGAGAGAGAGAGAGAGAGAGAGAGAGGGTGAGAAAGGGAGGGAGGAAAGGGAGAGAGGGTGAGAGAGGGAGGGAGAGATAGAGGGTGGTAGGAGAGGGGGTGAGAGAGGGGGGTGAGAGAGAGGAGGAGGGAGAGAGGAGGAGGGAGAGAGAGGGGTAAGAGAGAGGGGGGTGAGAGAGAGAGAGAAGGGGGAAGGGGAGTGAGAGAGGATGATAAGAGAGGGGATAAGAAAGAGAGGGGGTGAGAGAAAGGAGGAGAGAGAGAAAGGAGGGGAGAGAGAGAGAGAGAAAGGAGGGGAGAGAGAGAGAGAGAAAGGAGGGGAGAGAGAGGGGGAGAAAGAGAGAAGGGGGAGAGGGAGAGACAGGTGGTGAGAGAGAGGGCAAAAGGGAGAGAGAGTAGGGGTAAGAGAAAGGGGGTGGGGGGGTGAGAGAGAGAGAGAAGGGGTGAGAAGAAGAGAGGGGGTGAGAGAGAGGGAGGGAGCGCACCCGCCCCTAGCTCACAGGCAATAAATTACATGGGTTGTGTAGTGCAGGACAAGGCACAGTGGGTCCTCCTTTCCTCAGGGCCCTTGTACCCTGCACACCTTTGTACACTGAATGCCACTGGCATCCGGGGGGATTATGGCATGCCCAGGCACACACAGTAACCACTCTGCTCACGCCCATGTCTTCGCCCCTACCCACCACTGAGCACCATCCTTTAGTTCCAGCGCCCACCCACCCCCCAGTACCACCCCTTTTAGAGAATACACAACCAAGTATAATTTTGTGGTGTTAAGTAATTTGTATAGAATTTGTTAATAACAAAAAAGCAGTAAAATATATACCCCACAGCCAGCAGCAGTAGACAACCCCTCCCCCCCCGGCAACAATAGAGTCCCCCAGCAACAATGGAACCCCACAACAAAATACTACTCCAGCAACAACAACAGATCTCTCAGCAGCCTGTCCAGCAGCCAGTAACAATAGACCCCTCTCTAATCAGTAAATCCCGTCCAGCATCAATTGATCCCCCAACAACATAGGCACCCCCCCAACAGCAACAATAGCCCCCCCCCACCAGGTACAATAGACTGAACAGTAACAAATATCTCCTCCAGAAACAATAGATACCCCCAGCAGCCAGCCTCAATAGACCATTCATTATATCTCAACATCCTTGCCATTGTTTACACTTGGTGCTGGAGGTTCCAGAACTGCTTTCCGGCTGAAAAAGAGCCCTGGTTAGAACACCACAAGTGCATCAGCTATTAGTAATGAAAAAGTCAGTCCCATTCAGATTCACTCTGCAGACCACAAACAGCTTTTTTTTCCAAGCAGAAGCAGATTGGACTTTGCAACAAACTTTGTTAAAATCCCTGCGATCTACATTGATCACCCACAGGGATTTTTTTTTCCCAACAAAAGGTGGAGTTACTCTTTAACCACTTTACCTCCGCTCACTTTGCTGCTACTGCAGCAAAGTGGCTCGTTCCCGTCCAGCGACGTAGACCTACGTCGCTGGACTCCGCCCCTTGTGGGTGGCGCGCGCGCACCGCTGGAGGCTCGTCCCCGCTGTTTTCAGTCACAGTGGGAGTCAGGCCAGGGGAGGAGCAGCGGCAATCGCTGCTGCTCTTACCCGATCGTCGGGGATCGAGTCTGGAGATCCGCCCGCTGTGTGTAAACACAGCGCGCGGATCTCTGAAGTGACAGGCAGGGTCAGATTGCAGGGTTCAGCATAGCTGAACCCTGGATCTGTCCTTGTGTCACTCAGTCACCTCCCCCCCACACGTCAGTAAGCACCAGGCATACATTAACCCCTCCCTCTCCAATAAAATTAACCCCTTCCCTGCCAGTGTCATTTTTACAGTAACAGTGCATATATATAGCATGTCACTGGTCCCCCCAAAAGTGTCAAAAATGTCAGTCAAGGGTCCGATCTGTCCGCCGCAATGTCGCAGTCCCGCAAAAAAAATCGCAGATCGCCGCCATTACGCGTTAAAAAAAACCCACCAAAAATGACAGAAATCTTTCCCTTTGTTAGTAAACGCAATAACTTTTGCGCAAACCAATCAAAATACGCTTATTGTGATTTTTTTTACCAAACATAGGTAGCAGAAAACAAATTGGCCAAAAATTAAAAAAATTTTGATTTTTACATTTTTTTGGGGGGAATTTCATATAAAAAAATGTGAAAAATATTGTTATTTTTTCAAAATAAACGCTCTTTTTTTGTTTATAGCGCAAAAAGTAAAAATCGCACAGGTGATCGAATACCACCAAAAGAAAGCTCTGTTTGTGGGAAAAAAAGGACGTAAATTTCGTTTGGGTACAGCGTCGCACGACCGGGCAATTGTCAGTTAAAGTCGCAGAGCGGCGAATCGCAAAAAGTGGCCTGGACGTAAGACAGCAAAATCGTCTGGTGGTAAAGTGGTTAAAGATGAACCCTAGAAAAATAATCTACAAACCAAGAATACCCTCTAGTATGTCTCTAGAAAAATAATCTAAGGGTTTCAATTCTATGTCCCATATATATGTTTAATCTTATAGCTGCAAGGATCCTCAATGTGCAGATTTCAACTGCTTTATCACCTGGAATGTTAGCTAATGGTACCCATCGAAGGCAGTCCCTCAAATAAAAAGTATAATGGCAGCTTTGTTCACACGCATCTGAAATGAAATCTGTAATGGATCACTTTTCAGAAGTGGTTGAAAGATATTTTGCATGTGTTCAGGAGGTAATACTGCCACCTCCAAAATGCTCCAAATGCAATACTGTGCCACAACTGTGTGCCAAGCAGTTGGCATTCAGTATGTCATGGCCCCATGAAATTCAATAGAAACATTTGGCAAAAGGAACCTCATGCCAAACGTAACATTGTGGATTAAATTTGCTGAAATTTATCTGTAAAGCAATGCATTGCAGCCCTGGTGATGTCAGTGAACCTGAGAGGCCACAATATTATTTTATAAGTGGGTGGTTGGGAGGTGGTAAAAATGCAGATCAACCTCCTGTTTTCACCACATCTATTGTCGCCTACGTTCACTAAGACTTTTTTTTTCTTAGCTGTCAGGAAGTGCTGCAATAAACTCCAAGGGTTTGCTGCATTCATTTTTAAAGAGGTGGCCAAGAACGATTGTCATGTTTTATTAGCTGCTAACTTAGCAAGCGCAGCTGGAAGCTATGAGACAATACAAATCACTAGCAATTGTTGTACAGTGAGCACTTTCATCCAAAATGTAAAGAATAATGATTTGTTCTTGCAGACATGTCACAAAATTACACTGTTCTACTTTGCTCATGTTGTATAATTATTAGAATAACACTGTTAAGAAAGTTCCCAGTACGGGTAATGTGATCGTTTTTAACCCAGTTACAACTGTAATGGAAATACCAAAGAAGAAGGAATATTCTTTATTATCATGTCCCAGCCATTTAACTGCATTACAGTGACACTGATATGGTCTTGTTCATGTGGGAGGAACGTGGGAGGAATGTATTCTATTACCATAAGGAATAAGGAATATTGCAATCTACTGTACCAGGCAGGAAAGAACGGGAATGGGCAGCAGTCTTTTCTGTCTTTATCATACCGCATTTGATTCTGCAACTGACTATGTACACCTAATTACAATACAATTTGATTGAGGACAAATAACTTCCACATAGAAAATTATATTTTTTGGGTAATTAGAACCCATTGATTGGTATTGTAGGACTTTGATGCAGGGACTGTAAGGACACTTTCAGCATGGATAAGGTATTTATTCATGTCATGCAGTGCTATTAGTTAGTTTAATGTTTAGGTTTTATGTTTATGGGTAGGATTATGTAAAGGGTTAGGTTAATAGGTTTAGCCATAGGTTAGGGGATAAAGTGCACCTAAACTCACAAAGGAAAGATTTGCATCTAGAAATGTCTGTTACTCCTAAGTGGTACATTGAAAGAGTTAGCTTTTTTCTTGAATTCCTCATTCAAAAAGTAGTGTGCTTCCTGTGCTTAGGCACTTGTGTGCCCACAGCCTCATAACTGTATAACTGCAGTATGACTTTTAAGGCACTGCATGAGATTTGGTGATGCCACTGCTGAAAATGTTTCTTCTTGCTGGAGAGGAAGCTATATCTGAGACCTGGAATTGCAAGAATCTCCCTGCTTTGCTTCATTCATTCTTTTATTTTTGTACCCCTCCTTTTGAATATTCCACCACCAGATAACAGGCAGGTGGCTCCCATATGAAGAAGCAAAGCCCTCTCTTCTACCAAGATGGTCACCACTACATAGTGCACAATAAGGCATTGTAAGTCTTTAATTGAGAAAGATTAGCTGCAGGTAGCCTGCAGGCAATACTGGAGAAAAGTCCTTTTCTCTCTGCTTGCCTTTTTTTGGCACAGCTTCCAGAATTAAGTGCTAAAGTATTAAAGCAGATCTTCAGCATCCTGACACCCCCCCCCCCCCCTGTAAGTCTTTAATTGGGAAAGATTAGCTGCAGGTAGCCTGCAGGCAATACTGGAGAAAAGTCCTTTTCTCTCTGCTTGCCATTTTTTGGCACAACTTCCAGAATTTAGTGCTAAAGTATTAAAGCAGATCTTCAGCATCCTGACACCCCCCCCCCTCCCCTATTTCTTTTAACCACTGCTTACCAGGGGTTGTCTTCTGCAGAATTCAGATACTCATCCACCCGACGGATCCAACATTGTTCCGCTGAGTTTTGCCACCACTCTGTCCCATGCTGCCATGTTTGAATGTGACGTCATCAGAAGGTACTGACTTTTCCGTGTTCAGACATGGGCCTACCAATGACACGCTACTAGACCCAACTTCCTTTTCCTTTACTGAATGAAAAGACAATGCCTCCTGGTATATGTGACATGCATATCCCAGGAGGCAAAAGGAGCAAAGTGCATGTTTTTTGCCTAGGTTAATGACTTGCACCTGAGGGCAGGCTGAACTTTTTTTTCTAAAAAAAAATAATAAATAATATTTGTGGGGAGGGGAGGAGGGGAGGAGGGGAGGAGGGGAGGAGGGGGTTATAGAACTGAAAACTGCCTGGAGGGTGAAGACCCACTTTAAGTCAAATATTTAGGTAAGAGGTTTTATGTTAAAGTCTAATTCCAACCAAAACTTTATATTTAGTTATTAGCATACATTTTTTTTTATTGCTCCCCATGTATTTTTTTAGGTAATGTCCCCTCACTTTCTTTCACCATAATATTGGGACCAGATTTGAGTGGTTGCAGGTATCAGGCAGAAAAGAAGACAAAGACTAAAACAATTTCGGCTGAAGTGATGCTTTAGGCCTTTGGGTCATGTTAAGTCTTAAGGGTTGGGTTTCAGGTTTAGGTTAGGGGATAATTTTAAGTGGTGGGATTAGTAGGCATGTTTCAATTATGAAGGTTTGACTTCAGTTTAACTTTTTGAGTGCAGAGAGGGCTAAAGCAACTCTAAATTCAAAATGAAAGTTTCTCCACCTAGAAGGCAGTATATACATACTTTCGCTGCCCACATTACCAAAGGGCAATTTATTGAGGAGAAATCACATCCTGAAGACTCTTCAGAAACTGATATGCGCAGTGGTCTGTGGTTATTTCCGCAGACTCCTACATGACTGCTGGACACACTACTCTGCAGGGTGACCTTTTATTCAGAATTTTATTCTAGGAATGCAGTCACTTTAATTATTTACAGTACAGAATAAAATGTACCTGTTAGTTACACCTTCCAATGCTTTAAAGTCTAACTCTGTTTTTAATGTCCCTTTAAAAAGTTTATTTGTGCCAAGCTGGCAAGGTGCGCTTGCTAAGTGCACTGTATTAACCATATGTAGTCTCAGCTGTAGTCTCCTGCCATGAATTGCTGCATCCAATTTGCATATGTGGGAACCCAGCCCTACGCCTGGTGGTGGAGATTTAACCTTCAAATATGTGAAGTAGACTCCCACAGTTGCAGGTTCTGGCCAGCTCAGTAGATTGTTTTTTTTTTTATAAAAAGGCCTAAATTCTTTTCGAAATGCTTACTTATAATGACTTAATTGGATACTTATATTTATAGATATTGGCACCAGGGGTAGTTCAGATTGCCTCCTATGGAAACAGGATTGAATAACACCCCCCCCCCCTCCCCACTGGAGCAAATTTGATCATGCATTACTGTGAGTTTTTTTGTTGCCTCCCCCTGGGTAAAGGACTGTGTATATAGAGGTTTCTGTTTGGGCGTGTATGTGATTTTTTTCTTTTTATTGGTTGAACTAAATGGACATGTGTCAATCAGACTGTACAGGGCAACCAGGGCAACAAACAGTCATTTGTTACAATATGCAACTTTACAACACGTGGGCAACCAATAGGCAATAGTGACAATATGTGGACAACAGTGGGCAACAAGATGTTATTGACAAAATGTGGGGCACACTCAGTGGGGATAAAGCAAAATGGTCTGTGTCTGCAATAGCCTTACATTGGTATTCAGTGGAAAAAAATGGCTCTTATATTGGTGCTCAATGGAAAGAATGCTGTACAACAGAACTGTCAAACGTATTCCCCAATTTCTAGGTTTACCTTATGAACAAGAATCAAATAGACATATCCTCCAGTAGTTAGCTAATGATATGTTCATTAAGCTAGTAACCTTTGCATCGGATCACTGAAATCTGGATAGCAAATAGACTAACAGTGATGTTACATCTAACTAAGAGTATAGTTTATAAAGGGATTCATGAGGTTATTCTGAGCCTTATTTTAATGAGCAGGTATATGGTAGGCTGTTGTTAAGTTTTCAAGAATGCACCCCAAACCTTTAAAGGTAAAATAGGGCCTCTGAGATGATACATTTTTGTCTCTTCTTGCAGATGTACTGAACTATTAGATTTCATATCATTTCCTGAGCATAATATTCCTTGATTATTTCATCAACATCATTCCTCCTTATCAAACTTTCCACTGCAGGAAATTGTGAGAGTGAAGTTAACTCCTCTTTCACCTAGCTGTATGCATGTTCTACTTTTAATCTGGATGTTTTTTAAATAAATGCACACAGCATGGTTCATAACTGAATTTGCTGAATTTTTCATCAAAGACAGAGATAACGCAGTAAAGGGCAGCACCATATGATATTTTATCTGCTATATTTTATTGCCTTTATAGAACTGTTAATAATTCTTAACAATGAAATATACATCTGTAGTGCACCCCCTAAGGAGCCGCAAGTAACTAGGATCCCGCACCCTGCACAGTCAGGCACACCAAATTTTCACAGTCATTCAGAGTCAGAGAACAGTCTGTGACTGTTTTGTTTTCTTTTATTAAGGGTAATAAATTAGATAGGAATGGGAGGTTTTTGGATGCCCATTTGACTTCAGCATCAAACTTCAGGGACAACTCTTCCGATACACAGTCTTTATACAGCTCCTCCTCTTCACTCCAGCACAGGCTTGCAGAACTCAGCTATGTCACCGCGTAGTAATTTGTAAAGCAAAGGCCCATTACAGACAGGAACTCTCTGACCATATACCTGAGAGCAGATAGGGGGACACAGCTCACACTTTCCCAGCACTTTCTCTCTGTGGTTACTGATCCCAGCACCACCTCATCAGGCAGTGCTAACATGCCTTGCTGGAGCTGCCCCTTTCACTAGTCCTCCAGGCTAACTTCTGCCCACAGTTCTCCAGACTGACAGACTCTCAGGAGATCTCCCAGACATGCTGACCTGCTCCTGTTGTCCTCTTACTTGCTCCCGTGCCTCCAGGAAAGGATTCCTCCCTGTGTTGTAGAGGGTCCCTCCAGCATCTGAGCCCCAGGCCCAAGGTCACCCACTCAGACTAGGGGGCACCCTCAAGGGACAATGGCAGCCTCCTCAGCTCTCCAACTGCCCCTGCTGGCATGACTCATGCCTATTTATGAGGTGAATCTGCCCCCTGCCAGCCCATTTTGCTGGTGATTGGCTGAGAACCTCATAAATATGCCAAACAGCTCCTCCTAACCTTCATCCACTATGTCTAGAACATTCTCCAATGTTCCACAGAATAGGGGGAGGCACCAGAGAGAGTCATCCAGCCCCTGAGTTATCCCTGACCCAGATTTATAACCCAGGCCTTGCTCTCAGCCTAACCAATTTACCCACACTAACCTATTTACATCTAGCACACTAGCTAGAGGGTGCTACAAAGTTTTCTAACAAAAATCAATTTGTTATTGTGCATAAGTACCTGTGTGTGCCTGTATAGTAAGGTGACCAAATCTTCATCTTCAAAATGAAATTCGAGGCCTTCCTTCTGACTCCACTTTTAATGACACCCTCAAAATCACACCTCCATTTCAATAAATATTTAAACTGTATATACAATTAACAATGCCCATAAAGACCTGGAGCATTTCATGGTGCATGTTGGACAATGGCACATTATGCCTAACAGTGGGAGTGGCTTAAAGTGGTATTAAACCCAAAACCAAAAATCATTTGATGTAGTAGGTGCTTTTGTTTTCCTTTTTTAACCACTTGCCGCCCGCCCACCGTCAAATAAAGGTGGAGCGGCCATTGTTCAATCACAATAGTGCTGCCCACAATAGGAGACTGTGCATGCGCCATCGGGAGTGCGCTGCACAGTCAGGTCGGTAGCGCTGTGTTCCCTAGGAACACAGCTAGTCACCGACAGTGGTAAACAGCCAATGACAGTGGCCAGGGGCAGACTGGCAACTTTCAGGCCAGAAGGCAAGTACAAACCAGAGGCCAATGGTGCAGTGACTCGCCCCCCCCAACCCCCCTCCACCCCACTTTCCCTCTTCCCGGCCTCCTCCTGACCCCCATTCCAGGCTGAAGCCCTGTTCCAGGTACTCTCTATTCACCGGCTGAATCCTGGTTCCCAACCTGGCCAGCAGGGGGCGGTTGGGGGGAGCTGGGACAGCTTGGTTGGGGAGGAGAGTCTCAATAGGGGCATGGAACCGACCTCTGCTCAGACACAGTTTACACCATCCATGCTGGGGAGGGAAGTCTGCGCTTTATCCTTGTCTCCACCTTGCACTCAGTAGGTCAGTGGCAGGGACTTTTTACTTCTCTTCAACAGGGATCCTTTAGGCAGAAGCGGTGCAGGGATCTGTGGCAGAAGCGGTGCAGCCTTTTTACAGGACATCAGAGCGGCCCAGGGGGCAAGTGCCTCCCTGCCCCCCTGGCCCAGTCCTCCCCTGACAGTGACTGTTTACCACGTGATCGGCTGTGAATCCATTCACAGCCGTTCACAAATGTAAATACAGATCACTAACATACTGTTACTATCTCTTCTCCCCTCACACACTGTTTCCAGTGTGAGGAGATAAGAGCCAGGAACAGTGAGTTACTGATCTGTGTTTGTCAGTGTAAAAGCACCAAAATAAACCTGTCCCCATACAGTCCTCAGCCCCCCCCCCCAATTGCACCTCTCACCCAACAGTTACCTCATCAGTGTCCATAAATTGCCACCCATAAAGTGCACCTGTCACCAGAGACTGCCATCAGTACCATCAGCAGTGCACCTGTCACCCATCGGTGACCATCGTCCGTCGCCTGTTACCCATCAGGGACCATTACCTGTCACCCCATCAGTGATTGTCACCAGTCACTCCATCAATCATCATCACCTGTCACCTCATCAGTCATCGTCACCTGTCACCCTATCAGTCATCGTCATCTGTCACCCCATCAGTCATCGTCATCTGTCACCCCATCAGTCATCATCACCTGTCACCCCATCAGTCATCGTCATCTGTCAATCCATCAGTGACCGTCAACTGCCACCTATCAGTCACCTGCCACCCATCAGTGATCATCTGCAGTCAACCGTCACCCGTCGCACAGCCCATCACAGCCACCATGTCAAAAAGGATGTACAGCAGCGAGGAGGCGCTGCAGATCCTCTCCATGACTGATGAGAGCACCGTGGATGTTCTCATCAGAATCCGAATCCAATTCCGAATCCGATTCGGAATTTGAAATCGCTAATAGTAGTGGATCGGAGATGGACTCGGAGGAAGAATGGATCCTTTCTAAAAGCGCGCAGAGCTCTGGAAATCAGGCAGCCACAAGGGATACACCCCAAGATCCTATGCCCAGTACCAGCACTGCCACCAACAGTGCACCCCAGGATCCTATGCCCAGGCCCAGTACCAGCACTGCCACCAGCGATACACCCCAGGAGCTAATGCCCAGGCCCAGCACCAGCGCTGCGGTATCACTCCCAATTTCAAATCCCCCTACTACCAGCACTGGAGTGTCACATCCCCCAAGAGCGAGGGCCACTACCCACCTCCCAGATGCTCTTGCCAACCCAAGATGGCTGCCCTCCAACTCGGGATCAGCAAGTATTCCCACTTTCACCGCACAGCCAGGTGTGCAGGTGAATACCGAGAATTTCGCATTAATTGATTTTTCCCATTTATCACCCCAGGATCCTATGCCCAGGCCCAGTACCAGCACTGCCACCAGCGATACACCCCAGGAGCTAATGCCCAGGCCCAGCACCAGCGCTGCGGTATCACTCCCAATTTCAAATCCCCCTACTACCAGCACTGGAGTGTCACATCCCCCAAGAGCGAGGGCCACTACCCACCTCCCAGATGCTCTTGCCAACCCAAGATGGCTGCCCTCCAACTCGGGATCAGCAAGTATTCCCACTTTCACCGCACAGCCAGGTGTGCAGGTGAATACCGAGAATTTCGCATTAATTGATTTTTCCCATTTATTTTTGCCCAACAATTTTCTGCAATTCATCGTGGACCAAACAAATCTCTATGCCCAGCAGTTTATTGTAAACAACCCCCAATCATTCTGTTCCTGTCCGTTTGAGTGGAGAGATTTGACTTTGGAGGAGTTCAAAATGTTTTTGGGCCTCATGATAAACATGGGGGTTAAAAAAAAAAAAAATGAAGGACATGCCTATTGGTCCACCCACCCCATACACCACATGCCCATATATTCTTCCCTAATGTCCAGGTCCAGGTATGAATTCATTATGCGCTTCCTTCATTTCAGTGACAACAGCCAGTGCCCCCCCCCAATCATCCAAATTATGACAAGTTATATAAAATTCGCTCCCTCGTAAATTTTTTTTCCCACAGTTTTGCAGAACTTTACGCCCCTGACCAAAACATATGTGTGGATGAGTCCCTGCTACACTTTACAGGCCGGCTAGGAATAAAACAGTATATTCCTAGCAAAAGTTCCAAATATGGGGTCAAATTATATAAACTGTGCGAAAGAGCCACGGGATATCTGTATGTGTTCCACATATATGAAGGAAGAGATTCCCAGCTCGATTCCCCCTGACTGCCCGGCCTACATGGCCACAAACGGAAAGGTTGTATGGGACTTGTCGTACCCACTGCTGAGGAAAGGTTACCACATATACCTGGATAACTATTATACCAGCCTGCCCCTTTTCAAACACCTCTGTCAGAGAAGTCCATAAGGTAGTTAGAACTTTCCGCCATTAGATGGCGCCAAGCTGGCTATTTAAACTGACTCTCTGCATGGATTCATTGCTGTTTGGTCTGCAGCTTCCTGTGTACTGTTCCTGACTTCCTGTGACCTCTGATCTTGATCCGGCTTGTTGTCTCTAACCTGTGCTTGTCTGCTTCCTACCCTGACCCTGGCTTGTCTTCTGGATTTCGCTTCTGCCTGTTGATCCTGCATTGCTGCTCTCCTGGTACCGACCCGGCTTGTGACCCGATTACTCTGCTGCCTATCGTCTATGTCCTTCCTGCCCGACCATTACCTACCCGGCTTGTTTGACCCTGCACCCTGCTCATCCAGCCTGCTTCAACTCCAGCCCAGCAAGCTCGCTTCCAGCAGTCTCATACCAGCCCGCTCACTGCGGCCACGCTACTACTGGACTGATTACAGGCACTCCTACGTCACCGTGCTTCTGTGGCCGCTGTCTCACTATCAGAGGCCCACGAGCCGGAGTTGTACGAGAGGCCCTCCTCTACACGTCAGGCTCACCTACCAGGTACATGACAGTACCAAACAGCCCTGACTGAGCCTGCAAGAGGATCCTCTCCAGTGGATGAAATCTGTCAGCACCTCTCTGCGCTTTCTCAAGCAGTTAAGACGCTACAGGAAGGATATGTTCATCTGGAGGAACGTGTTCTGTCCTGGACTACACCAACAACTATCCCTGCCTCAGTTCCCACCTCTGCAGCATCTGGTATTCAAGCTGGGACTGTAACCAATCCTACAGTAATGATGTTTTCCCCTGAACCTCAAGTACCAACCCCTGAGAGGTTTTCCGGTGACCGGAGTAAGTTTAGAGCGTTCCGAAACACATGTGAACTTTACTTTGCTCTGCAGCCACTGACTTTTTCCCTGGAATCCACTAAGGTAGGATTCATCATCTCTCTGCTTCAAGATGAACCACAGTCCTGGGCCCACCAGTTGTTAGAAGAGAATAACGCACAACTCAATACCATGCAATTATTCTTTGACGCCATGTCTCGGCTATATGATGACCCACAGCGGACCACCACTGCTGAGGCAGCTCTACATGCTCTCCAGCAGGGCCGCAGAGCAGTTGAAGGCTACATCACTGACTTTCGACGCTGGAGCGCAGATACCGCTTGGAACGATGCAGCCCTGCATCACAAGTTTCGTTTGGGTCTCTCAGAAAGTCTTAAGGATGAGCTTGCCCGGATTGGAGTGCCAAGTTCCCTGGAAGGGTTAATTACTCTTTCAATTCAGATTGATTGCCGCTTACGTGAACGCAGATCTGAAAGATCTACACAACAGTTCCGCCCGGAATGGATGTTACATAGGAATTCTGTCCCTTCCAACCCGGTCTTCGGAAATTCTGCTCCACAATCACCTGAACCCATGCAATCAGGTCTGATCCGCCCTTCATTGACTCCAGAAGAACGTCAACGCCGACGTGTAAATAACCTTTGCTTGTACTGCGGAGAAGCCGGTCACTATGTGCGCACCTGCCCAGCTAAGTGGCGTAAGTGTCTCTCCGTTTCTTCAGTTAACCAGTCACCGTTACCTGCCAGCTCAGCTCACATAGCTCTGCCCATCTATTTCCAGCTTCCTGGAAGGACTGTGTCCGTGACCGCTATTATTGATTCAGGAGCTTGTAGCTGTTTCATCGACCTGTCCTTCGCAGCTCAACAACGCATTCCACTGCAAACCAGAGGACAAGGCCTCACCGTGTTCCTGGCTGATGGGTCTTGCATTAAATCAGGACTTGTAACCAAAGAGACCCCACCAATCCTGACCATCACTTCCAATAACCATCAGGAACTACTGCGTCTTGACGCAATTTCTTCACCGTTATTTCCTGTCATCTTGGGCCTACCCTGGCTACAGGCGCACAACCCTCAGATTGATTGGAACTCTGGAAATGTCCAGTTTTTGTCACCATATTGCCAAGAAAATTGCATAACAGTGTCAATTCCATCATCAACTACCTTGTTGTGCGTTGACTCAGACGCAGAGTTGTGCCAAGTGGTTCCAAAGCCCTACCATGAATACTTAGATGTTTTCAGCAAACGGGGAGCAGATGCTCTTCCTCCACACAGACCCTATGATTGCCCCATCGAGCTGCTTCCTGGAGCCGAAATCCCTTTTGGACTCATCTTCCCCTTGTCCGAACGGGAACTAGGGGCCTTGAAGGACTACATTGAGGAAAACCTGCAGAAGGGGTTTATCCGGCCTTCTACCTCACCGGCCGGTGCAGGTATATTCTTTGTAGAGAAAAAAGATCATTCCTTAAGACCATGTATAGATTACCGTGACTTAAACAAGATTACAGTGAAAAATCGCTATCCTCTTCCCTTGGTTCCTGAACTGTTTCAAAAATCTGCCATGGTCTTTACAAAATTGGACTTGAGAGGGGCCTACAACTTGGTCCGTATCCGGAAAGGGGATGAATGGAAGACTGCATTCCGAACTCGATTCGGGCACTTTGAATACTTAGTTATGCCCTTCGGTTTATGAAACGCACCAGCTACTTTCCAGCACTTCATCAATGACATTTTTAGAGACTTCCTTGATATCTTTGTCGTTGTCTACCTGGATGACATCCTGATATTTTCTGTTTCCCTAGAGGTGCACCGTAGACATGTTAAAGATGTGCTATGTCGGCTGCGCCAGCATGGACTCTATGCCAAAGCCGAAAAATGCGACTTTGAGCAACGAAGCATCCAGTTTTTGGGCTTAATTCTTTCCACTGATGGAATCAAGATGGACCCACAGAAAGTTTCAGCGATCCTTGACTGGCCAGCTCCCGCGGACAAGAAAGGGATCCAACGATTTGTAGGATTCGCCAATTTCTACCGCAAATTCATCAGGAACTTCTCAGCCATCATCTCTCCGATCACATGTCTCACCAAGCAGGGTATTCGTTTTTGCTAGACTACTGAGGCACAGGCCGCCTTTGAGACATTAAAGAAACGTTTTACCACTGCTCCTGTCCTAAGTCATCCAGATTCATCCTTACCCTTTATCGTGGAGGTGGATGCATCAGAAAGCGTTGTGGGAGCAGTTCTATCACAGCGTCAAGGCCTCAAGGATGTGGTCCATCCAGTTGCATTCTTTTCAAGGAAACTCACCCCAGCAGAAAGAAATTATGATGTGGGAGATCGAGAGCTCCTTGCGATTAAAGTCGCTTTGGAGGAATGGAGGTATTTGCTGGAAGGAGCCACCCACCCGATACTGATCTACACAGACCATAAGAACTTAGAGTATCTGCGATCAGAAAAACGCCTCAAGCCACGCCAAGCCCGCTGGGCACTTTTTTTTTTCAAGATTTATATTCCACATTAATTATAGACCAGGGTCAAAGAACACCAAGCCCCACGCCTTGTCCCGCATGTTTGAGGACCCTAGAGACTTACCAGTTCCAGACACTATTTTACCAGCCGGGAACTTTCTTTTGTTGCAATCTGACCTTCTGTCACAACTACAGCAGGCTTCTGCAGGAACGCACAGCCCTCCAGGGGTCACGTTACAGCCAAGGAATGGACTGTTATGGAAAGGGGAACAGATTTTTGTACCAGAAAGAATTCGGGTAGTTGTCCTAGGAATTTGTCATGATCATCCTTTGGCAGGCCATTTCGGGATTCACAAGACTTCTGAGTTGGTGCAACGCACATTCTGGTGGCCGGGATTAGAGAAAGATTGCAAGGCCTATGTAAATGCATGTACAACTTGCATCCGGAGTAAGACTACTTGTAATAAGGCCTGGGGGTTACTCAGACCCTTGCCCGTACCTGACAGGCCCTGGAAGATGATTTCCATGGATTTTATAGTCGAACTTCCTCCGTCTGAAGGCTGTACCGCTATCTTTGTGGTAGTGGATCGCCTATCAAAGATGGCTCATTTCTTACCCCTGAAGAGTACTCCATCTGCTGCTGAGACTGCTCGGGTTTTTATCAAAGAAATTGTCAGGCTCCATGGAGTCCCTGCAAACATTGTATCAGACTGGGGTGTCCAGTTTACATCCAGATTCTAGAAAGCTTTGTGCGGAACTTTAAAAATTGAACTTTCCCTATCTTCAGCTTATCACCCACAGACCAATGGACAAACAGAGCGGACTAACCAAACTCTGGAGCAGTACATCAGATGCTTTATCTCCTTTTTCCAAGACGACTGGGTATCGCTGTTGCCGCTAGCAGAGTTTGCCTATAACAATGCCAGTCATTCCGCCACCAAGCAGTCCCCATTTTTCGCTAATTATGGATTTCACCCTACCTTCTTACCTGATCTTGTTCCAGAATCCTCTGTTCCAGCCGTCCAGAGTACGCTGGATTTTTTCTCCCTTAATAACTTGTTGTTACAGGAAACCATCGCAAAGGCACAAGAGGACAACAAGAGGGTGTTTGATAAGAAAAGAAGGGGAGAGCTACTCCTACGGCCAGGAGACCAAGTATGGCTCGCTACAACAAACCTGAAGTTGGCATGTCCCTCGAAGAAGCTGGCACCGAAGTTCGTAGGACCATTTCCGGTAAGGAGAAAAATTAATGATGTTTCCTATGAGCTAACCTTTCCAGAGTCCTTTAGAATACACCCAGTGTTCCATGTATTGTTGTTAAAACCTGCAGTGCCAGATCCCTTTCCTGATCGCAGATCAGGACCCCCTGCACCTGTAATTGTTAACGGGGATGAGGAATTTGAGATCGAGGCTATCCTAGACTGTAGGAAGAGAAGGGGTCAGACACAGTATCTGATCAAATGGAAGGGGTATGGTCCAGAGGAAAATTCCTGGGAACCTGCACATAATGTGCACGCCACAGATTTGATTTGTGTCTTCTTTCGCAGCCATCCCCAGAAGAAGAGCCAGTTGGGCACCCGGAGGTTGCCCATTGGGAGGGGGCAATGTCAGAGAAGTCCATAAGGTAGTTAGAACTTTCCGCCATTAGATGGCGCCAAGCTGGCTATTTAAACTGACTCTCTGCATGGATTCATTGCTGTTTGGTCTGCAGCTTCCTGTGTACTGTTCCTGACTTCCTGTGACCTCTGATCTTGATCCGGCTTGTTGTCTCTAACCTGTGCTTGTCTGCTTCCTACCCTGACCCTGGCTTGTCTTCTGGATTTCGCTTCTGCCTGTTGATCCTGCATTGCTGCTCTCCTGGTACCGACCCGGCTTGTGACCCGATTACTCTGCTGCCTATCGTCTATGTCCTTCCTGCCCGACCATTACCTACCCGGCTTGTTTGACCCTGCACCCTGCTCATCCGGCCTGCTTCAACTCCAGCCCAGCAAGCTCGCTTCCAGCAGTCTCATACCAGCCCGCTCACTGCGGCCACGCTACTACTGGACTGATTAAAGGCACTCCTACGTCACCGTGCTCCTGTGGCCGATGTCTCACTATCAGAGGCCCACGAGCCGTAGTTGTACGAGAGGCCCTCCTCTACACGTCAGGCTCACCTACCAGGTACGTGACAACATCTACCTTGAAAAAACCCTGGCCTGCGGAACCACCAGAAAGAACAGGAAGGGCTTCCCCCATTCCATGGTGAATAAAAAAATGAGAAAGGGGGAAAGAGCAGCTTTGAGAAACAACGAAGCGCTGGCCTTGAGATGGAAGGATAGTAGAAATGTTTATATGATGTCCACCATCCATAATGACACCACAGTTGAGGTTCGAAGAAGAAGAGGTCCCATTCAAAAGCCAACGTGCGTCCAGGATTACAATCTTTACATGGGGGGGGGGGGGTGGATTTGATGATCAAATGCTTCAGCCCTACTTAGCAACAAGGAAGTCCCGTTTCTGGTACAAGAAAGTTGCAATTTATTTATTTCAATTGGCCTTTTATAATGCTTATGTTATCTATGACAAATCCACTGAAAGCCCCATCTCCTTCCTAAAATTCATTGAAGAAACTGTCACGTCCCTCATCTACCAACAAGGACCCCCCCAGAAAACCTTCGCTCTGATGCTGTTAGCCGACTTCATAAGCGCCACTTGCCAGACAACATTCCACCATCTGAAGCAGGCCGAAGATGCCAAAAAAGATGCCGTGTATGCAGCAAAAGATTTCATAAAGATACCAGCTACCATTGCTCGGACTGTCCCTCCCAACCTGGCCTGTGCATTGGACAATGCTTCAGACGTTATCATACATCCATACAATACTAGCCCATATTTTAATAATTTCCCCTTTTTCATCTGTGCTGACATTTTTCCATGTTTCCTCATATAACCATGCCATTGCCTTCCACATAAACTGACCCTGGCCTGTTTTTCCACTATGCCTCTGCCTACTGTTTGAACTGCTTTCATGTGAACTGACCCTGGCTTGTTTTACCGATTACGCTTCTACCTACCGTTTGGACTGCTTCCCCATGAACTGACCCTGGCATGTTTTATCAACTACGCTTCTGCTTACCGCTTGGACTACTTCAAGATGAACTGACCCTGGCCTGTTTGATCAACTACGCTTCTTCCTACTGTTTGGATTGCTTCCCTGTGAACTGACCCTGGCCTGTTTTATCAACTATGCTTCTGCCTGCCGCTTGAACTGATCTGTTGCCCTGCTACTGTAGTACACAGGGGGTCTCACATATGTGAGGGGCTCCAGAATTGTTTTTCTGGATGGAGAAAACCAATTTTTTGGTTCTCTCCGGATTTTGTAAATTCCGGATTAGGGTGTGGAGTACGGAAGTTTCAAAGAGATTTGGGTGGGAGAAGCCTCTACCCCTGTCCCCAGGTCTTACCTGACCGAGGCCCTCAGCTGACTTACTACCATCATGCCTCTGCCTGCCGCATGAAATTAGCTGTAGCAAGAGGCAGTATGTTAATGAAGGGCTGGAGAGTGGTACAATGATTGTCTGCAGGTAACAGTGTACCGGGACCAATATTATGGCTGTGCTGACCATGTCTCTGCCTGGAAAATTCCTTTTGACAAATGCTGTGGCTGTGCTGACAATATTCCAATATTGACTATAGACTATATTCCTGCCTTCTGCCTGGAAAATTGCTATTGTAGTTGCTAAGCATGTCCCTGCCTGCTGCATGGACCAATGATCCCCTCTGTAGACAACTGCACTACAAAACCACAGGTAATACTTTTTTTTACACTTTCCTTTATAGAATGTATTTTGTAGTGTAATTCTTGGTATGTACATGCTATGTGTTAGAAATATTAGGGGCCTTCAAAAATGAT
Organism: Pelophylax lessonae; assembly: GCF_965119305.1. NCBI lineage: Eukaryota > Metazoa > Chordata > Amphibia > Anura > Ranidae > Pelophylax > Pelophylax lessonae. The sequence continues at coordinate 88,721,281 of NC_138771.1, read as the reverse complement.
AGGTTGTCAGGAAATTAGATGTGTATTTTATGTTCTTAGAATGCCTGACGGTGCTACTTCAATGTTGGGCCTCTGTATGTGGTAAAAGTCTCACACATGTGGTATCGCCATACTTAGGAGGAGTAGCAGAATGTATTTTGGGGTGCAATTTTTGCTATATACATGCAACCACTTACCAATCGCCTAACGACTATATACGTCGGCCATTTACAGCTAAATACTGGGGTTATGGCAGCAACGGCGGGCGGTCAGGTTTTAGATAAGGGTGGTCCCAGTGGTAGATTTGCTGCGGGATCACCCTTACGGTGCAGGGGAAAAGGTGCCCCCCCTCGCCTGCCACGTTCCGGACGTTTTCCCAGCTTACCGGACATGCCCTCAGGGGGTAAAACCATCCGGTCCCGGATCCTCAGAGACAGAAAGTCAAGTGAGGGCAAGATGGCCCACACTCGACTCTATGGTCTTGGAGGACCGGAGCTACGTCAAACGTCGTTGCCTAGCAACCGGTTTAAAGGGCCGTTTTTTTTTTATTTATTTTTTTTTAACAATTTTTTTTTTCTTTTTTAGTGTAGTTGTGAGGTGTGAGGTCTTTTTGACCCCAGATGTCACAACAAAGAGGACCTGTCATGTCTATTTCTATTACAAGGGATGTTTACATTCCTTGTAATAGCAATAAAAATGATCAAAACATTTTTTTTAAAAAACTGTATAAAAATAAAAATAATTAATAAAATAAATAGGAAAAAAAAAATTAAAGCACCCTGTCCCTGTTAGCTCGCGTGCAGAAGCGAACGCATACGCAAGTCCCGCCCACATATGTAAACAGTGTTCAAACCACACATGTGAGGTATCGCCACGATCATTAGAGCGAGAGCAATCATTTGAGCCCTACGCCTCCTTTGTAACTCTAAGCTGGAAACCTGTAGACATTTTAAAGTGTCGCCTATGGGAATTTTTAAGTACCAATGTTTGTCGCCATTCCGCGAGCGTGCGCAATTTTGAAGCATGACATGTTGGGTATCTATTTACTCGGCGTAACATTATGTTTCACATTATGGAAAAAAATTGGGCTAACCTTAAGGTTTTCTTATTTTTTAATTCAAAACAGTGCATTTTTCCCCAAAAAATTGCATTTGGAAGACTGCTGCGCAAATAAAAAATAATAAAAAAAACAAAATAATTGTGTGATAAAAAATATTGCAACGATCTCCATTTTATTCTCTAGGGTCTCTGCTAAAAATATATATATATAATGTTTGGGGGGTTCTAATTAGTTTTCTAGCCAAAAAAAAAATGATTTTAGCTTGTAAACACCAAGTGTTAAAAATAGACCGGTCTTAAATTGGATAAATGGTCTGTATGTGGCTAGACTGTGTAAAAGTCTCACACATGTGGTATCGCCATACTCAGGAGGAATAGCATAATGTATTTTGGGGTGAAATTTTTGCTATGTACATGCTATGTGTTAGAAATATTGCATAAATGGACAACTTTGTGTTAAAAAAAAAAAAAAAATGCGCTTTCATTTTCTTTCCACATTTTCCAAAAACTTGTGGGAAAAAAAGGACACTTTCAAAAGACTCATTACACCTCAAACATTATACGTTGGGGTGTTTGCTTTCCAAAATGGGGTCATTTTATGGGGGTTTCCATTGTCCTGGTGCTCCAGGGCCTTCAAAAATGCGATAGGTTGTCGGGAAATTATATGTGTAATTTATGCTCCTAGAATGCCTGAAGGTGCGACTTGGATGTTAGGCCTCTGTATGTGGATAGGCCGTGAAAAAGTCTCACACATGTGGTATCGACATACTCTGGAGGAATAGTAGAATGTGTTTTGGGGTGTAGTTGCAAGTACACATATGCTGTGTGAGAGAAATAACCTGTAAATACGACAATTTGTAAAAAAATAAAATTAAAAAAAAAAAAAATCTTCAATTTACAAAGAATTGTGGGAAAAAATTACAACTTAAAAAAATTCACTATGCCTCTTATTAAATACCTTGGAATGTCTACTTTCCAAAAAGGGGTCATTAGGGGGTATTTGTACTTTCCTGGCTTGTAAGGGCTCTTTCACACGGTCCGCCTCCGCAGGCGGATCCGTGTTGCTCAGCGGGGATCGATCCGCGATCCCCGCTGAGCCGGGCGGATGACAGCTCCGTCTCCGCTTGCAGAGCGGAGAGGGAGGTGTCTCAGCACCCACTGCCCTCTATGGGGGATCGGAGGAGAGCGGACCGCTTGTCCGCTCTCATCAGATCCGCTCCGCTCCGATTACTGAACGGATGGAAAAATAGGGTTTCCATCCGTCCAGATTTCAGCACAGGATCGGATGCGGATGGCAGCGGGTGTCAGCGGAGGTGACCTCCGCTGACACCCGCTGCCCCATAGAGCTGCATGGAGGATCCGATCAGATCCGCCTAAAAAACTGACAGGCGGATCTGATCGGACCGCCCGTGTGAAAGAGCCCTTAGTGTCTCAAGAAATGAGATAGGCTTCAGTACATCAGGTGTGATCAAGTGTGATCAATTTTCAATGATTAGCACCATAGCTTGTGGACTCTATAACTTTCACAAAGACCAAATAATATAAACTTACTTGGGTTATTTTTACCAAAAATAAGTAGCAGTATACATTTTGGCCAAAATTTGTGAAGAAAAACAACTAATTTGCAAAAGTTTATGACAGAAACAAAGAAAAATGTGTTTTTCCACAATATTTTCCGATTTTTTTATTTATAGCACAAAAAATAAAAAACCCAGTAGTGATTAAATACCACCAAAAGAAAGATCTATTTGTGTGAAAAAAAGGACACAATTTTTTTATGGGTACAGTGTTGCATGACTGAGTATTTGTCATTCAAAATGTGAGAGCGCTGAAAGCTGAAAATCGGTCTGGGCAGGAAGGGGGTGAAAGTGCACTGTAAGCAAGTGGTTAAGCTTTTTTTCTGGTGATCTGGTCAGTAAATCTGGTATTTTACGACTTTAACAGATCAATTTGTCACTGTGTTACACATCATTGTGTAACCAAATAGGATTGATGCACATCACATTACATTGTAGATGCAACACAGTGAAGTTATTCTCTTGATGCAAAACACATTATCAGATGTTTTTCCTCCAAAAGAACAGAAGGATGGCAACAACAAACACATACAAAGGCCCCAATCTTGGGAAAACGACACTCCAGGACACTGCATCGACTTTCTCTAGATAGATTTTAAAAGTCCAGCACTGACTTGTGCCTAATTACTTGGACGCTACCTAATGGTGAAAAACCATACCAACTGAGTTGTTCATGCAATAGTGGTAAATCCTTCTACATCAGTGTATTGAAGGTAGTTAGCACCTTGACCCTAAAGATCCTTTCTTGAAAAGGAACACACGCTTTTTTAGCTACCAACTATGTACACATTATGGAGCCCATAGTTCCAGTTCATACAATATTATGAAATAAAACTACACCTGAAGTGTACAATGCTGCGCTCACCTATAGTGCACTAAATATAAACATAAATATAATGGGAGTCCATAAACAACATAATCAAATAACTGAATACAGAGTGCATCCACAGATCATATAAAAGCTCATAATAAATTGGTGAATAAAGTCCCATACACCGACAACTGAAATGGTGCAGTCTCTAAAGGATGACTTCTCCACATAAATGTATATATAGGCTCTTCAATCCCTTCACCACATTTAGTCCCTTCACTTTGTCTAAATAAATGCCCATTGTTTTTTATCTAATGTAAGTGTATCTACCTTATCTTTATTAAACTGCCTGAATGTACTTCACTATTTTGGCCTTCCTTTTATTCATTTAACCTCTGAGGAGCGTTGGGTTGGCAGAGGAGTGCGGAGCATACTTATGTAACAGGCGATTGTAAGGTGGATCCTTCTGGAGGGCTCAGACACACTCTGGATTCGGAATATTGTGTACAACTCTGCTTGCACTGAACCCCTATAATTAAGGGGTCGGTGCCTTCTGGTAAGCGTTCCCACACACTGGGTGTCCATGTGGTGAAGGGATTGAAGAGCCTATATATACATTTATGTGGAGAAGTCATCCTTTAGAGACTGCACCATTTCAGTTTTCTTGTCGGTGTATGGGACTTTATTCACCAATTTATTATTCACTTTTATACGATCTGTGGATGCACTCTGTATTCAGTTATTTGATTATGTTGTTTATGGACTCACATTATATTTATGTTTATATTTAGTGCACTATAGGTGAGCGCAGCATTGTACACTTCAGGTGTAGTTTTATTTCACTTATACGTTTTCATGGTTTTGTTGCAGCCCCCTTTCTTTGGTTATATACCAACATATAATTGTGTGACATATGCACCTTTATACATTGCACTGTACAGATTTAATTTAATACACATTTTGAGTATTGCTCACTTTTTCCATTTGCGCAGGTACTATTGGCTAATAACGCCAATTTTTTATACTTCATGCAATATTATACCTAGTCCCACGTTAAGGTGACCAGGGGTCCTTCCTTAAATTTGTTGTAAATAGGAGAGCATTCTAACTTTGACACTTACAATCCAGAATCATGTTGTGGCTGCTGAAAACCAGAACGCATCCCAGCAATGGGTAAGAACAAACAGCAATGTCCTCTAACTACAGACATTTTTTTCCAAGCAGGATAGTTTCTCTTACCTCACCGAGAAGCAATTCACCCTATAACTCACCAGTAGTACCTGGGGTCTGGTACCTTAACTGGTTTGCCAGTGTGATGACACTCTATACTGTATTACAATGTCCAGGATTGTGCAAGATGACTATATCAGAGTAAATGTGCTGTGCTTAGGCCCAGGTGAAAGGTGTACAGTAGGCCTTTCTTCCAGTAGAGTTTCACTTTTCCTAGGTAGTCACATATAGTAGAGTCACACCTTTCAAACCAGTTGATTCATATCTCCTACATTACATCTCACATGATGTGTTCTAACACAAATTCCCGGGCCACCTTCTTAGTTACTTTTATTTGTAACCGGGCAAACTTAGGCAACTTCTTGGGGTTACCACAACCTGGTAGCACATACAAATCCAGTGACATTTTAAAAAGGAGTCTGCAGCTTGACATTGCCCCTCTGCACTAACGACAGTTTTTTGGAGGGGAATCGCTGAACACTTTTTTAGTCTTTAAAGACTCAGGAAACCTTGAACAGGAATAGATTGCGACCAAGTAGACTCAGGGTCACACGCATACAGTTTCAGGTGTATGAAAAAAGGAGAAAATTGTGAAGCTGGGCATTACAATTTGCGTGTCTCCACTAAAATCGAATTTATTATAATGTCTCATAAATGTAATTATATGCATAAAATAGATTTACACCCACTTACTTTAAAAGTGACAACGTCGACAAGGCCCAAAAAGACGTTAGCCTCACTTTTCACCCACTCATACTAAGCAGTGAATAATCCATTTGCAAAGACTATTGAAGGATATTTAAAGAACAGAAGCAAATAGCTACAGTTTATGCTTCTTCCATAAAAATCAATTACCTTTTAATGTCAACAAGTTACATTTCTTCATGTCTATATCATAGTGGCAGGGACTTTTCATACCCTTCCCCCAGTCCTCTCTATCCTCTTACATTTTCAATGACATTGTCTCCATACTATCTTCTATATCTGAAGGGGATGCAAAGTTTGATCACCATGGAGTCTCTACTGGGACATAACCTACTATTTTTCTTGTGGAATCCTCTGCACTGACAACCTCTCCCTGGACTCTAGTCTGCTCACGTGTCCCAGGTGGCACCTCACCAGGGGCAGGGAGGCTCTCTGACTCTGGTTCTATCATGCTGCATTGCAGGTCTTGACCATGGTCATGGGAGGCCCAAAGTGTACCACTGCTTGTGGGTGGCAGAGGAGGGCCAGGTACTTTAAGTGGAGGTTCTGGCAGCTGACACAATGGTACCTGGTTCCTCCATGTTGGCACTAGTCACCCAGTTCACTTGCAACACACTGGTTGGCAAAGTCAGCTGCAGTATGACCATGAAGGAGCCACTACAGTGACGGCAACTTGTCAAAGGATTTATTGTGGTGGATATGGGACAGTAGACAGGACTTTCTTACTTTAAACTAAAACTTATCTTATATAAAAAGGATGACACCCACACCAAATGTTGGATTAAGAAAGGCCGCGGCCGTTTATTATTTATTTAAATAACATTAAAATTCATCAAACTTTCAACTCATAAATAATAAACCCGACACTACAATCCAGGTTTATAATAATAAAATATTCAATAAAAAATATCCATAACAACTCAATCATATACTTAAAATTATCGTCCCCCTTTGCAGCTTACAAAGGTGACCCAAAATAATAAAACTGGCCGCGACAAAACAAAAAAACAGGGGAGGGGGGGAGGGGAACCGCTCGCTCCAGGCTTCTGAGGTGGTCTGAGGGTCCCGCTGCTCGTGAGCCCCCTTAAATAGGGCTGAGATGAGGCACAGAAGGCGGGAAGCTGACTGGAAAAAACAGGTATCTTGCACAATCTTCCCAGCTACCTGTAAAACTGATTATGATAGGGGCTCATTTCAACCAATCACTGACTGGAATTTTATTTATCCCCCTAGTAACTCAATATCTTCTACAAAGCCCGCCAAACTAATTCCTGTCATGGCTAGCTGCCTGTCACTGTCCCATATAGAGAAGGGGGTCATGAACCCCCTTTTCTTTCTATGGGACAGTAGACAGGACTTTCTTACTTTAAACTAAAACTTATCTTATATAAAAAGGATGACACCCACACCAAATGTTGGATTAAGAAAGGCCGCGGCCCTTTATTATTTATTTAAATAACATTAAAATTCATCAAACTTTCAACTCATAAATAATAAACCCGACACTACAATCCAGGTTTATAATAATAAAATATTCAATAAAAAATATCCAATAGACAGGCGGCATCAAACCCGCCTGTCACCACCCCACAGCGCGGCCCTCTCAGCACAAGTGCCTAAATCAGCATTCAGAATGTCTAGTCCCAGATCTGATAACATCCTTTCTATAAAGTCCGGGAATCCCACCTTCCAGCTCCAAGTGCCTGAATGATGTGATTCCCATACCGCCCAACATTTTTTCCAGAGCTCTATTAATTCTCCTTCTAACTTTCTCTAAAGGCTTTAAATGTGGGTGCTTGAACCATAACAGCCTCGGAACGATTTCCGAAAAAACAAAGGCTGTGTGAGGGGCAAAAGATTGTAAAAAAAGCAAAGTCGTCCCTAATCCTAAAAATCAAATCAAGTGTCCTTACCTTGCCCACATCATTTCCCCCCAGATGGACGATGAGAACATCTGGAGGGGAAAGGAGCTGCATTAACCTACAGACCTCAAATATTAATTCGGACCATTTCATGCCCCTCTTGCTGAACCAAAGAACCTGAAAAAGACGAGGATCCAAGCCGATGTTCTCTGTATACACTCTTCTCTTAGCTCTCGCCCGGGCCCAGTGGATGAACGAGTGGCCCACAATCCACACTGAGACCCTGCGTCCTGAAAGCATTAAAACACAAAATTAGGGCGGACATATGACAGGTAGGCATTAGAACGCCATCTACCAATATTTTTCAGCCATTCAGCATTAACTCCTAGTCTTGCAGCCTCTGTTGCTGCCCCAATCCGGGAAGGAATGAGATGACAACTTCAAATGATCAAGCTTCAAGAAACTTAAACACCTATTTAACACAGCTATAAACTGGAACTTTGTCAAAGGTTTCCCAGATTGGTGAACAAAAATTGGGCCAGGACTATGGCACCGTACAGACAAAAAACGTTTCATCAGAAAAATGGGGCATATACATGAATCCCTGTAAACATTTAGGTGAATCCATTTACCCACCCCCAACTGATCAGTCTTGGAAAATCGTAGCAGAATACTCATGGAGGTGTCATAAAATAAAACATCAGACATCAGCAGACCGGTTTTCCCATACTTCACATCCGTGGTTAACTCTGAAACCCTTAGGGCACCAAAAAACATGAGGGAGAAAGCAGCTTGAAAAAGAGCAGACTCATAAGAAGAGAAACATACCTTTGCAGCAGCTTCACATAATTGCTCTAAAATTTCTGGTGTAATAGGTTGCCTGGAATCCCTCTGCCAGGTATTTTTACGGTAACCCTTCATAGCCTGCCTTATTGAAAAAAAGGACGAACAGGAGGGAAAATTACGCAGCTTAACAAAGAAAGATATCCCAGCCAGAATTTTATTAACGTGGGACCATGAGTAACGTTGTTCAAAAAGCTTGTTTAGAAAAATTAATAATAAGTGTTCAGAAAAAAACGTCTTGGCATTCCCCAATGTCATTTAAGTAAGATAACCACATGGACCATGCTGACCGATATCCTGCCATGGTCGCCGGGGCCAAAGAATTAGCTATACTGTCTGAGACCAAATTTAAACAATATCCCAAAGGCAGGCCAGGTAATGATGACTCGTTGGATCCGCGGTAGGTAACAGCTGGAAAAAACAATCCATCTGTCGGCGAGACAATGAATCCGCCAATGTGTTATCCTTGCCCGCTATAAAAGTAGCTTTAATCCAAATGTTTAAAAACAAGCATTTAGAAACCAGATATCTTAATAACTTCATCAGCGGCGGGGACTTAGAGGAGAGACAATTTATAGTGAATAACACACCTTTATTATCCGTCCTCACCATCAAACGCCTGTTCTGAAATTGATGACCCCAAATCTCCAAAGCTACAATGATGGGAAAAAGCTCCAGGAGCACGCTATTCCTGGTGTAACCTAATGACACCCACCTATGGCACCATGAATCAGCACACCAGTGATTGCCCCATATTGCGGCAAAGCCCACAGAGCCTGCTGAGTCGGTGAATAATAAAAAATCCTTATCCAGAATAAAATCCATTTGCCATATAGACTTACCATTAAAATGTATCAGGAACTGAATCCATACCAGCATATCTTCCTTGGTGTCAGCTGACAATCTAACATGAGCTGTGGGAGTTTTAAGACCAGCAATTGCGGAATAGAGCTTTCTTGCAAATAACTTGCCAAGGGGGATAACCCTAGACGCAAAAGCGAGTAAACCCAAAAGAGACTGAACCTCTTTCAAGCAAACTTTCTTTTTGCGAATCATCACTAAAAGGCAATGCTCTAGCTTAACCACTTTCTCCATTGGTAGCCTGAATTCCATTAAATCAGAATCGATTGTAATGCCCAGAAACTGAACGCACATAGATGGCCATTCAGTTTTTTCGTGGGCTAGTGGAATGCCAAATTGCTTGCACATATCCAGGAAAAAATATAATAAATGCAAGCAATCTGAAGATCCTGCAGGGCCTAAAAATAAAAAATCATCCAAATAATGGACTATGTTAGAAGAATTGGACATGGAAGAAATTACCCACTCTAAAAATGAAGAAAAACATTCAAAATAAAAGCAGGATAGCGAGCAGCCCATGGGGAGACACCTATCAAAAAAGAAAAAACCCAGAAAATAAAAACCTAAGGAGTTGAAAGCCATTGGATGAACTGGCAACAAGCGAAAGGCGGATTTAATGTCCGTCTTTGCCATAAGCGCACCTTTGCCTAAACGTCTCAAAATCACAAGGGCATCATCAAAAGTGGAGTACTGCACAGAAGCCAGATCCTCGCTTATTTCATCGTTTAAAGACCCGCCAGCGGGAAACGATAAGTGATGAATAAGCCTATAAGTGTTCGGCTCTTTCTTCTGCACAATTCCCAGAGGGGAAATTCTGAAATTAGTAAAAGGAGGGTAAACAAAAAGGGCCAGCAAACCGTCCTGCTTCTAATTCTTTATTGATTTTTTCAACAACAATATCTTCTAAATATTGAACAGACTTCAAATTTGGTACCAAGCAACAGCCCTGTCCTGAAAACCTGGGCAAAACAAAACCATCACTAAAGCCCTCAGATATTAGGGTGGCCCTCACCCTGTCGGGGTACCGTTGCAACCAAGGGAGCATTGCGGGTAGGTTCACCGGCGTTGAGGCTTTTTGTAAAATTTCCGGGGGTTCTGGGCTCCCTGCATTTTTTTAAAACATTTGTGGACGGGATGGGATCCTGCACAAAAGGCGCATTCGTGCCTATATTTGCAGGTCCCAGGCCATCGACACTGCGTCTCATTATAATTAAAGCACACTCCTTTGCGAAAAGTGGGAGTGGCTGGTTGAGGCTGTTGTCCAGGAAAGGACTGCCGGTTAAAAATAGGCCTCTGAGGGAGAAACAAATCCAGCCAAAGACTCACATCCTTGACCCCCCATTTCAAATTTGGCTGAACAGCCAGCTTTTGGCGAAAGGCCACATCGTAGGAATACCACGCTGTGCCACCAAAATTTTTATACGCCTCTAGGACGATATCAAGGTGCTGAAAGAGGCCCGTACTTTTAGCCGGAAATCTCTCACACAATACGGCAGCATATATGAAGAATGACTGCAACCAATTATTAAAATTCTTGGTGACTGGACTTTCCTCTCCTCATCCTCCTTCTTGTCACTTTTAGACACAAACTCTCTGGCTGATGGCAAAAGAGATAGAATGTCTACAAAATTGCCATTCCAAATTTTTTCTTTAACAGCATCAGACAAGTGAAAGCCCAAGGGGGATAATTCACAAGCCATAGCTCCTTTAAGGCATACCTCGGGCAGATTTTGAGATTTGGCTAATAAAAAAGAAGGGGACTCAGATGGCAGTGCCACAGAGGTTAGCCCCACATTGGAATCCTGTAAAATATTAGTGTCAGACAATGACACTGAAGCAATGCTACTAACAGGAGCGCAAATAGCAGACTGGCCGCTAGATGGCGCCCAGACATCTGTAATAGAGGAGGACCCCGGTTGCACTACAGCTGGAGTAGTGGGACTTATCAAATTTTTAAAATCTGACAGGAATTTTTGCAGAATAAGGGCAATATCCCCAGAGGGGGGGCTGAGTAGGCAAAGTACTGCTCCCTTCTAAACCGGCCATCAGGGAAGGCTCACTGGAAGTAGCCACTGCAGTGGCAGAAAAGGACCTATCTAGAACAGCAGCGCTCACAGGGTTAACACTCTCACCTGCAGCTCGACTGGCTCCACTCCCGTGCGGACGCTCCGGTGTTGGTGACTGATGTGAAGAAGCTGCCCTGGAACGGGCCAGCCTGCCTGTAGCGGGGGGGACGTCCTGGCCGACTTCCCGTGCCCGTGAAGAGGACCTCCTCTGGCGTCTCGGAGCATTCCGGTCTCCAGCTGGCGGTGAGAACCTTCGGCGCGGCAGTCTTCTCCTCTTCGCGGTCCCGGAGTCTTCAGCGGATGGTCCGGATACACTGCGCCTGTGCACCTCCGTCGTCATCCGGTCCTCCTGCGCCGATGACGATCTTCCTCTCGCCGGGGTCACCGACTGTAAACCTTCTCCCGCCGGGGTCACCGCTTGCGCACTTCCTCTCGCAGGGGTCACGGCTTCCTCTCTCCAGCTCGGTCCGGCGACAGGCTCCATGCTCGGCGGCGGAACAGGTACCGGGTTCACAGGCTCAGAATGGCATAAAGTAGGCAAAGCCAGGCAGCGTCTAACCCACTCATCCCCTCCTTCTTCACCAGCTCTTTCGATTAATTGGCGGAGGAGGCTCATCTCGGATGAAGATTCGGACGACACGGGAACCGCTCGCTCCAGGCTTCTGAGGTGGTCTGAGGGTCCCGCTGCTCGTGAGCCCCCTTAAATAGGGCTGAGATGAGGCACAGAAGGCGGGAAGCTGACTGGAAAAAACAGGTATCTTGGACAATCTTCCCAGCTACCTGTAAAACTGATTATGATAGGGGCTCATTTCAACCAATCACTGACTGGGATTTTATTTATCCCCCTAGTAACTCAATATCTTCTACAAAGCCCGCCAAACTAATTCCTGTCATGGCTAGCTGCCTGTCACTGTCCCATATAGAAAAGGGGGTCATGAACCCCCTTTTCTTTCTATTCTTGCATAGTTTCCAGTGATTCCGACAACCTCTTAGTGGCTCATGATACACAATGCTAAACTTCCTTGGGGTTACAGCCCCAACCCCGTGTCAATAAAACCATTTTCCCACAACACAGCTGGACTGCTGGTAATGTCTGGTGCATTATTTTTTCGATTTTGAAGCTAAGTAAGAAGCAGTAGTATCCAGTGGTAAGGGATTCACCGTATCTCTTACACATGTGCAGGTCTCTCTTTAGTGTGTGCTGGGAATAGGTCATTTTTTGTTGCATTTGGGTTAATTTGGGATGGGGCACATTTTGTTCCATGGCTGAATCCAGAAATGCATTATTACTATAAATTATTGTGATTTACAGCTACTACATGGAATAGTTCAATGATCTTTTCCCATTATGTCTGTTTGAGTTTGCTATTTCTGAATGCCACAAGACACTGAGACCTCCATGTAATCATGGATGGATGACACTTTGCTGTGATCACTAGCTAATAAACGGTTTATGCATTTATTACAAGTGCCTTAATTAACTGCAAATGAATCTAAACACATAACAAAACTCCCAATTCACAGATGTTTCCTAAATTAGACCTGTTCTTTTGTGTAACCCAGAGTGTGAGATAGAGAACAAGTCCCTGCAATCAGTATTATAAGTTGTTACATACCATACGTATGCTTTTTTTCCCCTTAATCTAAAAATAAACATATTAAAGAATTACAAGCTTTTTTTGCTGGCACCAGTTTGTTTTTTTGTACAGTAAGTTTATTTGCCATAATAATGTTTATTGTTAGAATGACATATTTTGATAAAACATCAAACTAGTAATTTATATACATTTAGCTATAAGAGCTTCCAAATTCTTCCAACCAAAATATATTCATACTGGCCTTTTCTTTTAATAAGGTACCTCACTATCGTATAGGAATGTACAGCAGGGAAACTTTTACACCACTGGGAAATGCTAAATCTTTACTTGATTCGAATGGCCTAGCATTTGGGTTGAGCAGGGGGACTTATGGCGGTCTGTATAAATTTCTTTGCTGCAACCACGGGTTGCAGCAAAGAAATTCCCATGATCCCACATCAACACAGACAGTGCTAACCGGGGAATCCCTCATTCCGTGCAATTGTCTCCTCCCAGCAGGGGGGTAGGGTGGGCTGGGGAAACAGTGATTATTGCTAGTGTCATTTGCAGCCACTAGAGATAGTCACAAGTGAATCCGACAGGCTGGTTGTACCCAAGTTGATCGATCAATCAACTTGGCACATTCAGCCTGCACACGTCTGGCTTGAATCTGCAGTACCCAGCTGAGGTTCAAACTGTCTGTGGCCAGCCCTAAAGCTACTGCAGGTATGTATAGACCTCTAGGTGTTTTCGTTTCCATTTGCCTTAAGATGTATTGGGAAAAATACAAAGATAAGGATAGATGTGTGGTTTGGAGGTTTGAAAACTGTACTGATTTACAGGAAAATGTATCTGTGTGCTTTCAATATACAGTATTTTCCCTTAGAAGGTGCATTTAAAGTATAGCTAAAAGTAAATGTTTAGTTTTGGATAGAGTGGACGGGGATTAAAACACCGGTTTTATTTGCAGTATGTGCGGAAATTCATCTCATCTGTTTGGGATGTTTACCATTATCACCTGACTAGGTTGTTGTCAGGAATGTACTAATCACAATACTGCAGTAACCCGGAGATGCACTGGAGTGCGCAGGCACGGACTTGCTGGTACCCATCCAGCTGTAAATAGCATGAAGCGCCCACAGGCGATCGTGCACAAATGAGCGGTAACCATTTACATTGGTGCCTAGTGGCCTATATAAGTGCAGCAGCTCCATTAGTCCTTTGCTGTTTGATCTGCAGGCGTTCCTGTATCCTTGCATCTGAACCTGTTGATTCCTGTATTTGACCTGGCCTGTCCCTGACTTTGTTGGTTCGCTACCTGCCCTGACTTTGGCTTTCTCTGGACTTTGCTTTGCCTCCTGATATCTGCCTGATTTTGTGTTGTCGACCTCTGCCTATATCCTGATTATCAGCTTCCTGCTGTCTGTACCCGCATCTGCTCGTTTGTTACTGACCCGGCTTGTCCGAACATATATCCAGTCGCTACTGCTGCTGTTGCTACCACCAAACCTGGTATCCACTGTCTGCTGCCCTCAGTTTCAGCTTACCCCACAGCTCTGGTGATGGTTCTGCCATTCACCTCTTTACCCAGCAAAGAGGTCACCTGGGCACCTGTACCTCACCGCACTCCTGTGACCACTGTCGCAACATCAGTGGTTCTTGAGTCGGGGTTGTATGAGAGGCCTCCTTCTGCATGTCAGGCTCTGCCACAAGGTACGTGACAGGTGTTCTCAATGTCCTTTTCCCTCTCCCTCTAATTCACCCTCTTTTTTACTCTCCTCAAACACTTCCATATACCTAGCAGCAGCTATTCATATTCTTTTTTCTTGTATCTTGAAACAGACTCTAATATACACAGGGCCGGCCTTTGGGGTGTGCGCGCCGTGCGGCCATCACAATTCGCAGAGGATCAGGTGATTCAGGCCGCACAGCAGGAGATGAGCGGCGACCGCAGCGTGGACAGGATTTACACAGGCTACGGCCGCCGCTTACCTCCCGCTGTGCGGCTGTGCCTCGGTCACCTACAGATGCAGTGAGGCGAGCTGTGTATTAAACACAGCTCAGCCTCCGATCCTTCCACGTTGACGATTCCTCCTCCCTCCCTGCACTGACACCAGAGGAGAGATCATCAGCTCCTCCTCGCCCCGCCCCTTCTCCTCCTCCTCCCGCCCCGCCCACACTCCTGGGGATGTGTGGGCGGGAAGTTTAAAGAAAAAAAAAGCTGCAGAAGGTAAGTGAGGACTCTCTCCTTCAAAAAATGTAAGGGGGGGCTCTCTGATGTGGGGGGCTCCATGGGGGGGTCTGATGTAAGGGGGCTTTTTGTGGGGGGGTCTGTGATGTAAGGGGGGCTCTCTGATGTGAGGGGGGCTCTGTGTGGCGGGGTCTCTGATGTTAGGGGGGCTTTGTGTGGGGGGTCTCTGATTTAAGGGGGGCTTTGTATGGGGGTCTCTGATGTAAGGGGGGCTTTGTATGGGGGTCTCTGATGTAAGGGGGCTCTGTGTGTGGGGTCTCTGATGTGAGGGGGGCTTTGTGTGGGGGGTCTCTGATGTTAGGGGGGCTTTGTGTGGGGGGGTCTCTGATGTGAGGGGGGCTCTGCGTGGGGGGTCTCTGATGTGTGGGGTCTCTGATGTAAGGGGGCTTTGTGTGGGGGGTCTCTGATGTAAGGGGGCTTTGTGTGGGGGTCTCTAATGTAAGGGGGCTCTGAGTGTGGGGTCTCTGATGTGAGGGGGGCTTTGTGAGGGGGTCTCTGTGGGGGGTCTCTGATGTGTGTGTGTGGGGTCTCTGATGTAAGTGGGGCTTTGTGTGTGGGGTCTCTGATGTGAGGGGGGCTTTGTGTGTGGGGTCTCTGATGTGAGGGGGGCTCTGTGTGGGGGGGGGCTCTCTGATGTAGGGGGCCTCTAAATTAAGGGGGGCTTTGTGTGGGGGTCTCTGATGTAAAGGGGGCTCTGTGTGGGGGGTCTCTGATGTAAGGGGGGCTAAGTTATTAGTGATCATAAAAAAGAAAAGTCAAATAAAGTGCAAAAAAGGTGCAAGAAAATGTGCGCGCGGGGGGGTTGCCGCAGGATTAGCTAGCACAGGGCGCCTGAACCCCTAAGGCCGGCCCTGAATATCCACCTGGACTTGGCACCACATCCCAGCCAGATCCTTTACCAGTTAGCTACTGATCACCATTATATTACTGGTTTACTAATCTGAATATTTGTGAATTTTCCTTATACCTATGGAATTATGTTAAATAGTGGCTTAATGTGACTAATAGTGTATTGTTAATGCCTACATAAGATACCATCTTATGTTATAATCTGTATTTTGATATACTTTAATAAAAATCCATTGAAAGGGAAATGGGATTTAGATTGTTCCCAGAACAGTAATAGAGGGGAAATCTTCCAATATGGACACTAGTTCTTGTGACTCTGGTGACAACTAGGTATTGCCTTACTTCCTAGAAGAAAACTGTGACTGCGCTATACTGTGATATTCATAATAAATAAGCAATATATGAAAAAACATATTTTCATCCATTCAGTAATCAATCAATTATAAATAAAATATCAATTAATCAAAAATTCATCAGAAAATATTTTGTCCAAAAAACATTAGTTCTAAGGTCTGTGTGTGCAATAAAAGTTCATGGGAAAAAATGGGAACTATCCACACTAGCAAATACATAAAAATATATAAATCAGCAGCCAGCCAGTATCACATTTGTTAGTTACAAATAAAACCATACATATCAATTTACATGCAGTGCTTGATAAAAAAATGTATAGCAGTTCATAAAAAAGCCCTTATGAAAAAACCATCCATAAGAAGAAGATCCCAGAACCAGCTTCAGTTTGACAAATAGAAACACACAACACCACTGTGATTAGGTAATTCCCCTTACTGGATGAAGTGGACCCTCAAAAATTATAGAGTGGTCAAACTCACTTGGTAATCATCAGATTGAATCCTCAATTCAAAGGAACTGTACCCACATCACATGGAAAGATTCCAGCAGATATTAGGGAGCTGGTACTTAAGGGACAATGGTTGTCCTTAAAGTACGAACTCCTTTACATTTGCTGTGATGTGGATACAGTTCCTTTGGATTGAGGGTTCCATCTGATGACTACCAAGTGAGTTTGATCACTCTATAATTTGAGGGTCCACTGCATTCGGTAGGGAAAACACCTAATCGCAGTAGTGTTGTGTGGTTGTATTTGCCACACTGAAGCTGGTGCTGTGATCTTCCTTCTGGCTGGTTCTTCATAAGGACATTTTATAGACTGCTATACATTTTTACCTTTATCAAGCACCGCATGTTATTAAAAAAAGTTCATACCCAAAAAATTTAAAGTATCAAATGCTGATAAAGTCTTCCATTTTTTAAACAGAATCATCCACCTTAATAAAGTGCCACTGTGCTTTTGTGCAAAGAAAATAATTTTTATCTTCTCAGTGTTCCTTACACCACGTGTCCTCCACCTCCACACAGGATTAAACTCACCCGCAGTTATAGCAAAATCATTTGATTAAAAACTGGTCACAATAATCCAGCAAACATGGCGTTATCACCCAATGAGTTCTTATGTAAACTTTCAGAGCATTCTCTTATTCACACCCAGATACCGTCAGAAAATACAGGTTGCAATAGGTAGGTTAAATAGCTAAAGGCTCATCTTTCCTAAGAGAATATATGCAAAGAAGAATAAAAAGAAGCATCATGTAAAAGATCTCCTTTAACCACTTTACTACCAGTCACGTAACCTCTACGTCGGCTGACTTTGAGTGGTTATACCGGGATGATGCCTCTAGCTAGAGGCATCATCCCGGTACCGTTGTTTGAAGCCGACGGTCGGCTTTCCGTCGGTAACGATCGATGCGGCTCGGGAGCCGCTCGATCGTTACCCGGGGGGGCGGGAGGGGACGTCCCCCCCCTCCCGCCGCCTTCCGCGGCTTTGCTCGGGGCTACCGTCCCACCGGGAGCCCCGAGCACCCAGCCGGCACGTCCGCCGGCTGGATGGAGTCCCGATGAATGCCGAAAACGGCATCGATCGGGTCTCCGATGACGTAACCCGGAGGCGGCGTCCATGACGTCACGTCCGGGTTACTGTGCTGCAAAAGGCGGCAGATTTGAAAAACGGCTGTATGCAAAAATGCCGTTTTCGGCGTTTTGCATACAGGGAAGTGTAGTGGAGGGGTCTAGGGTCTTTTAGACCCTCGATCCCTCCATAAAGTGTACCTGTCACGACATATTGCTGTCACCAGGGATGTTTACATTGCTTGTGACAGCAATAAAAGTGATCAGATTTTTTTTTTTTTTAAAAAACCTGTAATAAAGTTTAAAAAAAAAGAAAAAATAAATAGGAAAAAAAAAAAAAAAAAATTTAGCCGACCCCGTCACCGTTAGCTCGCGCACAAAAAAAAACGTATACGCAAGTCGAGCCGCAAATGAAATCGCTGTTCAAACCACACATGTGAGGTATCGCCGCGATCGCCAGAGCGTGGGCAATAATTAAAAAAAAAGAGCTACACTCTAACTCTAAACTGGTAACCGTTAAATAAATTTAAAGCGTCGCAGATTGAGATCTCTATTGACCGTAGTTTGTCGCCATCCCACGGGGGGGAGCAATTTTAAACCGTAACATGTTTGGTATCTATTTACTCGGCGTGACATCATCTTTCACAATATACAAAAAAAAATGGGCTAACTTTACTGTTTAGTATTTTTTAAATGCAGTGAAATGTGATTTTTCAAATTTTTTCCAAAAAAATGGCGTTTTAAAGACCGCTGCGCAAATACCGCGTGACAAAAAATTTTGCAATGACCGACATTTTATTCTCCAGAGTCTTTGCTAAAAAAATATATATAATGTTTGGGGGTTCTAAGTAGTTTTCTAGGAAAAAATACTGGTTTTAACTTGTGAACAAAAAGTGTCCGAAATAGGGCTGGGGCTAAAGTGGTTAATCATTAAAGCGGAGTTCCGGCCTCAGGGGTCAATTTTAGCTAAAAATACCCCCGGAACAGTCAGGGCTAGTACATTCCATAATGGATAGCCTCTGAACTGTCCCGGGTCGCACTTGCCTGTAAGAAGAAATACTTACCTTGAAATGTTCTTCTCCAGCGCTGCCATCTCAGGTGTGGGCAGCTGAAGCCTCAGCGTCCCTCTTCGTGTCCTCTTCGATGACGTTGGAGTCCCACAATTCACTGCACCGGCCCCGCTCGTCACTTCCGCGGCAGGCGCGGTATCCCTGCACAGCTTCTCGGCATACCCAGAAGCTGTATAGCAGGGAATGCCACGCTTGCACCGGAAGTGACAAGCGGGGCCGGTGCAGGTGCATTGATTCCTGGGAGCGATGACGTTCAGCTCCCAGGAGTCATCGCAAACCGGAAGTGACGCGCGGGTCGCGGCCGCAGAGGGAGAAAGTGGAAGGAAGGTCAGTATATTTTCTTCTATAATAAGGTAAGTAAACAAAAAAAAAATCGGCAGTATCCATTTCTTTTTCAGGTTGCAATCAGCAAGCAGATGGCCCAAAATCAATTTTTTTATTTTGAGGCCGGAACTCCGCTTTAAAGGTTGAAAACATTGGATCTACTTTACGCCGGCAAGGCTGGCCTATATCTATCCAACATCCTCTGTGGAGTGCTGGTGTTGTTCTCACTCTCCGGCGGATTTTGACTGTATTTTCTGGCATTGCCCGGTGGTCCGGGATTACTGGACTGCTGTGCTGGCCTGCATTACAGAGGTGGTTAAAGTCTCGGTTCCTAATTCTGTTGAGGTTTGTCTTCTGGGATTGGTTGATGGCTTGGCCCCTGCAAGGGCCCTTCGTATGCTAGTCAGCTTACTCCTCTTTTATGCCCGTAAGGCTTTGCTCCTACACTGGAGAAGCCCGTTGGCCCCCACCGTCCTCTTTTGGAAAAGTCTGGTGAATAAGGTGACTCCGCTCTATAAGGCCACGTATCTCAGCAGGGGGTGCCCTCGCAAGTTTGATAAGGTATGGAAGCTGTGGATTGACTCCCCGGCCTCGACCTCTGCTGGACAGTCTTAGGGGGCCTATTGTACTTATAGCATGCGAGGGCTGGGGGATGAGTTATTGAATGCCTGTGTCACCTGTTTGATGCACTGATGTTGTCCATTTCTCCTTGTCCACCTTTTTAATTGCTTCTCTTTTTATAATTGAGGACTGCTGCTGCTAACTACTACTCGCTTGTTATGTGATGTTTCTATGCACTGAGGGCCTTTTGATAATGTTTCGAACTGACCTCAAGGGGTTGTCCTGCCTCCTTAGGGGGCTTTGTTTCTGCACAAGGAGACCACTGGGTGGAGCTTGGGGTAGGGGTTGGGTGACTTGTTGTCACTTGTTTCTTTCTATGTGTTTGCCCTGTGTGGCACTGTGATGTGTTATGTGTTGTCTTTTCTTGAAAACCTTTAATAAACAGAAATTTAAAAAAAAAAAAAAAAAAAAAAAAGGTTGAAAACATTGCCCTTACATCTGTAGCTGTTTTATCCTGACACTAGGGTAAACCACTTTCTCTCACAATGTCAGCTCCAGCTACATAACAGGCTCCAGGTAGACAGGCTGAAAATGGGATGACGTCACTCCAGTTATCCCAACCCTACATGTTTCAATGTGATGTCGTTATCAGATTGTTCCTTTGATGTTGTCATCAGGAGCTATCTGATGACGATATTACGTCAAACTGTATTTTTATACATTGCTTATTTATTATGAATATCATGGTATTGCACAGTCACTGTTTCCAATATACAACTATATTACATTAAATTTACATAAAGTCCAGCTGTGGTCACTAAAACACAGACTTTTTTGTATTATTAGCTCATTCATTCACTTTCTGTTCCTATTGTGGCTATGATATAGGAAATGAAGGTAAATATCCCTAATTAGGAAAAAAATGGCAAAAAAATCTGACAGAGGTTATAACCCTCCTTTACTATATCCAAAATGTTGCCTTTAGTTCTACTTTAAGGTACCCATAAAACATGACATGACAGTCATCTGTTGTGGATATAGTTAGCTTTGTAAAGATGATCTCATGTCTAAAGAAAACTAAACCTGTTGGTCCTCTCTGGGATTATCAGTGCTGGACATATTTGCCAGTACTACTCATACTCCCTCCCCCCCCCAACTCTCCACTGTATGAATACTGTCTACCTTTTGGGTGCTGTAGTTCAATGTATGTTCTCAATATAGGGGAGTACAACAACTAATGGGTGCAAACTAATAATGAATTTTCTCAGTTCATTCATTAATTTATACAATATTTTCTACTTTGTCTTTTTGTGCATCTGCCTTTGTAATCTACTATTAACTTGATTTATTTGGCTATAGAAAGGTTCTGTTACACAGGGTTAAAATATATCAAATAAATATCATAGAAAGCAGAAGAGCAATCATTGCATGGCAGATGGACCTGAATTAATCAAATCCCTGGCCTTGAAGATGAATATTCAGCCTATTTTTATATATTTCAACTGTAAATGTATTTCAAATATACGATAGCAAACAATTCCAGAGAGTGTAAGCAAAATGATTTAAGGCTCTTAAATAGACATCTAAGTCAAGGGTGTCCAAACTTTTTTTCAAAGAGGGCCAGATTTGATGAAGTGAACATGCGTGAACGCCGACCATTTTGCCTGACGTTATTTGGACCATTAAAATTAAATGCAAATTAACTATTTTATGCAAAGTTTATTGCAAATGGCATACTTTTCATTTCGTTACATGGATGACAAATCTAAACAGGTGTTAAATCCCTCTGCCTTTCATATCAAGGTCCTGTCATACTAGCACCGGATTTATTTGTGTTTTTTAGTGCTCCCTAATCATGCTAAGTCCAAGGCCATATTGAGCAAGGGATATAAATTTGGCGGGGGCTGGTGATGGGTGTTAACAATAGTGTATACACAAGTAACAGAAAAAAATGGAACTGGATGCAGCGGGCCGGGATAGACCATCATTTTGAGTAGAAGTCATTCAAAACAGTAGCATATATAAGAGGATGTATAAAATGAATGATAAAAGAACCAATATGGCTTACGTGCAGTCCCGTGGTGTTGAAAGATCCAGAGATCCTGAGAATTGTTGAAAGATCCTGGGTCCTGAGCAGTGCTCGGGGATTCACAGGGGCCACAACAATAGGTTTTTCCAAATTACCTGTGAGGCCGTATTAAAACTTTGACTTTGACTTTGGACATGCCCGATCTAAGTGTTTCCATGTAATATTGTCTTTATAGAAAATAAGGGATTATTCTGTATGATACTGTATGTCTATAGTATCTATAGCAGTGATGGGGAACCTTGGCACCCCAGATGTTTTGGAACTACATTTCCCATGATGCTCATGCATTCTGCAGTGTAGTTGAGCATCATGGGAAATGTAGTTCCAAAACATCTGGGGTGCCAAGGTTTGCCATCACTGATCTATAGTATAGTATCTATGGCAGTCCACTAATTTCTCAACCGCATAAGGCTCTTAGCAAGTGCTGACATTAGCTGATACAAGCATTAGTTGATCATGACATGTTTTAGAGTGCTATTCTCCTTGATAGGCAACACGCATAAGTGACCTGTAGTTGATTAACGGAAGTTCTGTTTGCTATAGAAACTTCAATAAAAGGGATATTTTGACTGCTATAGTTACAAAATTTTGTCCATTGCTATTTTTCTTATTGCACTGTTTATGCAAATTAAGGACAAATAGGATGGGGTAGTCTGATATGGGACAACCTTCTTTAGCTATTTGTGTTGATTTTTATAGTTTGGTCTTGGAAGTTGCTAGCTTATCGATTAACATTTTGGGAAAGAGGTATTTTGAACAGGCTTTGAACCAGTATGATTATACTTTTATTATGACTACTACACAGTCAACTGGGAATGTAATGAATCTTTGATACCTGCCACGGTCCCAGCTAGTGCTCAAAGAGGGCAGTATATAGTAGATCTAGTATCGGCTTTGATCACTCAAGGCATGTACGTAAATGTATGTTTATTGACAGCCCTGTTCAGATAGAAAATATGCATTTCTTTTTCCGTAATCTATAAAATTTTTGTTGGATTAATAGTACACTGATTAAATTATGACAGAATTGTAACGGAACCACGACCCACACAGTGTTTGTGGCCTTCCATCAGTATACGACTTCCTTCAGTCTTGAACATAGATATCAAATATAGCAGCTGCCCCCATACAAAGCTAGCCGACAACTTAGCTTGTTCTTGAACCTTATCCTTTATTGAACAGTCACACAGAATTTATATACAGCATGGACATCCCCTTCCTGATCAAATTACCCCATCAGGTCAGGGGTTGCCTGATTACATTATCATATGCAGATGAAATTGTATACAGAAATATAATTAATCTGAACTAATTATCTAGCCATCTGGACAGAAACAATATGTGAGTTAATTAACAATTAACAATGGGACAGACAGGCTTAAAAGAATCCACATCACACCTCAATACACAGACTATAGGAAGAGACCGCCAGTGACAGACTGTCCGTCTCTGACACTGAAGAACATGGAACAGAAGCCAATGTGATTAGCTCTTTCAATGAATATGTTTAGAATCAAACAGGCCAGGAATACTCCTAACATATTTATCGAGATACATGGCTGACAAATATTACTGTCCCACTTGAAGAAATCCAAACCATATTCTCCGTGTCCATTAAGTATCTGTCTTTCACTCCCAGTGACGGTGAGTCCCATCACAAGACGTTCACATTCCAGTTATTGATTTTATTCTGACAATTGGCCGCTATTTTATAGCTTTACTTACAGTTAACTAATGATGTTTACTGCACCTGTTTAATGCTTACACTTTTCACTATATACATTACATATACAATCACTCTTATCTCTTAATGTGCCCCTGTTATGAAACTTTGAAAGAAGCAACATTGATAATAAAGGCCATTGCAACTTGAATTGCAATGTGCATTTGAGAAACCAACTGCAAAGGCAATCTTTTCTATGGAAAAGGCAATGTAAACCAGCCCCATGTTTTCAGAATATTTCCTTTATACAACACAATACAGCACATAGAAGCACATGTTTACTACTGAAAAAAAGACATTACTATAGAAACATAATAGCTATGTACAGTATATGCACTGCTAACTATTTTATATTGCTACATTATCCACAACGTATTTGGTTTTTTTTCCTCCATACATCTTATTTAACTATTTTATTCATTCTGCTTTGCTTTTCATTGATACTTGCCTTTTTTTTTTTTTTTTTTTACAAAATAATTTATTCTACTGATAGATATGTTGTTAGTTCCTAATCATCTGTCAGCAGTTACTGATTGTTGTTTAAATCTTTTTCTTATGCCTTACTAGTCCTACATCACATTTATGTTAAATATAATAAAGTTATATTTATTTCTGACATTTCATATTGATAAATAATAATGTCCTCAAATGGACACAGTAAGTGTGAAAACCCTTTCAGTTAGATGTTTTATTTCTGTCAAAAGAGACTTCAAAATATGCATTTGTATTATTAATATTGTACCAATGGAATAGGAGGTAAAGAACATAGTGTAAATGAATACTTTTGGCGCAAATTATCTTAAAAGAATAAGGTGTCAAAAGTGCTTTACTTCAGGTTACTGGGAAGAGGAGCAACATTTCAAATTCATTCTTTGTGTCATTTAACTAAAATCTAAATTTTTCTAATTGAAAAAACAGATACGATTGCTATACTTTGACCAGCAGCATGGGACACCTATGGTGCAACACTAATGGGGCAAGGCAATCACTTCTTCATTCAAAGCAGGAAAAGTGTAGAAAGTCACCTGTAACATAAACTATAATACCAAAAGCATTGAGATGCTTGCTTTTACACGGACAAGAACTTTAATTGCATCCCAGTCTTAGTTCGTAGGGTTCAATATTGAGTTGGTCCACCCTTTTCAGCTATAACAGCTTCTCGAAAGGCTGTCCACAAGGCTTAGGAGTGTGTCTATGGGAATGTTCGACAAATCTTCCAGAAGTGCATTTGTGAGGTCAGGCACTGATGTTGGACAAGACGGTCTGGCTTGCAGTCTCTAGTAGGGGGATGTGAGGTAAATGGCGCTGCCTATATCGATTTATCTACAAGATCACGTAAACAATAGGTAAAAGTCCTTTTAAAGTATCAGATGCATAAAAAAGTGCTGTATATCAATACATCATCACAATTTATACAAAATATGCATATGTATATATAGATGTAAATATAAAGTGCTAATAGTGCAATATGTGCTAAAGTGCAATAGATAGTATCCAAATGGGTACAGAGGAAGTGAAACAATTTGCAAGATGAGGTAGTTTAATTATATATAAAAATAGATAAATTAATTTAAATTCCAATCAACAATGGATAAATAATAAAGTGGTAGATGGTGAGGTAGTCTAAGAAATAATATGCAAGATAATTGATGGAGTGACTAGTGTATACTTTGTTGTGGTAAGTATAAAGTGGTAAAGATGAGTAGCAAATTATAATAAATAAGGTGATTACTATAAAAGGTGATCCATCAGGTGACTAATTAAATAGAGTCCAAAAAATAGGTGAATCTTGAGGGGATCAAAGACTGGCCATGTAGGTGAGGTAATAGTGCTCCCCTATAAATAACGCCCGCACTCACCGGAGCTAGGTACCCCTACAGGGGTAAAAGGCGTGGTATCTAATCAGGGGTATGATCCCATCAACTAAAAGCACCAGTCTCAGTGGCTCTGATCATCCAATTGGATTCTCACTCACAGGTACAGGATAGTACTCCATTCAATCGATATATCATCAGGTAATGGAATAATGGGGAGATCTGGACCATATACAGGAAAAAGAGTCTCACATAGTGAAGTATTGCTACATATTTTAATTTATTAAATCAGAAAGGTACTCACATTCAAGAGAAAAAACACGAGCGTGGTTAAAACTGACAAGGACCGCAACTTCCTGGTTAGCGGTAGACTTCCGGAACGCGATGCGTTCCAACAGAAGCGTGGTGATGATCTACGCGTTTCGTCAGATTGGCATCATCAGGAGCAGCGTCCATCACGCCTTTGGGATGAATTAGAGCAGAGACTGTGAACCAGGCCTTCTTGTCCAACATCAGTTCCTGACCTCACAAATGCGCTTCTGGAAGAATGGTCAAACATTCCCATAGACACACTCCTAAACCTTATGGACAGCCTTCCCAGAAAAGTCAAAGCTGTTATAGCTGTAAAGGGTGGGCCAACACAATATTGAACCTTACATACTAATACTGGGTTGCCATTAAAGTTCATGTGCGTGTAAAGGCAGGTATCCCAATACTTTTGACAAAATAGTGTAGTTCTATAGGTTTATTGAGAAATGTGCTGTTACATCATAGGTAAAATAAAATAATAATTCTCATACCCTTCTAACTAACATCCAGTCCATACCTGTGGCTGAATCTGATCCATTAACTTTAGTGTTTGCACATTTCAGACTAGCTATTGAGCTCTGTAAACAATAGGCTTTTTTAAACAGGTGGTAAGCAGATCAATAAAAAGATATGAAAAGGAGTCCAGAGGTTCACCTGCTGTCTGAATAGAAGACTACATAGAATTTCTATGCAAATATTTTTTATTTATATAAAAAATGTTACAGTTTTATTTTTAGGCTGCATTCACATGTCAGCGTATTGATCGCGGGCAGAATCGCCGCAATTCCGCCCGCGATCCGGAAATCATTGCAAATCGCAGGACGCATGTGCATTGCCCGTGATTTGCAATAGCACCCCAAACGCTGTGCGATGTTGCCATGATTTCCGCCTGCCGAATCGCGGCAACATCGCGCAAAAAAAAATCACGGGACGCATTACGCCCAAAAAAGTACAAGAGCTTCTTTGGAGCGTAATGCGTCCCGCGATTTTTTTTGCGCGATGTTACCGCGATTCGGCAGGCGGAAATCGTGGCAACATCGCACAGCGCACAGCGTTTGGGGTGCTATTGCAAATCACGGGCAACGCACAGGCGTCCCGCGATTTGCAATGATTTCCGGATCGCGAGCGGAATCGCTGACATGTGAATACAGCCTAAGTCCTCGCTATGAGAAATAAGAAAGAAGAAAAAAAAGCTGTATCTATCTTATCACTATATATTCCCTTTAAATCGATAGGAAAAAGATCAAAAGATCTTTGTGAAGCCATTCTAAGAATATTCTGTTTGAGTTCACTTAAAACATTTAAATAACGCCAATGCTTCCATTGTTTCTGCGTGTAGTTCTGATTGAGCTATGTGCACTGTACTGTACACTGTGCACTAACTATGGGTGTAACCCAGTATATACAATAATAAACAGCTATGGGTCTCAGCCAAAGTGTATATGTGTTATTCAAATTCAAAAAGCAGACAGCCATCCTGCCCCAAAATTTCTTTGCTGGATCAAACGCAAAAGTCATTTTTAATGAATATTGTTGAAAATTCATTTTGAAAAACACCATTTTACTCTGACAGTAACTGCGTTTTGTTTCCAGTTACAGTGGCTATTACCTTGTGACCTCCACAGTCCTTGGTAAACATGTGAAAAGCTCATTAAGCATTTTTATTGACAAATCTAACATTTCACAAGAAGGTAATCCCTGATGAGTGTTAGAGACCCTCACTGAAGCTGTATGAACTGCTTTAACTGTTGAGGGAGCCTGAATAATTATTGAGTATCCATGGTTGTACAGTACTCAGGAATTTTGCAAAGCTATTATTTTCTTCACTAATTGTTGTGGATCAGCAGTCATCTCTAGTGCGTTTTTCTATTGTAAAACTAGAGATCTACATTAGTACAGAAATGCCTAGGAAACGCTGCAGTAGTGTAATTTTTTTAATGGCTTATCAAAATGTAAAAATGTTCTCGATCAGCAATGACATCTTTAATCATTCAAAATATTCTGAATGACATTATACAGATACATAGTACCATGTACAATATGATGGCCTCTAGCTGAATGGGCATCGGGACCCTGACCGATAATAATTTATCTTTCTGGGGTGCAGAGTTACATCTCTGGGGTTCAATCTGAGCAAACTGTCTGTCTGGATTGGTCCATATTTTGACCTCCAAGCAACCAATGTAATTTTTCATTGTTCACTTGTTCCAATTAAAGAATATTGTTTATTTCACAGTTCATTAAAGCTCCTGCACAGCAGATATTTTCTTAAAGCGGAGTTCGACCCTAAAAATGAACTTTCCACCATCCGTTAGCTTAAAAAATCCTGAAACAGAATTGGATAATTATTTTTTTTTTTGTTTCACCTTGTTTTTAATGAAAATAAACTTACCTTCCTTCCTCTTCCTCCTTCTGCAGCTGCGGCCCCTGACGTCACTTCTTCCTTTGCATTGACTCCTGGGAGATGAGTGTCATCAATGCGCCTGCACCGCACTCGTCACTTCCGGTTCAGGCGCGTCATTCCCTGCTGAACAGCTTCTGGGCATGCGCAGAACCAGCTGCGGGATGATGCGTCTGCCCCGGAAGTGATGAGCAGGGCATTCTGGGACTCTGACATCACCGAAGAGGACACGAAGAGGGACAATCCGGCTTCAGCTGCCCACACCTGAGCTGGCAGCGCTGGACAAGACATTTTCAAGGTAAGTATTTCTTCTTACAGGTAAGTTAAACAGGGGACAGTTCAGAGGCAGTCGTTGCTTAAATGCACTAGCCCTGACTGTTCCAGGGGTATATTTATCTAAAAAAAAATTTTTGCTTGGAACTCCGCTTTAAGCACACAAAGAAACCATTATCCCTGGTTTTGCATGTACCACACTATTCCTTTTTATCAGAGCCATGTTTTCAATTTTTTTGCAAAATTTCTGTCATAAGCAGGCATACATGCCTCTGTGACAATTTACAATGGGTACCATCATTTTGGCTCCTGAAAGACCCAAAGGATACCTAGATGGATGGTCATTCCTGGATGGTAGACTTCAATCCCCCTTTGTATCCCCATAAGCTGGGAACAAGTCTGCCTTTTTTGAGACATTATAGATCTGAATACTGGAGACATTTAACATGAACCGGGAAAGGCTCATTACTGAGTAATTTTGGCTTCAATGCACATAGAAATCAGCGAGGAGGAGATTGTCAAGTCTCCCTTATTATCCCTGCTGAACCTGCAGTCACCAATCCAAATGAAAATGTTGGCAGACATTTTTACAGGAGTGCGCCACCATGTCTTGTCTGAAAGAGCTAAAATACTTGCAGAATTGTATGTGAAATAAGCTATCAAGTCATTATGCATTTACAACATTTGCTAACATTTGAAGACTCAGTATTTATCACATGTGAATCAGCACTACTTGCACCGAGCGAATTTACCAACATGTTCGTGGCTGGCCACACACTAGTAATAGGAAAATTCCAAAGAGGCAGAATGGAACATTTTTCACCAGTTTTTATGCTAACCTTAATAAACTTATACTGTATATAATGCCATTTTGTATGTGCTTTATGTTCCTAGAATTACAAATTTACAAAAAACACCAGCTAAGAATTTCTATTGTTTTATTACACCCCGCTGAATGTAATTAGAATATAATGTGTCGTATGGTTATATTTAATGAAGTATTAATTTACTCCAATATATTTAAAATAACAAAACTGCATTGACTGTTTAAAACAAAATGTGTCTTTCAGTTATTAAAATTCAGTTATTTCAGTACAAGAGTCAGCATGAAAATGCATGAGACTGATTGACTGAATTCATTAGAATTTCCCCACTGTGCACATTTTTTGATCACTTGGAAAGAGTCTGGACTGTCACCGAAATAGCACACACTTCTCACTTCGAGGTGCTTTGGATTAGATATGCATTAATTAAAGAAACTGTACGTTATAGATTGCTTAGTGATATTTAGACCTTTTAACCTTCTTAAAGCACAGACAAAAGAATGTGGCAATATTAATTTAAAAGTCATAACATTTGAGTTATTTTTACTATGCATTTACCTCTGGGGAAATTGTTTATACAATTTGTTCACCACATTAGAGGAAAAAAGTTGCCAAATATGGACAGCAATCTCTCTGACAATACTTGAGAGATTTGCCCATCCTTGGATCATTGATTTGGTCAACCATGCAAAGGTTTGTTCCCTTTTCAGTATGGGGACTACAGTAGCTAGCAGGTAATTCCGGAACTTTCAATTTAGATTCATCAGGTTGAACTATTCCCATTCTAAACAAGCCTTTAACCCCTTTGTTGTCGAATCTTTTTTTTGCACCCATGTTAAATGCACATTTAAAGCTTGAACATTACATAAAATACTCAATAGATTATATATTTGCCTGAAAGCAGAGATCCTATAAAAAAAATATATATATTTGCAATTTCTCATACCAGACAATAATTGCCCTACTGTTTATCAAATCAATATTTTAAGTAGAAAAATATACATATTCATTTTAGTGCATATAAACACAATGTAATAGTCGATATGTTTGTAAAATATAAAAGACGATAGTTGTATTGAGTAAATGCCAAAAATAACAAACTTCAAAATTGCACAGCCTTGAATTGGCAAAAAAACTACAGTACCTAAAATTGTCCATAGTCTACAATTTAAAAGCCCTTACATCTCATCAGTTTAGCATCAACAGTGAAATACTATACATGTAGAAGTAATTGAGTGGCTTTACAGCCATCGAAACTACTTCCACGACAAAGCCTGCAGGCAAGAGAAAATTTGTAAACCCCCAGCTGCAATAGTGACCAAGAGTTTGTGTACATGCCAGACCATGCCACCGTGATAGAAGCAGCACAGAAGGAATTTAAAGGGATTGTAAAGACAAAAGTTTTTTTTTTATATTAATGCATTCTAAATATGCGGCTCTGTGTCTGAATGGACACAGGGAGCTGTGACTCAGCACGGGTGCCCTTTACAATCATTTTAAGTACAGTATGTTTGAGCCCAAAAATGTTTAGCTAAGTTTATGTTGACGCCTTCTGAGGGGAAACGCGTCAAGTGGAGCAGCCGCATCGTCAACATGCACGGTCTGCACTGCAGGCGGCCGTGCACACTTGCTAACACTGTCATTTGCCTACATAAATATAAGTGCAATCATTTTATTCAATAAAATACATTTTTAGAGGCAATGCACTATTAGCCTTTCCATTCCTTTATATGTGAGTTCTGGAAAGCCCTGAATGTGCACAAAGTATTTCAATCCACGGATTGCCGTTACCCAAAGAGATTCCATCATCTGCTGAGGCCAGTGTAAACCTAAAGTGTATGATAACTACAGGTTTTATATTTATGTCTCTGGTAAGCAGCCATCCATTCCTCTGTTTGATCACGGTGGGGTCGCATGCAGCACTTGACAACACTAGTTGTGTGAATTCACTCAATAACAAGGAATTGTTCATTGTATTTCACCTTTAAGGCTTTATTGTCACTGCATCGTTCATCAGTGACTTTTTGTTGTATCGTTTTTGAGCATTTTTTGTATTTTTTAACAGGCACCATTTTTTTTTTTCTGCACTTTTGTGGTTCATCGACATTTTTTCAAGGGAAATAATCTTTTCGTTCACGAGTCACACTACTGTCAAAAATGTATTATGTTTGTTCATATATATATTTTTTTAGCGCACTAGTCTTTTCTTCACTTGTAAATTTTTCTCCCAATGTTCAGGGAGTTCTAGGTGCTGCTAACCAATCGTCAGGCTAGCGCATCCTTTCCACTATTTACAAGTTTACGTTAAGAGCATGGTTTGGGTTATCCTAAGTTGTTTGTAGGCCCAAATAAAGGAGAGGATTCTGTTTTGAAGAAACCAAAGGCAAGGCCTCAATTTTATCATGTGCAAAGAAGTCAGTTTTTCTACGTGTGTTCTGCAAGGGCACAAAAAAAAAAAACAATTGTTCTATATGTGCCCTGTTCACACCACAGCACTGGTATCACGTGCAGATTTTTTCTGTACATGTACGTGTATGCAGTTTTCTGCACTGACGTGACATCAACACTGTGTGAACAGGGCACATAACTAATGAACTTGAAAACTGATGTCATCCTGCATAAAAACCCACTGAACCACAAATGTGAACTGATGTGAAAATTATGTAAACCGATGTCTCTAAAAGTGAAATCTGCATGGGTATCCCATCTGTTTTCATGCACGTATGGTATAAACAAGCCCTAAAAGGAGGGCATTTGGATTAACTGTGTGTGAAAATATTACAGGGCTTTCAGCAAAACTTTCATCTTTGCAGCCTAAATACGGCCTATTCAGGAAAGAGAGAAGAATGACTAAGACTGCATAAGGGAGGTAAGTTTACCTAGTAGGGGATAATAGTTGGTCGCAAATAAGGACTCAAAGTTAGAGGTTAGGTAACTATCTAAATATTCCAATGTGGAGGACAACCATTGGAATGAGAGGTTAGATCAAATGTAGGAGACAGTCGTCGAAATGTTTAGTGCTGTGAATTTGGCCAGATTTATTCGAAGGCCAGAAAGAGCAACAAACTGTGAAAGGGTTTTCTGAAGGTCCAGGAACATGATAAGGGGGTTAGGACCACAAGGGCTTCCTTGGAGAATAGATCTATTTTATATTTTATCCCTTGTTGAGAAGTTAGTGTGAGAGACACTAACTAGTGGTAGTCCCAGATAGGTTTATGGTACCCGCCATACATCCCCTAATAAAGATTTACCCCCTTATCACCCCCAGTTAACCCATTCATGTATGGGTTAACTAGGGGTGATCAGGGGGTTAAACCTTTATTAGGGGATATATGGCAGGTACCCTAAACCTAATAAAAGATTTGACCCCCCTGATCACCCCCAGTTAACCCCTTCATTGCCCTGTAATAGTGTCACTATTATAGTGTACAGATCTTTTTTCTGATCACTGTATTAGTGTCACAGGTGACATCAGTTAGCGTTAACATTAGTTAGTGTCAATACAGGATAGCGTCAGATTGCCTGCCGCATATTTAGTAATAATTTTTAACCTTTTGATTGCCAGTGACACACACACTAAACACCTCCATTACTAGTATAGTGTCTGAATGGATCAATATCTTTGATCAGATCAAAACTATACTAGCATCCCCAATAGTTTAGTATAGTGTTCCCCAAACACAGCATTAGCAGGATGAGCCCCGACACCTGCCAGTGCCTGCGTTTATCCCCTCCGCCCCCAAGAAATGCAGAATCAGCAGAGTACTGTCACCTCCAATAAACAGCACACTAAACCGCAGCGTTAGCAGAGTCAGGCCTGATCTCTGCTAGCGCTAACAGTTACGTTTTTTGGTAGCGGTTCAAATAGTCCTTGACAACCTCGTGCTTTTTTACCTGTGAGTCACACTAGGTACCTATAAATTTATTGGCCAAAATGTCCAAACAGAGGTACACTAGTGAAGAGGCCTACACAATGCTGAGCATGACAGCTGAGAGCGATAGGGAAGCCTCACTGTCAGAATCAGGCTCAGAGAGCAGCGGCACCCTGACACATAGCTCTGATGACATAATAGTGGTCCCTGATAAGGTGAGGCGTACCCGACCTCGTTCTTCTGTTGCTAAGGTGCAACAACCGTAGTGTTCGCATGCAGAGTGTTGGTACTAGTGCCGCTCAACCTTCTGGTGAACTGGCAAGCACCAGTGGCCTAGTACATCCTGTGGATGTGGTGTGACCTGTGGATGTGGTGTACCTGGATTTTGCTAAGGTGTTTGATACAGTTCCCCACAAATGGTTGATTTATAAATTAAGGTCCACAAGCATCGACCACAAGGTTTTCTCTTGGATACTGAACTAGTTAAAGGGGCATGTCTAAAGGGTGGTAGTAAATAATGCATAGTTGGACTGGTCTGAGGTGGTAAGTGGAGTCCCCCAAGGCTCAGTTCTGGGTCCAATTTTGTTCAATTTATTCATAAATAGCATTGAGGACGGGGTCAGTAGCTCAATCTCAGTTTTTGCAGATAACACAAAAGTCAGCAGGGCAATAACTTCACATCAGGAGGCAGAAATCTTGCAGAATGACCTGAACAAAATAACAGAGTGGGCAACTACATGGCAAATGAGGTTTAATGTGGATAAGTGCAAGGTATTGCACTTAGGGACTAATAACTTAAAAGCAAAATACACGATGGGGGGGGGGGAACCTCTGGGGTTATCAAAAATGGAGAAAGATCTGGGGGTCTTAGTATAAGATAGACTTAGCAATAGTATGCAATGTCAAGCTGCAGCTGCTAACCCTGGCAGAATATTAGCATGCATAAGGAAGGGGATGTATTCCAGAGACAAAACTATAATCCTTCCACTTTATAAATCACTGGTCCGACCACATCTGGAATATTCTGTCCAGTTCTGGTCACCAGTCCTCAGAAGGGATGTGTTGGAGCTAGAGAGAGTACAGAGAAGGGCAACAAAACATATTAGGGGATTAGAGGACCTTAATTACGAAGAGTGTTTAAAAGTGCTTGATTTATTCTCCCTGGAGAAGAGACGCCTGAGAGGGGACATGATAGCAATTTACAAATACCTCAACGGTGATCAGAGCATAGAAAAAAAACGATTCAGTCACAAGGAATGCATGAGGACACAAGGCCATACAATGCGATTAGAAGAGATGCGTTTTAACCTTAGGCTACGCAGGGGGTTCTTTACAGTAAGGGCTACAAGACTTTGGAATTCTCTGCCACAAATGGTAGTAACTGTGGGGAGTATGGCTACTTTTAAAAGACTCTTTGGCATACATCTCAAGGATAAAAACATTCAGGGGTATGGGAAATGATTCACACCAACACAGGTTGAACTGGATGGACTATTGTCTTTATTCAACCTCAACTACTATGTAACTATATGTAGCATCCTGTCCAAAGCCAAACCAGCACCACTGCAGTAACACTTGGTGATGTGGCGAGTTCCATAAGTGCAGTTCAAGCTGGTATGGTGGCTAGCACAAGTAGCGTCCCGCAGCCACCAATAATCCGAAGACAGGCCTGTAGAGTCCATAGTGTCCTTCCTGATGCGCTTGCAAATCCTAATTGGGAGCCCACCACTTCTGCAGAACCCATACTTCCCCCATTCACTGGCCAACTCAGAGTTCAGGGGGAAACAGCCAATTTTACTCCCCTTGGTTTTTATGAGCGGTTTTTCACGGAAGATCTGTATAGATCTGTTGAGGACCAAAGCAATTTATAAGCCAATTAATTTATCACCGCAAATCCAAATTTGACCCTTGCAAGAGATCACCGTTTCCAAATATAAAATATTTCTGGTCCTATCCCTCTTCATGGGCATTACTAAAAAGAGTAATTTGAGGTCATATTGGTCCACTGACCCAATTCATCATATGCCAGTGTTCTCTGCTACCATGGCCAGGACTAGATCCGAGCAAATCTTGTGGTTCATGCATTTCAGTGACAGTGAACTCTGTCATCTTCAGGGTGACCCTGGATATGACCGGCTCCACAAAATTCGGCCTCTCGTAAATTACTTCAACCAGAAGTTTGCAGCCTTGTATAAGCCTTGCTTTCAAACAGTTTCTCCCCAGCAAGCATGCCAGATATGGTGTCAAGATGTATAAGCACTGTGACAGGACAACAGGTTATACATGTCGTTTCCGGATTTACAAGGGAAAAGATAGCAATGTGGAGCCCCCACAACTGCCCAGACTACATGGGTAGAAGTGGCAAGATTGTATGGGACTTGGTGTCTCCCTTATTAGGAAAGGGGTACCATTTGTACATGGACAAATATTGCCACTTTTTAGTCACCTTTTGATTTTGGAATTAGCGCAAGTGGCACAGTGCGACCTAATCGCTGGGGCTTCCCCCAATGGCTTGCAGATTCCCGACTTAGACAGGGGAGAGAGCCTGCTTGAAGTGTAATAAATTGCTTGCAGTGAAGTGGAGGGACACACAGAATGTTTTCGTTCTGTCCTCCATTCACGAAGATAAGACAGCCCAAATTGCAATGGTGACTGGTGTTGTGGAGAAGCCCCTCTGTGTCCATGAATACAACCTTAACATGGGAGGGGTGGACTTCAACGACCAGCTGATGATACAAAGCAAGAAGACCAGCTGATGGTACTTAGTTGCCCGTAAGGCCAGATGCTGGTAAAAAAAAGTGTTGTAAATATACCTATTCCAATTGACTCTGCTGAAGTGAAGTGGATCCTTTCTAAAATTACAGGAAGAGATCATCACAGCCATTCTGTATCCAGAAGGTGCTGTGGCCCAAATTCACAATCCAGATGCAGGGAGGCGGCTGCATCAGAGGCATTTTCTGGATGTCCTCTCTAGTACCCCCATCCAAAGAGCTCCTCAAAGAAAATGTCATGTCTGTAGGCATGACACCCACTTTTTTGTCCCTCATGTCCTGGCAAACCTGGTCCCTGCATCGGGGACTGTTTCTGTCGCTATCCACACACTAATAGAGTATTAGTATAGGGTACAGCATGGCACAGTATAGGGCACACTTTCACACAGGGTCTCAAAAGATGTTAGATGGCTTTCGCATTTTGAATAGGGATGATCAAACTTTTGAAAAGTTTGGTTCGGCCAGAACATCCGAACTTCCCGAAAGTTCGGCCCGGATTTCAGAACCCCATTGAAATCAATGGGACCCGAACTTAGGTAATCAAAAAACACCATTTTTAAGCCCTAAAACCCAATAAATGCCCCTAAAAAGTCCCTAGGGTTCTGGGTCATGCCCCATTAACTATTAATCACACAAAAAAAAAGTTCTTAAAAATTGTCATTTTTGATAAAAAAGCCAATTATTGAAAAAAAAAAAAAAAAGAGAGAGATTTTTTGATTTTGACTTTGGATTTAGTATCTGGGGGGTCTAAAAAGTGTACATTTGAAGTTTCAGCTCTGTAGCATGTCCAGAACCATGAAAAAAAAAAAGATAATTTTTCAGTAGAACAGGGATGTGGGACCCTCCTTTTACACCTATATGATCTTTTTTTCTGGTTCTGGACATGCTACAGAGCTGAAACTTCACAGGTACACCTTTTAGACCCCCCCAGACACAAAATCACACAAAAAAAGTTCTTAAAATTTATCATTTTTGATAAAAAAGCCAATTATTGAAAAATGTAAAAAAAAAAAGAGATTTTTTTATTTTTACTTTGGATTTCGTATCTGGGGGGGGGGGGGTCTAAAAAGTGTACATGTGAAGTTTCAGCTCTGTAGCATCTCCAAAACCATAAAAAAAAAGATTGTTTGTATTAGAACACTTTCAGCTCAGGGGGGTGGCTTCTCTTCTCGGTTTTCACACCTTGCCGGTTTCAAAGCAGGCATTTTTTTGGGTTCTTTGCAGTCAGGAAAAACATCTGAACTTGTGTTTAGTGGTACTGTGCAAAAGTTCTGATGTTTTGCCTGCCTCCAAAAAACCCCAAAAAATGCCAGCAAAAACACACCTGGGCATTTTTTTTTTTTACGCTAGCGTATTTTTTGGCATTTTTTGGGGTTCTTTTGAGGCAGGCAAAACATCTGAACTTGTGTATAGTGGTGTATATACACACATACATATATTTATATACACACCTAGACATATATAGGTGTGATAGTAGCAGAAATATATGCTTGCGCTAATGAAATCATTTACAGTAATACATTTCTGCTACTATCACACCTATATATGGCTAGGTGTCTATATACATATAATTATGTGTGTATATATACCACTATACACAAGTTCAGATGTTTTGCCTGCCTCAAAAGAACCCCAAAAAATGCCAAAAAAACGCTAGCGTCAAGAAAAAAATGCCCAGGTGTGTTTTTGCTGGCATTTTTTGGGAGTTTTTGGAGGCAGGCAAAACATCAGAACTTGCGCACAGTACCACTATACACAAGTTCAGATGTTTTTCCTGACTGCAAAGAACCCAAAAAAATGCCTGCTTTGAAACTGGCAAGGTGTGAAAACCGAGAAGAGAAGCTAACCCCCTGAGCTGAAAGTGTTCTAATACAAACAATCTTTTTTTTTATGGTTCTGGACATGCTACAGAGCTGAAACTTCACATGTACACTTTTTAGACCCCCCAGATACGAAATCCAAAAAATCTCTTTTTTTTTTTTAATTTTTCAATAATTGGCTTTTTTTTATCAAAAATGACAATTTTTAAGAACTTTTTTTGTGTGATTTTGTGTCTGGGGGGTCTAAAAGGTGTACCTGTGAAGTTTCAGCTCTGTAGCATGTCCAGAACCAGAAAAAAAAAGGATTGTTTGTATTAGAACACTTTCAGCTCAGGGGGTTAGCTTCTCTTCTCGGTTTTCACACCTTGCCGGTTTCAAAGCAGGCATTTTTTGGGTTCTTTGCAGTCAGGAAAAACATCTGAACTTGTGTATAGTGGTACTGTGCACAAGTTCTGATGTTTTGCCTGCCTTCAAAAACTCCCAAAAAATGCCAGCAAAAACACACCTGGGCATTTTTTTTGAAGCTAGCGTTTTTTTTGGAATTTTTTGGGGTTCTTTTGAGGCAGGCAAAACATCTGAACTTGTGTATAGTGGTATATATACACACATAATTATATGTATATAGACACCTAGCCATATATAGGTGTGATAGTAGCAGAAATATATTACTGTAAATGATTTCATTAGCGCAAGCATATATTTCTGCTACTATCACACCTATATATGTCTAGGGGTATATATACAGACATATATGTGTATATATACCCCCTATACACATGTTCAGATGTCATGTCTGACATCAAACATGTCCTCAAAAAAGCACTGGCAGTGGTAGCCCCTGCAGCATGAAAAATGCTTGGCTGGTGAGAAGCCATATTCCTGTCCCGAAGCAACTCAGAGAAATGATCATTTCTCTATAGCGGTCACTCTGCTATGGAAGGGTTTTGTCACCCTTCCATAGCAGTCACTGTCAGTTAACCCTACACTACACTACGGTCCCTTTACACTTAACACTTTCCCTACAGAAACTAAATTTTTGAAGCTAACTTAAGTGTAAAAGAGCACTCTAACTACACTAGATATCCCTTTCCTCACACTAAAAATAGCTAAATTACACTTTGTAACACATTAGAACAGAACAGCATTCCACTCTCTTCCATGTCCCGTACAAGAATGCTAAGAATTTGCCGGGGGGCGATCTTATATACTGGGGGGCGTATTCACTAATGTTTGGTCTAGGGACCCCCTAGTCACTCCAATCACATTCCTAGCATTCTCCTGCCCCCTCAATTGGCTTTTGCTAATGGTTCTGGTCCAATCATGGGCTTTTAAAGCCCATTTCCTGAAGCATTGCATTTTGGTCGGTTCTGGTTGCCGAATTCCGAACTTTTTGGGCAAAAAGTTCTAAATTCGGCCGAACCTCGAACACCCAATGTTCGGGCCGAACCGATGGTCGACCCAAACCGTTCGATCATCCCTAATTTTGAGAGACCATAGCCTGGAACAGTTTTTTACAGGAACAAAAAAAGTTACAAAAAAAATGTATAAAAATTTTAACTTAAAAAATAAAAAAGCCTAGTTGAGTTGTCATTTTATTGAGATAATTTTCTTTTCATACTCTACTTTTCTACTCTTTCTACTTTTACTGTACTTTATAATACTATGTACTTTATAATATTCTGTTATACTGTAATGTTTTATTATTACTGTTTTTCATTGTTAACCATCGTTTTCTTTGCAGATGCCACCATTCTACTGTACTGTAGGCTATTATAATGTAATGTTTTATTGTTGCTGTGTTTTATTTTTAACCATTGTTTGCTTTGCAGGTACACCCATCAGCTGCAGCACTGATTTGTTTATTCTGACAGCAACAGCGTTTGCTCTCATGATATATGTAAATCAATGATTGCAGTCCTGTAGGAGGGGATTTCACCACCACAGATTAAAAAAGAGCATCTATGGCAAAGCATAGGCAATGGGGTGGACACAGAGGGAGAATCTCCCCTATGCTTCGCCATATATTTTTTTTTTTTTTGAAAATTCTTTTTATTTGTTTCAAAAAGAACAACATACAAAAAACACAGCCATTGGGCATTCCCTGGCTCAACAACAAGACAAAAAAGAACAAAATAAAATAAAATAACAATACACAGCAACAAAAAGGCAAAAACAACCCCAAACAAGGCTGCACCCAACTGCTACTTCATAAGGGTGTTCAACGCACAAGGATCCCGGTGACAGGAGAAATCCGTTCACTGTGTGAAGGTCCATCAGTTCAATAGAGAAGAAGATCAGAACAGAGTCCACTGCATGTAGGGGAAATAATTAGCAATAACAAATACAATTAAGGGTCCTAAGTAGAGATGTATAGAACTGTTCGCCGGCGAACAGTTCCCGGCGAACTTAGCATGTTCGCGTTCGCCGCTGCCGGCGAACATATGCGATGTTCGGTCCGCCCCCCATAAGACATCATTGAGGCAAACTTTGACCCTGAACTTTACAGTCAGCAGACACATTTCCAGCCAATCAGCGTACCTCCCTCCCACACCCTCCCACCTCCTATAAATAAGCAAGGGCAGCATCCATCTTAGATCATTCTGAAGCAGTGTGTGTAGTGAGAATAGGGAGAGAGCTGCTGCTGCTGCTGCTGCTGTTAAGCTAGGGACAGTTAGTCAGTGTTCCTGGTCTTGCAGTGTTCTTGGTCCACTACTGCTGTAATATCAGCACCCCAAAAAGCCCTTCTAAGGGCTGGTATTTGTGGGTTTTTTTTTTTTTATATATATATATATATATATATATATATATATATACCTAGCGTCCCCAAAAGCCCTTTTAAGGGCTGGTAATTGAGTTGTTTCTTCATATATATATATATCTATATCTATCTAGTGTCCCCAAAAGCCCTTTTAAGGGCTGGTAATTGAGGATTTTTTTATTTTTATATATATACATATATATATATATATATAGTGTCCCCAAAAGCCCTTTCAAGGGCTGGTAAGGTAATAGATTTTTTTCTTTATATATATATATATATATATATATCTATTGTACACTGCAGTTGCCTGCCCGCTGTGTGTGAGAGGCCACAGACCTACCACAGACTGTACTGTGTGCACACCACACTCATTTCGGGTGGCACAGGCACAGTACCTGGCATTTTAAAAAATATTTTTTTTTTCTCTGTCATAATTGCAGTGAGTGCTGTGTCAGGTCCACAGAGTGCACTGTACCCACTGCAGTGCACTGCCCACCACTGATATATATACGTTGGCACAGCATCTTGTTGCAATAAATTGAAAAAAAAAATATTTTTTATTATTGCAGTTGCCTGGGCTGCCAGTGACTGTCAGGTCCACAGAGTGTACTGTGCCCACTGCAGTGCCACTGTGTGCCCACCCACCACTGATATATAAGGTGGCACAGCAGCTTGCAAAGTAAAAAAAAAATATATATTTTTTTAAATTGCAGTTGCCTGGGTGCCAGTGACTGCTGTCAGGTCCACAGAGAGTGTACTGTGCCACTGCCCACCCACCACTGATATATAAGGTGGCACAGCAGCTTGCAAAGTAAAAAAAATATATATATTTTTTTAAATTGCAGTTGCCTGGGTGCCAGTGACTGCTGTCAGGTCCACAGAGAGTGTACTGTGCCACTGCCCACCCACCCACCACTGATATATAAGGTGGCACAGCAGCTTGCAAAGTAAAAAATATATATATATTTTTTTAAATTGCAGTTGCCTGGGTGCCAGTGACTGCTGTCAGGTCCACAGAGAGTGTACTGTGCCACTGCCCACCCACCACTGATATATAAGGTGGCACAGCAGCTTGCAAAGTAAAAAAATATATATATATTTTTTAAATTGCAGTTGTCTGGGTGCCAGTGACTGCTGTCAGGTCCACAGAGAGTGTACTGTGCCACTGCCCACCCACCACTGATATATAAGGTGGCACAGCAGCTTGCAAAGTAAAAAAAAATATATATATTTTTTAAATTGCAGTTGCCTGGGTGCCAGTGACTGCTGTCAGGTCCACAGAGAGTGTACTGTGCCACTGCCCACCCACCACTGATATATAAGGTGGCACAGCAGCTTGCACTCATAGTACAACAGTAACAACACATTAAAAAAAAAATGACAGGCAGAGGCAGGCCACCCCGCAAGGGCCGTCGTGGT
The DNA here is from genome assembly GCF_965119305.1 of Pelophylax lessonae. NCBI lineage: Eukaryota > Metazoa > Chordata > Amphibia > Anura > Ranidae > Pelophylax > Pelophylax lessonae. Next base: position 88,679,654 of record NC_138771.1, on the reverse strand, counting down.
CGTGGTGCTGTGATTTCCTTAGGCTCTAGAATAATGCCCAGTGTTCAGAGGCCACCACAGCCCCTGAACTCAAAAAATTCTGAGGCCATAGTTGACTGGCTTACACAGGACACCCAATCGTCTACAGCTTCCGCTCGGAACCTTAATGCACCATCCTCCTCCAGCTCAGCTTCGGGCACCTCTCAATTTACCACTCGCCAGCCCGCCGGCACCACCACCAACACTAGCACCACAGCCGCTTCACTTGATCCGTCAGAGGAGTTATTTTCACATCAGTTTGAAGAAATAAGTGATGCGCAACTATTAGTGCCAGAGGATGTAGATAACGGGGATATGTCTCAGTCAGGCAGCATTATACACATGGACGTACATTGTGATGATGATGATGTTGTACCTGCTGCTGCTGCCTTTGCTGAGTTGTCAAGTGAAGCGGCTGATGATGACGATGTGTCTGTGGATGTCACCTGGGTGCCTGCTCGAAGAGCAGAAGAAGAGGGGGAAAGTTCAGATGGGGAGACAGAGAGGAGGAGGAGACGAGTTGGAAGCAGGGGGAGGAGGTCATCGCAAGGAGCTAGTGGCGCAGTCAGACAGCATGTAGATTCGGCACCCGGGGTCAGCCAGACAGCACGCCAATCAACGCAAGCTGTTGCCACCACCAGAATGCCGTCCTTGCAAAGCTCAGCAGTGTGGCATTTTTTTTGTGTGTCTGCCTCTGATATCAGCGATGCCATTTGTAACCTGTGCCAAAAGAAACTGAGTCGTGGGAAGTCCAACACCCACCTAGGTACAACTGCTTTGCGAAGGCACATGATCTCACATCACAAACGCCTATGGGATCAACACATGAGTAAAAGCAGCACACAAACTGAAAGCCACCATCCTCCTCCTGGTCCAGCATCTTCAGCCACGTCAACCACTGCTGTCCTCCATGCCCCCTATCAACAACCCGCCCCTCCGCCTCTCACCTTCAGCAGTTCCTGCTCGTCACCTGCCCACAGTCAGGTGTCTGTGAAGGAAATGTTTGAGCGCAAAAAGCCAATCTCGCAGAGTCACCCCCTTGCCCGGCGTCTGACAGCTGGCTTGTCGGAACTCTTAGCCCGCCAGCTTTTACCATACAAGCTGGTGGAGTCTGAGGCCTTCAAAAAATTTGTCGCTATTGGGACACCGCAGTGGAAGGTACCCGGCCGAAATTATTTTTCACAAAAGGCAATCCCCAACCTGTACTCTATTGTGGAAAAAGAAATCATGTCACGTCTGGCACACAGTGTTGGGGCAAGGGTCCATCTGACCACTGATAGCTGGTCTGCAAAGCACGGTCAGGGCAGGTATATAACGTACACTGCGCATTGGGTAAACCTGCTGGCGGCTGCCAAGCATGGAATGCGTGGCTCTGCTGCAGAGGAGTTGGTGACACCGCCACGACTTGCAGGCAGGCCTGCTGCCACCTCCTCTACTCCTCCTACTCCATCCTCTATGCTAACCTCCTCGGCTGAGTCCTCTTCTGCTGTTGCGTCTTGCTCCACACCAACTGCACCCCCCCAGCTCCCCAGGGGCTATTCCACATGCCGGATACGACAGTGTCACGCTGTCTTGGGGTTGACTTGCCTGAAAGCAGAGAGTCACACCGGACCAGCACTACTGTCCGCCCTGAATGCACAGGTGGATCAGTGGCTGACCCCGCACCAACTGGAGATCGGCAAAGTGGTGTGTGACAACGGGAGCAATTTGTTGGCGGCATTGAATTTGGGCAAGTTGACACATGTGCCGTGCATGGCACATGTGTTGAATCTGATTGTGCAACGTTTTGTGCAGAAGTACCCAGGCTTACAGGACGTCCTCAAGCAGGCCAGGAAGGTGTGTGGCCATTTCAGGCGTTCCTACACGGCCATGGCGCACTTTGCAGATATTCAGCGGCGAAACAACATGCCAGTGAGGCGCTTGATTTGCGACAGCCCGACACGTTGGAATTCAACACTGCTAATGTTCGACCGCCTGCTCCAACAAGAAAAAGCGGTCAACGAGTATTTGTATGACCGGGGTGCTAGGACAGCCTCTGCGGAGCTGGGTATTTTTTTGCCACGCTACTGGACGCTCATGCGCAATGCCTGTAGGCTCATGCGTCCTTTTGAGGAGGTGACAAACCTAGTGAGTCGCACTGAAGGCACCATCAGCGACATCATCCCATATGTTTTTTTCCTGGAGCGTGCCCTGCGAAGAGTGCTGGATCAGGCCGTAGATGAGCGTGAAGAGGAAGAGGAAGAGTTGTGGTCACCATCACCACCACCAGAAACAGCCTTACCATCGATTGCTGGACCTGCGGCAACACTGGAAGAGGAGTGTGAGAAAGAGGAGTCAGAGGAGGAATGTGGCTTTGAGGAGGAGGAACACCAACCACAGCAGGCATCCCAGGGTGCTCGTTGTCACCTATCTGGTACCCGTGGTGTTGTACGTGGCTGGGGGGAAGAACACACCTTCAATGACATCAGTGAGGACGAGGAATTGGACATGAGTAGCTCGGCATCCAACCTTGTCCAAATGGGGTCTTTCATGCTGTCATGCCTGTTGAGAGACCCTCGTATAAAAAGGCTGAAGGAGAACGACCTGTACTGGGTGGCCACGCTACTAGACCCCCGGTATAAGCAGAAAGTCTGTGACATGTTACCCAATTACCGGCAGTCGCAAAGGATGCAGCAGCTACAAAATAAGTTAAAAACTATGCTCTACACAGCGTATAAGGGTGATGTCACAGCACAACGGGAATCCAACAGGGGAAGAGGTGAAAGTAATCCTCCTCCTACCACCACAACCACGCCGGCAAGGACAGGACGCTTTACAGACGTCTTGTTGATGGAGGACATGCGGAGCTTTTTTAGTCCTATGCATCGCCACAGCCCTTCGGGGTCCACCCTCAGAGAACGACTCGACCGACAGGTAGCAGACTACCTTGCCTTAACTGCAGATATCGACACTCTGAGGAGCGATGAACCCCTTGACTACTGGGTGTGCAGGCTTGACCTGTGGCCTGAGCTATCCCAGTTTGCCATTGAACTTCTGGCCTGCCCCGCTTCAAGTGTGCTGTCAGAAAGGACCTTCAGCGCAGCAGGAGGTATTGTCACTGAGAAGAGAAGTCGCCTAGGTCAAAAAAGTCTTGATTACCTCACGTTTATTAAGATGAATGAGGCATGGATCCCGAAGGGACTGACAGTGGGGGATGCATTTGACTAAAAAAGGCCTGGTGATGACTGAGATGCCTTGGCCTAAAAATGGTCCACACGCTGCTGTATATAATCATTCTCTGCATGCCGGATGACTTACGTGACGTCTCCGCCACCAACTACGGTTCAAGCAGCAATGTTTTAGTGCACTTTCTGCCTTAAAACCTCAATTTTTCAGGCCGCTGCTACAGCAGCGGCTGCAACAATACCTACTTTTTCATGCATGTGTACATGCCTAATTTTTCTGGCCTCTGGTGCTACACTGTGGCTGCAAAAAAACAAAAAACAAAAAAAAAGGCACATACATGTGTCAATTCCCCTTCGTGATCGTTACCTTGTCGTGGTGAAGGGGCTTGCGTATCACAATGAAGCGATCACCTCTAGGATTGTGTTGGCACACCCCAGATGATAAGGTCGTTGCTTCATTGTGTACAGACCAAAAGCGATCCGCAGGATAATTTTTCATAAAAAAAAACATTCATTTTCTTTCATTCTTTCTGCGGAGCTGGGTATTTTTTGGCCGCGTTACTGAATGCTCATGAACAATGGCTGTAGGCTCATGCGTCCTTTTGCGGAGATGACAACCCTGGTGGTCAGTCGAACCCAAGGCAACATCATCGACCTCATCCCATATGCGTTTTTTCTGGAGCGTGCCCTGCGAAGAGTACTGGATCAGGCTGTAGATGAGCATGAAGAGGAAGAGTTGTGGTCCTCATCACCACCAGAAGCAGCCTTGTCGTTGTCAATTGCTGGACCTGTGGCAACGCAGAGAGAGGAGTCTGAAGAAGAGAAGTCAGAGGAGGAAGGTGGCTTTGAGGAGGTGGAATACCAGCCACAGCAGGCGTCCCAGGGGGCTTGTTCTCACCTTTCGGGGACCCTTGGTGTTGTATGTGGCTGGGTGGAGGAAGAGACCTTCAATGATGTCAGTGAGGACAAGGAACGGGACATGGCTAGCTTGGTATCCAACCTTGTGCAAATTGGGAGTTTGCGGTTGTGCAAATGGACTGACTGACTGTTAAACGGGGAGTTTGGTCTGTCAGAGTTTGGTCTGTCACTGTGAAGCGGGCAACGGGCGTAACCCTTACACTACTTGACCGATAAAACATCATACCTGATCGTATTCACACACTGGATGTTTTAGTGCTGGTTTACACTGCCGCTACCACTAAAGTAGCGTCGCTTCCAGTGCGACTTTGGCGCGACTTAGCGCGACTTTGGCGCGACCTCATCGCGAGGTGACTTTTTATTTGGCCAATCACAATATCATGTTTTGTTACCGTCACCTAATTTCCTTTTCCTGTTTTTTGTTTTACATATTTCCCCATGTGTGCAGTGTTGTCTGTGTCATAGCTCAACTGATAGGCATGTTTGCCTTGGCATATCATATTTCAGCTTGCCAGAAAGAAAAAAAGACAGCTGGAAAGACACTGCATTAGTTTTCTACTAAAAATCATAAGAAAAATGCTGTTTTTTTTGGGTTGTGGACATACTACAGAGCTGAAACTTGACAGGTACACTTTTTAGACCCCCCAGACACTAAATACAAAAAATGACATGCCTGCCTAAAAAAATGCCCGATAAATGCCTGCAAGAGAAAAAGACAGCCGCAGAGAAGCCGTATTCCTGAAAATATAAGAAAAATGCTGTTTTTTAGGGGTTCTGGACATGCTACAGATCTGAAACTTGACAGGTACACTTTTGTGACCCCCCAGACACTAAATACAAAAAATGACATGCCTGCCTAAAAAAATGCCCGATAAATGCCTGCAAGAGAAAAAGACAGCCGCAGAGAAGCCGTATTCCTGAAAATATAAGAAAAATGCTGTTTTTTAGGGGTTCTGGACATGCTACAGATCTGAAACTTGACAGGTACACTTTTGTGACCCCCCAGACACTAAATACAAAAAATGACATGCCTGCCTAAAAAAATGCCCGATAAATGCCTGCAAGAGAAAAAGACAGCCGCAGAGAAGCCGTATTCCTGAAAATATAAGAAAAATGCTGTTTTTTAGGGGTTCTGGACATGCTACAGAGCTGAAACTTGACAGGTACACTTTTGTGACCCCCCAGACACTAAATACAAAAAATGACATGCCTGCCTAAAAAAATGCCCGATAAATGCCTGCAAGAGAAAAAGACAGCCGCAGAGAAGCCGTATTCCTGAAAATATAAGAAAAATGCTGTTTTTTAGGGGTTCTGGACATGCTACAGATCTGAAACTTGACAGGTACACTTTTGTGACCCCCCAGACACTAAATACAAAAAATGACATGCCTGCCTAAAAAAATGCCCGATAAATGCCTGCAAGAGAAAAAGACAGCCGCAGAGAAGCCGTATTCCTGAAAATATAAGAAAAATGCTGTTTTTTAGGGGTTCTGGACATGCTACAGAGCTGAAACTTGACAGGTACACTTTTGTGACCCCCCAGACACTAAATACAAAAAATGACATGCCTGCCTAAAAAAATGCCCGATAAATGCCTGCAAGAGAAAAAGCCAGCCGCAGAGAAGCCGTATTCCTGAAAATATAAGAAAAATGCTGTTTTTTAGGGGTTCTGGACATGCTACAGAGCTGAAACTTGACAGGTACACTTTTGTGACCCCCCAGACACTAAATACAAAAAATGACATGCCTGCCTAAAAAAATGCCCGATAAATGCCTGCAAGAGAAAAAGCCAGCCGCAGAGAAGCCGTATTCCTGAAAATATAAGAAAAATGCTGTTTTTTAGGGGTTCTGGACATGCTACAGAGCTGAAACTTGACAGGTACACTTTTTAGACCCCCCAGACACTAAATACAAAAAATGACATGCCTGCCTAAAAAAATGCCCGATAAATGCCTGCAAGAGAAAAAGCCAGCCGCAGAGAAGCCGTATTCCTGAAAATATAAGAAAAATGCTGTTTTTTAGGGGTTCTGGACATGCTACAGAGCTGAAACTTGACAGGTACACTTTTGTGACCCCCCAGACACTAAATACAAAAAATGACATGCCTGCCTATAAAAATGCCCGATAAATGCCTGCAAGAGAAAAAGCCAGCCGCAGAGAAGCCGTATTCCTGAAAATATAAGAAAAATGCTGTTTTTTAGGGGTTCTGGACATGCTACAGAGCTGAAACTTGACAGGTACACTTTTGTGACCCCCCAGACACTAAATACAAAAAATGACATGCCTGCCTAAAAAAATGCCCGATAAATGCCTGCAAGAGAAAAAGCCAGCCGCAGAGAAGCCGTATTCCTGAAAATATAAGAAAAATGCTGTTTTTTAGGGGTTCTGGACATGCTACAGAGCTGAAACTTGACAGGTACACTTTTGTGACCCCCCAGACACTAAATACAAAAAATGACATGCCTGCCTAAAAAAATGCCCGATAAATGCCTGCAAGAGAAAAAGCCAGCCGCAGAGAAGCCATATTCCTGAAAATATAAGAAAAATGCTGTTTTTTAGGGGTTCTGGACATGCTACAGAGCTGAAACTTCACAGGTACACTTTTTAGACCCCCCAGATGCTAAATCCAAAGAAATTTTTTATTTTTATTTTTTTTTAATTTTTCCAATAATTGGCTCTCTATCAAAAAATTATAATTTTTAAGAACTTTTTTTTGCGTGATCCCTCTCCGGCATGCCACAGTCCAGGTGTTAGTCCCCTTGAAACAACTTTTCCATCACTATTGTGGCCAGAAAGAGTCCCTGTGTGTTTTAAAATTCGCCTGCCTATTGAAGTCTATGGCGGTTCGCCCGGTTCGCCGGTTCGCGAACATTCGCCGATGTTCGCGTTCGCCGTTCGCGAACCGCGAATTTTAGGTTCGCGACATCACTAGTCCTAAGTCGATACAGCAGGGCCCCCCGCATCATTGGTAGTATCATCAGACTCCAACCAAATGTCCCACACCTTTGAGAATTTTTGCGGGCAACCCCTATTAGCATAGGTTGCTTTGTAAAGTGGGAGTACTGAGTTCACAAGAGATTTCCACGAGGAAACGGTGGGTGCAGCAGGCTTCCGCCAGTGGAGAACCACCATTTTCCTAGCGTAGAACAACAGAAGTCCTAAAAGAGTGCGAGACGCCACAGAGTGGGCCAGATCATTCACAAGTCCCAGAATACAATACTCCAGCTTTAGAGGCACGCGGATGGTGGTCACTCGAGCAACAAAGTCCAGAATCCGGGTCCAGTACTCCACCAGGGGTGGGCAATGCCAAACCATGTGTGTATACGCGGCGTCCGGCGCTCCGCAGCGCCAGCAGACCGCAGGCGTATCAGGGAAGGCCCTGTGCAGTCGGGTCGGGGTTAGATGAAACCGATGAAGGATTTTAAACTGCACAAGGCGGTCCCTGGCGGCCACCAGGTGACGGAACGGGTAATCCCAGACGTTCTCCCAGTCCTCCGCATCAAGGCCGGGAGCCTCTGCCACCCAGAAGGCCTGCAGGACCTCCAGCCCCGAGTGCACACTGGGGAGCAGGGTACCATAGATAGTGGAGAGTGGTTTTTTTAAGGTCTCGTTTCGGAGAATGGCCTCTAAGTCAGCTAGCGTGAAGTCGCAAGAAAAATTACCGAACTGTTTGTGGAAGGCATGGCGGAGCTGCAGGTACCTGAAAAAGTGGGAATTGGGTAGGGAGAAATCGGCCTTCAGTTGGTCGAACGACGCAAGCTCCTCCCCCCGACAGATGTGAGAGAGAGACAGAATGCCCTTGGAGGCCCACACGGAGGGATCCGGGATGGAGAAAAACTCTGGTAACTCCGGATTCATCCATAAGGGGGAATTCGGGGAACGCCGACCAGGTCCCAACCGAATGTAGGGCGATTGCAACTTCCATGCCCTAATCACTGCCAACATCGAGACAGTGACAGGGTACGGGGCCCTCGGTCCACGCAGCAACAAGTTACGTAAAGCCTCATATGAGCCCAGCAGGCCCGCCTCCAGGGCTACCGCAGCATTGGAGGCACCCGAGATCAGCCAGTTGTGTGCATGCGTCAAAAGTCCCGCCACGAAGTAACGGAAAAAATCCGGACACGCCAGTCCCCCCCGAGTCCAGGGTCGCTGTAGGATCGTCAGTCGAAGTCTAGGAGGGCGAGAATTCCAGATAAAAGTAAGGATGCGAGAGTGGAGCCGACGAAAAACGGCCTTCGGTATCCAGACAGGGGAGTGACGAAGCACATATAGGAGAGGGGGCAACAGCTTCATCTTAACTAGGTTAATGCGGCCAATCAGGGTCAAGGGGAGATTAGCCCAGGAGCGCAGCTTGGTCCCGAATTTCAACAACAAGGGAGATAAATTAAGATCACAAAAGTCTCGAATGTCAGGGGATATCACTATGCCCAGATATTTGAGCCTGTCAGTCCAACACAGGGGCAAGGACGGGTCCGCGTGGGCACGGGCCCCCGCGTCCACCGGAAGGATAAGCGACTTGTCCCAGTTCACTCGCAGGCCAGACAAGGTGGTGAAGACTGCCAACAGATCCAGGGCCGAACGGAGTGACCGGCCGGGGTCCCGGAGGAAAAGGATAATATCGTCAGCATAAAGCGCCAACTTTTCCTCCAAGGACCCCACCCGGATCCCCCCGACCGCCCCGGAACCACGAACAGCCGCCGCCAGAGGCTCAACAGCCAAGGAAAACAAGGCAGGCGAGAGAGGGCACCCCTGGCGAGTGCCCCGCGCGATCGAAAAGGGACAAGACAGCCTCCCCCCCAACTTAATCTGAGCACTGGGGTGAGCATAAAGCATGGCAATCCATTTACAAAAAACAGGGCCAAAACCAAACCTTTCCAGAACTAACATCATGTAGGACCAGTCCACCGAATCAAATGCCTTTTCTAAATCAAGTGCCACCATCACACGTGTACTCTGAGCCTCCGCTGGGACCTGCAAATGAGTGAACACTCTGCGTATGTTAATATCAGTGGATTTGCCTGGCATGAAGCCAGTCTGGTCCATGTTGACCAAGTAGGGAAGGACCTTCATCAATCTGTTAGCAAGCAGTTTGGTAAGTATCTTCAGGTCATAATTCAAAAGAGAAATGGGCCTGTAGGCCGAGCACAAAGTAGGATCCTTCCCCGGTTTATGAATTAGGACTATGTGCGCCAAAGACATGGACTCCGGGAGAGCTCCCAAGTCAAGGCAAGATGCATAGGTCTTCAAAAGCCTAGGAGCTAGTTCAGAGACATACATCTTGTACCAATCCCCCGGCAGGCCATCGGGACCAGGGGTCTTCCCAGGGGGGAGGGAGCGAATAGCCAGCTCGACCTCCTCCAACGTGAAGTCCGCCTCCAGGAGAGCCACGTCCTCCGGGGCCAGAGTGGGCAGCGCCAGCTCCCCGAGAGACCCCAAGTCCCGACCCCCCGGCGGAAGGGGGTCCGCCCGGTACACACGTTCATAGAAATTACGAAATTCCAGGAGAATATCAGCAGGATCCCGAAGAACACTGCCATCCGCAGATTGTATGACTGGAACCACCGTCTGGAACCTAGAGTCCGCGGACAAGTTAGCCAAAAGCCTGCCGTTCTTGTCCCCGGACTCGAATATCCTGGCCCGCAGCGACCCCACCTCCGCCTCAGCGGCCGATGACACATGTAGGTGCAACGCCCTCCGAGCCTGGGCCAGGGAGGAGTACGCCTCAGGGGAGGGATCCAAGGCAAACGCAACCTCGGACTCCTTAACCACTGCCTCCAAATCCGTCCTCACCGAGGCGCACTCCACCCGCGCAGCCTCAATAGCGGAGATATAGTCACCACGAATAGTGGCCTTGAAAGCATCCCAACACACCAAGGCGGATGTGGTGAGGTCATTAACCTCCCAGTACTGGGCAATCTTACCAGACACCCCCTCCACCACCCGTTGATTCTGAAGCCACCCACAGCCCAGCCTCCAGCCACCCCGCTCCCCCGGATCACCCAGCCGCAGCTGAATCTCAAGCGGGGAGTGATCCGAGAGACCGGCGGGCAGGTAGCCGGCCGACAGCACAAATGGCAGGACTGAGGGAGAGCAGAATGCAAGATCTATACGGGAGCCGGAGTGGTGTGACGAGGACACGTGAGAATAGAACCGATCCTGCGGGTGCTTCCACCTCCACAGTTCTGTGAGCTGCAAGGTCGAGGCCCAGGTGCACAGCTCAGAGCAGGATTGACGATTCGCATTCGAGGTGTCCAAGTCACCATCCAGGATGCTGTTAAAATCCCCAGCCACAAAGATGCGCTGGGTCGAGAATTCGGCCAAGCGATCATAAATGTGGTACAACACAGCACTAGAAAAAGGTGGGGGGACATACACGTTGACAAAAATAAACAGTTTACCCGCAATCTCAAGAGCTAGGATAACATATTGACCCTTGGGATCCGTTATAACCCTCTCAACACGACAGGGCAGGGCCCTATGTACCAAAATGGAGGTCCCCCTGGCGTAAGTGGAGTAGGTGGCGTGGAAGGAATGACTCACCCAGCGCCTGCGCAGTGCCAATACAGCACTCCCCGTCAGGTGAGTCTCCTGGAGGAAGACCACATGTGGTTTAGAGGATTGGAGATATTTGAATAGCAAAGCACGCTTGAACTTGCTATTTAGGCCCCGCACGTTCCAAGATAGCACCCTAATGCGGTCAGCCATAGCATTGGGAGAGAAAATGGGGCAGGAGAAATAGGAACAGCGGCGGGGGAGCTAGGGGCCAGATGAGAGACCAACCACGCCACCCCTCAGTATCTTGTGCAGGGAAGCAAGCAGCTCGGACAGCGACCCACAAGGAGTCAGCGACACACAGTGAAATAGCACATTGCACAATGAATAGTACAACACAGTACGGGTATGCAGCCAAAAACCAAAAAAGAAAAAAAAGAAAAGACAATAAACAAGAACACATAGAAACCCCTGTCAGCCAGAGAGCAACAGTGCTACAGGCCAACTTCATCCCAAAAACCTAGAAGAAAAAACAACACACTATCGACTAGGAAAATGCCCAGCCAATAGTCATCTGCCACTAGGCCAGGAGGGGAGTAGCCGGAGGGCTAACCAGAGGCAAGGCCGGCCGACGGTCCCAACAGTCCCAAGGACCAGGAACAGCAATCTTGTGGGAAAAAGTCTAATAGAGGCCGTCACCAGCCCCAGCTCCAGGGACACATATGTAGAAAAGGGGGAAAATAGCAAAAAACAAGGGCAAAAAATAAAACTACTCAGGGGCATTGATGTGAAGAGTCAGAGAGCATCCGGGGAGAGGGAGTCCCCTCCAGTCACAGTCCAATAAGACAACTCAAAAAGGGGGGACGGAGGGGGGAACAGGGAGTCCAGCCAGCAAGGCCAACAGAGTAGGGACAAGGAAGCTCACCGCAGGCTGAGCAACCAAGCGTCCGCGTCATCAGGAGAATCAAAAAACTTGACAGAGCCAGCATGTTGCACACGGAGTCGGCTGGGATAGAGCATGGAATACTTGATTTCTTTTTCACGGAGCCTCCGCCGCACATCATTAAAGGTCTTCCTCTTTTTTTGAAGCTCTGCAGAGAAATCAGGGTATAGATGAACTGCAGCGTTTTCGTAAGGCAAAGTGTCATGCTTGCGGGCCTCACTCAGTATACGGTCCCTGTCACGATAGTTCAGGAAGCGGACCAAGAAGGGGCGAGGGGGGGCCCCAGGGATCACACGGCCTGTAGGGACTCTATGTGCCCTCTCAACGACATAGGTGGGAGCCAGGTCAGTAAGGTGCAGGAGGTCCTTGAAAAAACGTTCGGCAAAATCAGCAGGCCTATCCCCCTCAGCCCCTTCAGGCAGTCCCAGCACCCGCACATTATTCCGCCGCTGGCGGTTTTCGGCATCATCCGCCTTAGCTAATAGCATCTGAACTGTGTGCTGAAGGGAGGTAAGGGAGGCAGAGTGCTGGGTAGTGAGGTCCTCAGCCGAGGAGATACGATGTTCAGTGTCCGTAAGCCTCCCCCTAATCTTGTCCAAGTCAGCCCGGATAAGATTGCACTCCTCCGCCAAATAATCAATCCTGGCCAATAAGGAAGTCTTACTCTGCTCAATGGCAGATAAAATCATGACAGTGTCACTTGCCTGGACCGGGATGGATGCAGATGGAGCAGCACCAGATTCCGCCGGGAGCTCCATGTTGGTAAGTAGAGCACGCAGGCCTTCCAAGATGGCGTCCGGAGGCACCGCCGGCGGGGAGGCCGGCTTCTGTTTCGCAGCGGCGGCCGCGGATTTGCTCTTCCCAGGCATGTCGGACGTAGCCCAGGGGTGTCCCAACCCTCCACAGGTCAGGTAACGGCAGGTAGAAGCGGGGTGAAGGATGAGAGAAACGAAGGATTAGTCAAGGTCCCCGGAGCTCCAGGCAGGCACGTCTGGTCCGCTCTACATCCGGTCACGCCCCTCCGCCATATATTTTTTAACACTTTTCTTGGTAGAGATTTCTTCATTAACATCGATTGATGCGAATGGAGGAATCTGCTATGTTCTTTAAATGAAAAAAGAGAACATTGCACGTATGCCCATCATTAGAAGTGGATGGATTCTGGGAGGTCTAATCAGTGGCAGTTCTACATTAAATTGCTCCCCGGGCAAGACTCCCTCCCGGCGCCCCCCCCCCCAAAAAAAAAAACAACATGACAACATAACAAATGCAGAGTGCCACAGCATTGCCCCCAATAAATGCAGAGTGCCACAGCATTGCCCCCAATAAATGCAGAGTGCCACAGCAATGCCCCCAATAAATGCAGAGTGCCACAGCATTGTTGCCCCCAATAAATGCAGAGTGCCACAGAAATGCCTCCAATAAATGCAGAGAGCCACAGCAATGCCTCCAATAAATGCAGAGTGCCACAGCAATGCCCCCAATAAATGCAGAGTGCCAAAGCAATGCCCCCAATAAAAGCAGAGTGCCACAGCATTGTTGCCCCCAATAAATGCAGAGTGCCACAGCAATGCCCCCAATAAATGCAGAGTGCCACAGCATTGCCCCCAATAAAAGCAGAGTGCCACAGCAATGCCCCCAATAAATGCAGAGTGCCACAGCATTGCCCCCAATAAATGAAGAGTGCCACAGCAATGCCCCCAATAAATGCAGAGTGCCACAGCAATGACCCCAATAAATGCAGAGTGCCACAGCATTGCCCCCAATAAATGCAGAGTGCCACAGCAATGCCCCCAATAAATGCAGAGTGCCACAGCATTGTTGCCCCCAATAAATGCAGAGTGCCACAGCATTGTTGCCCCCAATAAACGCATTGCCCCTTTTCAATGCAGAGCGCCACAGCAATGCCCCCTTTAATGCAGAGCGCCACAGCAATGCCCCCTTTAATGCAGAGCGCCACAGCAATGCCCCCTTTCAATGCAGAGCGTCACAGCAATGCCCCCTTTAATGCAGAGCGCCACAGCAATACCCCCTTTAATGCAGAGCGCCACAATGCCCCCTTTCAATGTAGAGATGCCACAGCAATGCCCCCTTTAATGCAGAGCGCCACAGCATTGCCCCCTTTCAATGTAGAGATGCCATGCCAGAGTGTCACTTTTCAATGCAGAGCGCCAGCGCCCCCCCCCCCCCCCCCGGCGAGACCCGTCCGTGCACAGCACTTACCTCACTTCTCTTCACGTCTCTTCAGTCCTCCCGCGGCGCCTCCTCCTCGGCCAATGGCGTGGGGTTTGCCTTTCGGCCAATCAGGAAGCGGGAGGACCCGCTCCCTGATTGGCCAGGAGGAGGATCAGTGTGACAATAGTGAATTTTCATTCGCTATTGTCACACAATGAGCGGGCTCAGGGGGAAGCAATGCTCTGCTCCTCGGCTCGGCTGCTGCGGTTTTAGGCATGGGCGAACGGGGCTCGGGCGGTCCGGTACCATTTGATCCACGGACCGGTACCGGTCCGCTGCCCGGGCATGCCGCCCCCCACGTGTTATGAAGAAATGCCGCCCTGGGCAGATTCCCCGTTCGCCCGTGCCTAAAACCGC
>NC_138771.1:88625527-88660527 GCF_965119305.1 Pelophylax lessonae | reverse complement strand
TTTTTTAACAAATAAAAAACTGAAAAATTGGGCGTGCAAAATTATTCTGTCCCCTTAAGTTAATACTTTGTAGCGCCAACTTTTGCTATGATTACAGCTGTAAGTCGCTTGGGGTATGTCTCTATCAGTTTTGCACATCGAGAGACTGAAATGTTTGCCCATTCCTCCTTGCAAAACAGCTCGAGCTCAGTGAGGTTGGATGGAGAGCGTTTGTGAACAGCAGTTTTCAGTTCTTTCCACAGATTCTCGATTGGATTAAGGTCTGGACTTTGACTTGGCCATTCTAACACCTGGATATGTTTATTTGTGAACCATTAAATTGTAGATTTTGCTTTATGTTTTGGATCATTGTCTTGTTGGAAGACAAATCTCTGTCCCAGTCTCAGGTCTTTTGCAGACTCCATCAGGTTTTCTTCCAGAATGGTCCTGTAATTCGCTCCATCCATCTTCCCATCAATTTTAACCATCTTCCCTGTCCCTGCTGAAGAAAAGCAGGCCCAAACCATGATGCTGCCACCACCATGTTTGACAATGGGTATGGTGTGTTAAAGCGGAGTTCCGGGCACAAAAAAGATTTTTTTTTTTGTGCCCCTCCGCTAGGTATGCCGCACCTGAAAAGGAATTGGATAGTTATTTTTTTTTTTTTGTTTACTCACCTTTTTATTGACGATCGTAAATACTCACCTATGACAGCTTCCTCCTCCAGCGCCGAGGCTCACCCCGTCACTTCCTGCCTCGCGATGATTCCTGGGAGCTAAACGTCATAGCTCCCAGGAATCAATGCGCCGCACCGGCCCCACTCGTCATTTCCGGGCGACGCCGCATTCCCCTGCTAAACAGCTTCTGGGCATGCCCAGAAGCTGTTTAGGAATGCGGCGCCGCGCCGGAAGTGACGAGAGGGGCCGGTGCAGTGCATTCTGGGACACGAAGACGCGGAAGAAGACAGAGAAGAGGACCGCGCCGGCTTCAGCTGCCCACAACCGAGATGGAAACGCTGTGGAAGAAAATTTCTAAGTAAGTATTTCTTCTAAAAGGTAAGTGCGAACCGGGACAGATCAGAGGCTAGCCATTGTGGAATGTGCTAGCCCTGACTGTCCCGGGGGTATGTTCAACAAAAAAACGTTTCTCTGCCCGGAACTCCGCTTTATGGGTGATGAGCTGTGTTGCTTTTACGCCAAACATAACGTTTTGCATTGTTGCCACAAAGTTCGATTTTGGTTTCATCTGACCAGAGCACCTTCTTCCACATGTTTGGTGTGTCTCCCAGGTGGCTTGTGGCAAACTTTAAACTACAATTTATATGGATATCTTTAAGAAATGGCTTTCTTCTTACCACTCTTCCATAAAGGCCAGATTTGTGCAGTATACGACTGATTGTTGTCCCATGGACAGAGTCTCCCACCTCAGCTGTAGATCTCTGCAGTTCATCCAGAGTGATCATGGGCCTCTTGGCTGCATCTCTGATCAGTCTTCTCCTTGTATGAGCTGAAAGTTTAGAGGGACGGCCAGGTCTTCGTAGATTTTCAGTGGTCTGATACTCCTTCCATTTCAATATTATTGCTTGCACAGTGCTCCTTGGGACGTTTAAAGCTTGGGAAATCTTTTTGTATCCAAATCCGGCTTTAAACTTCTCCACAACAGTATCTCGGACCTGCCTGGTGTGTTCCTTGTTCTTCATGATGCTCTCTGCGCTTTAAACAGACCTCTGAGACTATCACAGTGCAGGTGCATTTATACGGAGACTTGATTACACACAGGTGGATTCTATTTATCATCATTAGTCATTTAGGTCAACATTGGATCATTCAGAGATCCTCACTGAACTTCTGGAGAGAGTTTGCTGCACTGAAAGTAAAGGGGCTGAATAATTTTGCACGCCCAATTTTTCAGTTCTATATTTGTTAACAAAGTTTGAAATATCCAACAAATTTTGTTCCACTTCATGATTGTGTCCCACTTGTTGTTGATTCTTCACAAAAAATTACAGTTTTATATCTTTATGTTTGAAGCCTGAAATGTGGCAAAAGGTCGCAAAGTTCAAGGGGGCCGAATACTTTCGCAAGGCACTGTATATATATATATATATATATATATATATATTGGTATCCAGTTATAATATGTGCATTTAGGAAAGAATACAGGCCTTTCTTAAAACAATCTACTGAGCTGGCCAGAACCAGCTCTTGAGGGAATCTTTTCCACATTTCCGTATATGGAGATCAAATCTCTTTTACTCCAGACATAAAGAGTAACTCCTTGTCCCCTGTTATGACCTTAAATTGTATAACATCATCTTTGGACATTTCTATGATACCAAGCTTTGTCTAGTTGTCAAATTCAGTATTTTCTGTTTCAAATCAAGTAAAAACATCCAACAAGCACATGAAATTCACTTTTCAGCCCCATTCACACAGAACTAATGTACATGCACTTTCACAGGGTAAATTGCTATGCTTAGTACACCCTTATTCTTTACATGTACTATAAGCTCTGTCAATGTAGGTGCTAGTAGAACCCAAACACTTTGCAATACATGTGAAGCACTGCTCTAAATATAACAATTTCCCATCTTCTCTTACACAGGAAATCCAGAGATATCTCTCCAAAAGAGACAATGACAACAATTCCTTCCCCACTGATTAGGAAAAATAACACGCACAAACAGTATGCACACCTGGTGTACACAGCTTACTCAGCACTCCTAAATACGTTTTAAGAGTCCATGAGTCCAAAGAAAGAAGAATCCATATGGAAGGAAATGGACTGGTTTAAAGATACAAGAACCCCCTGCAGCTCCTGAAGAAAGATCTGGGATGGATTCCCTCAATAGTATACGTGTTTTGTATGAGTTTTTTTTGTAATTAGCATGTAATTGAGTAATTGATTAGAATCTCTGTCGGTCTTTATTTCTTCAAACTGACTCGTTCAAAAGTCAAAGTATATTTATTAGTTCAAAGGTCTGTAGACAGGCTAGTACATTTCTAAGGAGTCAAGAGGCCCCCTTCATCAGGCTTTCACAAACATTCCAGACATAGAAGCCACACCTCCAACAACATCAGCAAGCAAATTAGAGTTTAAAGCCTTCCATTAAAGCTGTCAGGGATGACAAAGCATTTAGAAACCTCCTGCGTGCTGCTCCTCCCACAGCCCCCAATACTCACCTGAGTCCCTTCTCAATCCAGCTATGTGCATGAGAGCCTTGGTTGTGCCAGGACACCCTCTTCTCATTTGCTGAAACAGCTTGAGCCAGAGAGAGAGAGAAAAACACTGTCTGCCTGGTTGTCTATGTGCTAAAATTGGTGAAGAAACCAGTGGAATTACAGCGGCTCCTTGGGGGGGTACACTACATGCGAATGCTCTTTTCGCATTTATAATCAACCAACCAGAGTCTGTTTGATTAAAAATGATCGACTCTCTCCTGTCCCTAAACCCAGCCATACTGTACATGGATCAAAATTTGGCTAGTTCAGCAGGGATCTATCGATCAAGTACTGTACAAACAGCCTGTTGGATAAATGTTGCTCAATCAGTGCCATTGCCTATGCCAGTGTTTTCTGACAGCGGGGAAGTCTCCCCACTGTCAGAATACAATAGCTCAGTGGGAGTGAATCCCCAATTCACCTTTCATTTGTGGATTGGGGCAGTTTTTTCATTCAACCGGATGATTGAACGAGAAAACGGAATCATCTATGACCTGCTTAAGGGCTCATTCACACTTGAGTGGAGACCTCAGTTTTTCTGCACTTGAAAAAAAAATACAGGTCTCAATGGAGCCCTGTTATCACTGCGACTGAGCAGAGTGGTGTGGAGAGGTATGGAAAAAAGCAATATGCATTTTTCTGCACCGGCGCTCTCCTGAATCTCCATCCATCCATTTCTTTCTCTGCTACAGTGCATTAAAATAAATGAAATGTCAATTTCACTGAAGTTAAAACAAAAAAAGAACAAAGTAATCACTGCCTTGCATTGTGCCTTTGATTGTATTGTTGTAATGCTAACATTTTCTCTACCGAAGCACTTGAAATGTGATTTGCTGCATCTCTAATGTAAGGGACTATCTGGGTAGACCATGGCCCCAGAGTGGCTGCTGAACTCCCTTTTATTATAACAAGTTTTAATATTATCAGGTTTGTGCATTTTTGAATATTTGTGTGGAGAACAGTAGTGCTGGTTCTGTGTCTTACCATTTTAGTCAAAAGGTCTAACTACACTATATTATAAAAAGTATTGGGCGCTTGCCTTTAACTTTAATGGCATCCCAGTCTTATTCCGTTGGGTTCAATATTGAGTTGACCCACCCTTTTCAGCTTTAACAGCTTTGACTCTTCTGGGACGGCTGTCCACAACATTTAGGAGTGTGTCTATGGGAATGTTTGACCATTCTTCCAGAAGTGCATTTGGGAGGTCAGGCACTGATGTTGGAGAAAAGGCCTGGCTCCCAAGGTTGCTCTATCAGGTTGAGATCAGGACTAAGTCAGGACTAACTTAACCAGTTAAGTTCCTCCACCCCAAATTCGCTCATCCATGTCTTTATGGACCTTGCTTTGTGCACTGGTCCAAATCATTTGGTGGAGGGGGATTATGGTGTGGGGTTGTTTTTCAGGGATTGGGCTTGGCCCCTTAGTTCCAGTAAAGGAAACTATTAAGGCGTCAGCATACCCAGACATGTTGGACAATTTCATGCTCCCAACTTTGTAGGAACAGTTTGGGGTTGGCCCTTCTTGTTCCAACATGACTGCGCACCAGTGCATTTGTAGTGCAATATTTGTAGTATAAACTAATAAATGAGTTTGGACTTTTTTATCAATTGGTCTGGAGCTCCTTCCAATAGTGCATGATTTTCCTGTGGACATCCCAGGAGGCATAGGTGGGGCGCAATGTAATTCTCGTCTATGCAAGAAACAAAAACGTGCTTCAGTACAGCTCAAAAAGATCAAAAATATATATTTTTTTAATTTAATTTTTATCCAATAGTGAGAGAAGGAGGAGGAGCCAGGAGGTAAGGTTGTTTTCGGCTAAAGTTATATTTTAATGATCAAAGCAAATAGTAGGCTATTTACTTTTAAAGACAGACTGGCAGATGGTTGTTCGGTACCTATCATGGTTGGTTGGTACATGTTAATTGAAAACACGTAAATAATTTACCCATGCCTTTACTGCATACTCTTTTAGTTAGTTGAATTATCTCCTAAAACATTATTACTAGTAGGTTATGAAACATATCAATTTTGTGTGCAACTGTTGTTCATTAATGTCAGTGTTTCCGAAGGAGCACGGATGTGCCACTTGAGGGTACATTGCTGATTACATTCAATAATTCTGTTCAGGATCTATTATTGTAGAAATGGAGAATGACAAAACATCCCTTACTAATTAACTTGTTTCTGTCCTACTTTTTGAGATTTCCTGGCTATCGAATATGAAGGGAAGTAACATCTTCATAATGCTAATTAATTTAATTCATTTACACACTGATCATCCGTTTCCACTCAGAAACAGATAATGTGGTGAACCCACCAACCATTTCAAATATTTTTGTCTGTTACTCTTGTTTGTGTGTTAACAAAAAATACACTTAATAAATAAGGCACTTATCAAGATTGCCAACTGCGCTCACTCTTTCTGCCACCTCCTCTGTTCATAGAAGCTGTACTTTAGCTTGCATCAATTTAAAGAGCTCTATGAATGAAGGAGGCGTACCGTTCAATAATCTTCCTGATTCATAGAATGCTTTTCGTTGCTAGAATCTATAGTACAGCTTCTTTGAAGGGAGGAGTGGGGTAGAAAGGGTAGGCAGCTTTGGCACTCTGGTCCCCTGTCGCTCAAACGAATGCCTGCAGCACCAGAAGACTACCGGTGCAGGGGAATGGGAGGGGGGGGGGGCAGAGCACTGAAGACTTTACTTGAGACAGCAGCCATCAACACAAGGGATTCTCCATTCAGTGTAAGTACTGTACCTTCCCTTGTGCTGATTAATACAAAACACAAACAAAACAAATTAACTAAACTCTGGCTGAAGGCACTGAGACCACAGATACCAGCATTATTTGTTTGTGCGTGAGAAACCCCACACATGCATGTTTTGCTTTGTCTTTTAAGGTTACTTTGTGGTAAAAGCAAGGCAGCATAAATGTGTCTGTAGTGTATTAATGTGTTACAGCTACAGCACGGGCTTACATTGCCGGGAGGGTGTCCATAGCTGTCCTCTCGTGATCGCGCTGCCTGTGTGCCCCCTATGGCGCATGGGCGGCGGGCTCTGTGATCACTTATCACGATGTAAACACAAGCAGCTTATTGGCATTCCTTTCCTTACACTGAAGAGAGGAGAGTCGATAACCAGCTTGTGTGAAAGGGACATCTACACCAATAATCAGGGCAGTTATTTATTATCAGTGTCCTGATTATCAGTGCAGTCCCAACAGTGCCTACCAGTGCAGCCTATCAGTGCCCACATGTGCTGCCAATCAGTGCTGGTATTTAGTGCCCATTAGTGCCTCCTCATCAGTGCCAACTATCAGTCCCTACCAGTGCTGCCTACCAGTGCCACCTATCAGTGCCCAGGAGTGTCACCTATCAGTGCCACCTATCAGTGTTCTTCAGTGCTGCCTATCGTTGCCGCCTATAAGTGAAGCCTCATCAGTGCCTCCTCATCAGTGCCTATCAGTGGCGCCTCATCAGTGCAGCCTATCTGTACCCATCAGTGCAGTCTATCAGTACCCATCAGTGCAGTCTCATCTTGACACATTAGAGAAGAAGGATTTAATAACAAGCTATGAAAAAGTTTTATTTGTTTGTTTATCAAAAAATTAAGAAAAACAGCTGTGATTAAATACCAAAAACACCAAAAGAAAGCTCTGCCATTTAAAGTGTGACAGCGCTGAAAGCTTAAAATTGGCCTAGGCAGGAAGTGCCCAGTAGGCAAGTGGTTAAACAAAAAGCTGATCATACAGTACATTTGTAGAAAAAACAATGGGACATAAAAAAAAAAACACAAGCAACAAAATTCTTCTCAAAAATCTTTATTGGATAAAATTTGGCCCCGGCCTATGTTTTTGATTTACAAACAACTGAACTTTAAAATACTAACTGATATGATACATGTCAATCTGTATTAAATCCATAAACCAACCATTTAAACAGCTCAGCCACTAAGACTCAAGGTGAAAAATAAATACATAGTCCTAAAATTCTTTAACACAACTGTCCCCCCAAAAGACAGGTGGGATGTACAAAAGATCCCACCTGTCACACCTTTCCCCAGCAAGGGGCCAACTCATTGTACGTTTGAAATTCCAAGGTTAATATGTCCAGGCCAATTTCAAAAAGGTAGACTCCATCGTCCCTGTATAGGACAATAGCCTCAGGTGGCATGTGTTTCTCAGTAGGGATGGGCTGGATGTTCGAGTCAAACGTAAGTTCGACTCGAACATCAGGTGTTCATGTGTTTGCCAAACACACAAACACCCGGGGTGCTCGGCAGCAAGTTTGCCCTATAATGCACTGCACAATTGCAGTGCATTAAGTGCTTGTGATTGGCCAAAGCATGCACCTGACCTGTATGCTTTGGCCAATCACAGCACAATGTTCTGTCAGAGCCATGATTGGCCAAAGGCAGGGTGCTAAGTCCATGCCCCACACTATATAAGGCTGCTCCTTACACGGCAGCCGTGATTAGTGTGTGATAATAGAGGTTAGGCAGGTAGTTAGTGGATAGTGTGTTGAGTTAGATTAGTGCAGACAGTGTAGTGTTCAGGTTATACTCCACTTTTAAAATGTATAGATATGTTGTAGTCCTTGGTCCCCTCTTGGTGCTCCTCAAGTTTTGTGTCCCTATTGTGAATTATGCCAAGCTGACCAATATTTCCCATAGCTGCCAATAAGCACTGAAAGCTGAAAATTGGTCTAGGCAGGAAGGGGGTGAAAGTGCCCTGTATTTAAGTTGTTAAGGAGAACCCTATGACAGAATTTAAAAAAAAAAACAGCATGGGGTCCCCCCAAAATCTATACCAGGCCCTTTGGGTCTGGTACAGATTTTAAGGGGAACTCCATGCCAAAATGTAAAAAGAAATAGCGTGGGGGTGTGTTTATTTTTTTTGTACACTTTTTTGGTGAATGGGTAGGTACCCGATACCCATTCACATAGGGGGGGGGGCAGGATCTGGAGGCCCTCTTGTTAAAAGGGGCTTCTAGATTCCTGATAAACCCCCAACCCGCAGACCCCCACAACCCCAGCCCAGGGTTGTCAAGATGAGGCCCTTGTCCCGATCAACATGGGGACAAGGTGCTTTGGGGGGGCTACCCAAAGCACCCTCCGCATGTTGAGGGCAAGTGGCCTGGTATGGTTCAGGAGGGGGGTTGCTTGCTCGCCCCACCCCCTATCCTTGCCTGCCAGGCTGCATGCTCGGATAAGGGTCTTATATGGATCTTGGTGGGGACCCTACGCCGTTTTTTTTTTTCATTTTTTTTATCTGTATTGCTGGGAGCCGACAATACATTACAGTCGCGAGCAAGCATAAATGACATTTTTTCCTTTAGAAATGTCAGTATTGCTGCAGGCTACATACATCGTACAGATGTGCCATTTTACAGGCACATTAAGGGGACCCCCCCCCCCAAACACTATATTTAAAGGAATTTTTCATTTAGTTATTCATGAAGCCATTTTCTCTGGTCTTCCTATGGATCAAATCAGGGAGAGTATATGGAAAGGAAAACAAAGTGGGTCATTTATCCCTTTCGAATAATACATAAACAATAGACCCTGGCCCTTTAGCTCCAACCTCTCCTTTAACAGGCTTCTTGTCTGGATCTTTGACCAACACTGAAAGCAGCATGGAGGCTGAAGAGCCTTGTACTCCCCAGGGAAAGACCGAGTCATGGCTTTCATTTTCTATATATGCTGATACCACGGTGGAGACTGTTGTATTGCCTGAGTTACCCTTTGAAAGATACGTTATCCATTACCGATTTGGTATATTGCGGTGATCCGTGGTTTGCCTATATTGAGGTGGCCTATCATCTGGATCCAATAAGGACATTATTGAAAGGCGAATTCTCTACCATTTTCTGGTAAGCGCATGAGCTTGTCTGTGTAACTAAGACACTGTGGAGAAAGACTGAATATAGCTGTGGTGGAGGATTTCACATCTCTTTCTTAACATTTGACTATTCATTCAGCACATTTGTTTTGGACTTTAATTCCTTTTGTTTTATGCACCTTTATTAACCACTTTACCACCGGAGGATTTTGCTGTCTTACGTCCAGGCCACTTTTTGCGATTCGGCACTGTGCGACTTTAACTGACAATTGCGCGGTCGTGCGACGCCGTACCCAAACAAAATTTACGTCCTTTTTTTCCCACAAACAGAGCTTTCTTTTGGTGGTATTTGATCACCTGTGCGATTTTTACTTTTTGTGCTATAAACAAAAAAAGAGCGTTTATTTTGAAAAAATAACAATATTTTTAACATTTTTTTATATGAAATTCCCCCCCCCCCCAAAAAAAATGTAAAAATCAAATTTTTTTACATTTTTGGCCAATTTGTTTTCTGCTACCTATGTTTGGTAAAAAAAAACACAATAAGCGTATTTTGATTGGTTTGTGCAAAAGTTATTGCGTTTACTAACTAAGGGAAAGATTTCTGTCGTTTTTGGTGTTTTTTTTTAACGAGTAATGGCGGCAATCTACGATTTTTTTGCGGGACTGCGACATTGTGGCGGACATATCGGACCCTTGACTGACATTTTTGGGGTTACCAGTGACATTACTGCAGTAATCAGTGCTATACATATGCACTGTTACTGTAAAAATGACACTGGCAGGGAAGGGGTTAATTTTATTGGAGAGGGAGGGGTTAATGTATGCCTGGTGCTTACTGACGTGTGTGGGGGGAGGTGACTGAGTGAGTCAGGGACAGATCGCAGGTTCAATTATGCTGAACACTGCAATCTGTCACTCTGTCCAAACTAGATTCCCGACGATCGTCGAAGAGCAGCGGTGATCGCCGCCGCTCCTCCCCTGGCCCGACTCCCGCTGTGAATGAATACAGTGGGAGCGCGCCTCCGGCGGCGTGCAAGCGCCGCCTACAGGGGGAGGAGTCCAGCGACATAGTACTACGTCGCTGGGCGATAACGAACCACTTTGCCGCAGTACGGTCAACGTGAGTGATTAATTACTTATATTTTTTTCAGCTAACACGTTTAATTGTTGTGAGCACAATAATTTGTTGCACCTTTTTCAATTTTTTAATTTTGTATTGATTACATGTTTGATTCATTATTGCACATGTGCACTATTTAATCTTTATTATGCTCCATTGACATATATATTATAATTAGCGCAGCTATATTATTATTATTTATGTATTCAGGTGTTTCCCACTTCTAGCTGCAGCTGTATATTTTTATTTCTAGTGTTTCTAGCGCGGTTATTTTTTGTATTATTACAATGTCATTCTCACCTAGGCAAGGAACACAATAATGCTGCAGTACAGCACCAAAAAGATCAAAAACATTTTTAAAAATTCGAATTTTTGTCAATAGTGAGAGAAGGGGAAGGAGCCAGGAGGTAAAGTTTTTTTTTTTTTTTTTACTAAAGGTACACTTTAAGGCAGGGTTCACACTGCTGCACGGAGCGCCTCACAGCCTGGGTCTGGTTCAGTCTAATTTTTGGCTGAATTTGGACTTGAAATAGGCCAGAAGATGTACAGGATTCCTGTGCAATTCGCTCCGGAGCCACTCCAGAGATATGTGAACCAGCTCCATAGAGAGCTGGTCACAATCTCCTGACATGCAAATTGGATGAGGGGAAATTCGCAATAGTGTGAACCCAGCCTAATGATCAAAACATATAACAGGCTATTTACCTTTACAGACAGACTGGCGAATATAGCTGCTCTGTATCTATCATGGGTGGTTGATACATGTTAATTGGAATTTCCTAAATAATTTACCCAAGCCTTTACTGCATACTCTATTGGTTAGTGAAATTATCTTAAAACATATTATTACCGGTAGGTTACGAAACATATCAATTCTGTGTGCAACTGTTGTTCCTTATTTCCAGTGTTTCCAAAAGAAACGAATGAGCCACTTGAAAGTACATTGCTGATTACATTCAATAGTCTTGTTCAGGGTCTATTGTTGTAGAAATGCAGAATGACAAAACATCCCTTACTAATTATTTGTTCCTGTCCTTTTTGAGATTTTCTAGCTATCGAATATGAAGCGAAATCACATCTTCATAATGCGAATTCATTTACACACTGATCATCATCATCATATCCTCTCAGAAACAGGGATTGTGGCGAACACATTAACCTTTCCAAATCATTTTGTCTGTTACTCCTATTTGTATATTAACAAAAAATACACTTAACAAATAATAAAAACCTTCAGTGCAATAAAAATTGTCACATAGTCACATAAATGTAACTAAAGGCAAAGCATTATTTGGCCAGTGTGATCTTTATGGATATAAATTCTGACAGGCCTTTTTTTCACTGGAAACGCAGGGGAACGCATTTCTGGCACCTCCAGCACTAAATGTATGCAATGGCAATGGGTAGTGAGATGTGCGGAAGGGACCAATGATGCTAGCTTCTGGAGGATCTATTGTTGCTGGTGCTGGGAAGGTGGGGTCTATTGTTGCAGGGGGGTATTATGTTAATAAGTAAATTGTTGCTGGGAGGGATCTACTGTTGAAGGAGGAGTCTATTGTTGCTTGCTGCTGGAGGGTCTATAAATGTTGGCTGCTGAGGGATCCATTGTTGCAGGGGGATCTATTGTTGAGGGAGGGGTTTATGGTTGCTGTGGGTCTTATGTTGCTGGTGGTCAATTGTTACTGGGGGGGGGGTCTTATGTTGCTGGTGGTCAATTGTAGCAGAAAGCAATCTACTGTTGAGGAGGGGTCTATTAATGCTGACTGCTGGAGGGTCTATTAATGCTGGCTGCTGAGGGATCCATTGTTGAACAGGGGATCTATTGTTGAGGGAGGGGTCTATTGTTGCTGGGGGTCTTATGTTGCTGGTGGTTAATTGTTACTGGGGGGTCTTATGTTGCTGGTGGTCAATTATTGCAGAAAGAAATTTACTGTTGAGGACGGGTCTATTAATGCTGGCTGCTGGAGGATCTATTAATCCTGGCTGCTGGAAGATCTATTATTGCTGGTGGGGTCTATTGTTCCTGGGGTGGGTCTGTTGTTGCGAGGTGAAATTTTGTTGCAAGCGGTCTATTGTTGCAGGGGGGGAGTCTGTTATTATTGGGGGTGTCTATTATTGTGGGGGGAATCTATTTTCGCTGAGGGGGGGCTATTGTTGCAGGCTGCAAGGGTTCCATTTTACTGCTTTTGTTATTATAATTACCAAATTCCATACAGATAACTTAGCACCACAAAATTATACTTGGTTGTTTTCTCTACAAGATGTGGTACTGGGTGCTGGGTATGGTGTGGAAACAAGGGACGGTGCTTGGAGGTGGGCAGGGGGTGGAAAAAAGGGATTATTTGGGAGAGGGGAGTTCCTGCACCTATTCTCTGAGAGAAAAAAAAAGCCCTGAAAACTGACACCTTTTGACTTACATACAGGTTATTTTCCTCAGACACATATAAAAGTCAAACTTTTTCAGCTTTAATTTGAGGGTATTTTCATCCAAATCAGGTGAAAGGTTAAGGAATTACAACAGTTTGTATATGTGCCTCTCACTTTTTAAGGGACCAAAAGTAATGGGACAATTGGCTGCTCAGCTGTTCCATGGCCAGGTGTGTGTTATTCCCTCATTATCCCATTTACAAGGAGCAGATAAAAGGTCCAGAGTTAATTTCAAGTGTGCTATTTGCATTTGGAATTTGTTGCTGTCAACTCTCAATATGAGTTCCAAAGAGCTGTCACTATCAGCGAAGCAAGTCATCATTAGGCTGAAAAAACAAAACAAACCCATCAGTGAGATAGCAAAAACTTTAGGTGTGGCCAAATCAACTGTTTGGAACATCCTTAAAAAGAAAGAATTCACCGGTGAGCTCAGCAACACCAAAAGACCGGGAAGACCACAGAAAACAACTGTGGTGGATGACAGAAGAATTCTTTCCCTGGTGAAGAAAACACCCTTCACAACAGTTGGCCAGATCAAGAACACTCTCCAGGAGGTAGGTGTATGTGTGTCAAAGTCAACAATCAAAAGAAGACTTCACCAGAGTGCATACAGAGGGTTCACCACAAGATGTAAACCATTGGTGAGCCTCAAAAACAGGAAGGCCAGATTAGAGTTTGCCAAACAATATCTAAAAAAGCCTTCACAGTTCTGGAACAACATCCTATGGACAGATGAGACCAAGATCAACTTGTACCAGAGTGATGGGAAGAGAAGAGTATGGAGAAGGAAAGCAACTGCTCATGATCCAAAGCATACCACCTCAGCATGGTGGTGGTAGTCTCATGGCGTGGGCATATATGGCTGCCAATGGAACTGGTTCTCTTGTATTTATTGATGATGTGACTGCTGACAAAAGCAGCAGGATGAATTCTGAAGTGTTTCGGGCAATATTATCTGCTTATATTCAGCCAAATGCTTCAGAACTCATTGGACGGCGCTTCACAGTGCAGATGGACAATGACCCGAAGCATACTGCGAAAGCGACCAAAGAGTTTTTTAAGGGAAAGAAGTGGAATGTTATGCAATGGCCAAGTCAATCACCTGACCTAAATCCGATTGAGC
Source organism: Pelophylax lessonae (assembly GCF_965119305.1). Classification (NCBI taxonomy): domain Eukaryota; kingdom Metazoa; phylum Chordata; class Amphibia; order Anura; family Ranidae; genus Pelophylax; species Pelophylax lessonae. The sequence continues at coordinate 88,646,816 of NC_138771.1, read as the reverse complement.
ATGCATTTCACTTGCTGAAGACAAATGTGAAGGGAAAATGCCCCAAGAAAAAGCAGGAACTGAAGACAGTTGCAGCAGAGGCCTGGCAGAGAATCACCAGGGATGAAACCCAGCGTCTGGTGATGTCTATGCGTTCCAGACTTCAGGCTGTAATTGACTGCAAAGGATTTGCAACCAAGTATTAAAAAGTGAAAGTTTGATTTATGATTGTTAATCTGTCCCATTACTTTTGGTCCCTTAAAAAGTGGGAGGCACATATACAAACTGTTGTAATTCCTACACCGTTCACCTGATTTGGATGTAAATACCCTCAAATTAAAGCTGAAAGTCTGCAGTTAAAGCACATCTTGTTTGTTTCATCTTAAATCCATTGTGGTGGTGTATAGAGCTAAAAAGATTAGAATTGTGTTGATGTCCCAATATTTATGGACCTGACTGTATATCTCTGCAATACAGGTTTGAATTCTGTTCCAGTGCTGCAAGTACAGAAAATGACTTGTTAATCCTGCCAAAAATTCAGTGAACTCCTAACTTTCTATAGTGGGCTTACAATTCAGCCATCAGCGGCACTGATTTCCTGAACAGTGTTACCAGCCTTGCTGGACTACAGAGCCCCCCCCCCCTCCAAGTAAGGCTTGATTTACACTGTTTTTTGCATCTGTACATATGCAGGATGCATGGTATTGCATACCTGCACGTATGAATGGCTTTAAGAGTTTCCTTTTCTCTTTCATAAGAAACTTAAGTGCATAGATGTGAAGCAGCCTACATAACATCCATTTTTACCCCATTATGAACAATAGTGAAGTCAGGAGACAAGACTTTTGCACACACAGTATGTACTGCGTATTGATTTTTTCCCCAGAAAGTACAAAGTACAGCTATTTAGTGGAGGCACCATCACCAGCACCCAATCATAAAGCCTCTTACCAGATCATATTGACCCTCATTACAAGGGTCAATATGGGCAGCAACTCCTAAATAGTGTTGAGCGAACACGGACTGTATTATTCGTGTTCGTACCGAATAATTGGATTTTTTTTACCCGAACACGGACACGGACACTTTACTGTATGTTCGGGTAAAAATCCGTGTTCGGTCGTTTTATTTCCGGGTTTTGCATGCTTTGGCGCTCTTTTCATGGCGGGCTTTCAACAGCCAATCAACAATCGTTTAACTGGTGTGCCTTAAGCCATCCCAGCCATGCCTGCAAATGTCTTAGTAGCTGTGATTGGCCGTCTGAAGCATGTGACCAAGTCTTTATAAGTTCGAGGCAGCCGCCGCAGCAGCGTCATTCTGCTGCTTAGCTAAGGGACAGAGCACACATCAATGTGCTGGCTGCTGATTAGGGAAAGATAGGCAGGAAAAAACCATTTGTGTCCGGATAGAATTGAGGGACAGGTCGGAGTGTTTAGGCAGGGCGAGTTGTAGGCATTTTAGGGATAGAGTCTGCTGAATTATAGGGTCAGTGTCTTCTACAAACTACAATCGATATTGCTGTGTGGGGGGTGGGGTGAATCTGCACTCAATCCTGATCTACGATCTCTTCTCAATCCTGTTAGGGACAGAGTCTGCTGAATTTTAGGGAAACTGTGTTCTACAAACTACAATCGATATTGCTGTGTGGTGTGGGATTGGAGATAGGCAGGTGTCAGTGATCCACATCCATTTTTCTGTGTGTGAGCTGCAGTGAACACAATCTTTTTGGGCTGCAGTGAACACAATCTTTTTGGGCTGCAGTGAACACAATCTTTTTGGGCTGCAGTGAACACAATCTTTTTGGGGTGCAGTGAACAAAATCTTTTTGGGGTGCAGTGAACACAATCCTTTTTGGTGTGCAGTGAACACAATCTTTGTGGGGTGCAGTGAACAAAATCCTTTGTGGGGTGCAGTGAACACAATCTTTTTGGGGTGCAGTGAACAAAATCCTTTTTGGGGTGCAGTGAACAACATCCTTTTTGGGGTGCAGTGAACACAATCTTTTTGGGGTGCAGTGAACAAAATCCTTTGTGGGGTGCAGTGAACACAATCTTTTTGGGGTGCAGTGAACACAATCTTTTTGGGGTGGAGTGAACAACATCCTTTTTGGGGTGCAGTGAACAAAATCCTTTTTGGGGTGCAGTGAACAAAATCATTTTTGGGGTGCAGTGAACACAATCTTTTTGGGGTGCAGTGAACACAATCTTTGTGGGGTGCAGTGAACACAATCTTTTTGGGGTGGAGTGAACAACATCCTTTTTGGGGTGCAGTGAACAACATCCTTTTTGGGGTGCAGTGAACACAATCTTTTTGGGGTGCAGTGAACACAATCTTTGTGGGGTACAGTGAACAGAATCTTTGTGGGGTGCAGTGAACACAATCTTTGGGGGGTACAGTGAACACAATCTTTTTGGGGTGCAGTGAACACAATCTTTGTGGGGTGCAGTGAACACAATCTTTTTGGGGTGGAGTGAACAAAATCATTTTTGGGGTGCAGTGAACAACATCCTTTTTGGGGTGCAGTGATCAAAATCCTTTTTGGGGTGCAGTGAACACAATCTTTTTGGGGTGCAGTGAACAAAATCCTTTGTGGGGTGCAGTGAACAGAATCTTTGTGGGGTGCAGTGAACACAATCTTTGGGGGGGTACAGTGAACACAATCTTTTTGGGGTGCAGTGAACACAATCTTTGTGGGGTACAGTGAACAGAATCTTTGTGGGGTGCAGTGAACACAATCTTTGGGGGGTACAGTGAACACAATCTTTTTGGGGTGCAGTGAACACAATCTTTGGGGGGTACAGTGAACACAATCTTTTTGGGGTGCAGTGAACACAATCTTTGTGGGGTGCAGTGAACACAATCTTTGGGGGGGGTACAGTGAACACAATCTTTTTGGGGTGCAGTGAACAACATCCTTTTAGGGTGCAGTGAACACAATCTTTGTGGGGTGCAGTGAACAACATCCTTTTAGGGTGCAGTGAACACAATCTTTGTGGGGTACAGTGAACAGAATCTTTGTGGGGTGCAGTGAACACAATCTTTGGGGGGTACAGTGAACACAATCTTTGTGAGGTGCAGTGAACACAATCTTTGTGGGGTGCAGTGAACACAATCATTGTGGGGTGCAGTGAACTCAATCTTTGTGGGGTACAGTGAACACAATCTCATACTTCTGAAGATTTGAGGGTGCTGCCTGTTCCATACTCCCCCTACTCCTCATCTAGCCTTTTAGGGGTACAAACAATAGTAATTAGGGGCCTAGTGTGGTTGTGTACGTGTGATATACATACACTTTTTTTGGATCATATTTTCTATTCCGCTATTTAATCAAAAACCTTTGGGGATCAGTTAAATTGGGGGATAGTCTGTGTTGGTACGTGTGAGAGAGATCCACCTTTCCAAGTTGTTGGGGTTCATCTCATACTTCTGAAGGTTTGAGGGTGCTGCCTGTTCCATACTCCCCCTACTCCTAGCCTTTTAGGGGTACAAACAATAGTAATTGGGGCCTAGTGTGGTTGTGTACGTGTGATATACATACACTTTTTTTGGATCATATTTTCTATTCCGCTATTTAATCAAAAACCTTTGGGGATCAGTTAAATTGGGGGATAGTCTGTGTTGGTACGTGTGAGAGAGATCCACCTTTCCAAGTTGTTGGGGTTCATCTCATACTTCTGAAGGTTTGAGGGTGCTGCCTGTTCCATACCCCCCCTACTCCTCATCTAGCCTTTTAGGGGTACAAACAATAGTAATTGGGGCCTAGTGTGGTTGTGTACGTGTGATATACATACACTTTTTTTGGATCATATTTTCTATTCCGCTATTTAATCAAAAACCTTTGGGGATCAGTTAAATTGGGGGATAGTCTGTGTTGGTACGTGTGAGAGAGATCCACCTTTCCAAGTTGTTGGGGTTCATCTCATACTTCTGAAGGTTTGAGGGTGCTGCCTGTTCCATACTCCCCCTACTCCTCATCTAGCCTTTTAGGGGTACAAACAATAGTAATTGGGGCCCAGTGTGGTTGTGTACGTGTGATATACATACACTTTTTTTGGATCATATTTTCTATTCCGCTATTTAATCAAAAACCTTTGGGGATCAGTTAAATTGGGGGATAGTCTGTGTTGGTACGTGTGAGAGAGATCCACCTTTCCAAGTTGTTGGGGTTCATCTCATACTTCTGAAGGTTTGAGGGTGCTGCCTGTTCCATACTCCCCCTACTCCTAGCCTTTTAGGGGTACAAACAATAGTAATTGGGGCCTAGTGTGGTTGTGTACGTGTGATATACATACACTTTTTTTGGATCATATTTTCTATTCCGCTATTTAATCAAAAACCTTTGGGGATCAGTTAAATTGGGGGATAGTCTGTGTTGGTACGTGTGAGAGAGATCCACCTTTCCAAGTTTTTGGGGTTCATCTCATACTTCTGAAGGTTTGAGGGTGCTGCCTGTTCCATACCCCCCCTACTCCTCATCTAGCCTTTTAGGGGTACAAACAATAGTAATTGGGGCCTAGTGTGGTTGTGTACGTGTGATATACATACACTTTTTTTGGATCATATTTTCTATTCCGCTATTTAATCAAAAACCTTTGGGGATCAGTTAAATTGGGGGATAGTCTGTGTTGGTACGTGTGAGAGAGATCCACCTTTCCAAGTTGTTGGGGTTCATCTCATACTTCTGAAGGTTTGAGGGTGCTGCCTGTTCCATACCCCCCCTACTCCTCATCTAGCCTTTTAGGGGTACAAACAATAGTAATTGGGGCCTAGTGTGGTTGTGTACGTGTGATATACATACACTTTTTTTGGATCATATTTTCTATTCCGCTATTTAATCAAAAACCTTTGGGGATCAGTTAAATTGGGGGATAGTCTGTGTTGGTACGTGTGAGAGAGATCCACCTTTCCAAGTTGTTGGGGTTCATCTCATACTTCTGAAGGTTTGAGGGTGCTGCCTGTTCCATACCCCCCCTACTCCTCATCTAGCCTTTTAGGGGTACAAACAATAGTAATTGGGGCCTAGTGTGGTTGTGTACGTGTGATATACATACACTTTTTTTGGATCATATTTTCTATTCCGCTATTTAATCAAAAACCTTTGGGGATCAGTTAAATTGGGGGATAGTCTGTGTTGGTACGTGTGAGAGAGATCCACCTTTCCAAGTTGTTGGGGTTCATCTCATACTTCTGAAGGTTTGAGGGTGCTGCCTGTTCCATACCCCCCCTACTCCTCATCTAGCCTTTTAGGGGTACAAACAATAGTAATTGGGGCCTAGTGTGGTTGTGTACGTGTGATATACATACACTTTTTTTGGATCATATTTTCTATTCCGCTATTTAATCAAAAACCTTTGGGGATCAGTTAAATTGGGGGATAGTCTGTGTTGGTACGTGTGAGAGAGATCCACCTTTCCAAGTTGTTGGGGTTCATCTCATACTTCTGAAGGTTTGAGGGTGCTGCCTGTTCCATACTCCCCCTACTCCTCATCTAGCCTTTTAGGGGTACAAACAATAGTAATTGGGGCCTAGTGTGGTTGTGTACGTGTGATATACATACACTTTTTTTGGATCATATTTTCTATTCCGCTATTTAATCAAAAACCTTTGGGGATCAGTTAAATTGGGGGATAGTCTGTGTTGGTACGTGTGAGAGAGATCCACCTTTCCAAGTTGTTGGGGTTCATCTCATACTTCTGAAGGTTTGAGGGTGCTGCCTGTTCCATACTCCCCCTACTCCTAGCCTTTTAGGGGTACAAACAATAGTAATTGGGGCCTAGTGTGGTTGTGTACGTGTGATATACATACACTTTTTTTGGATCATATTTTCTATTCCGCTATTTAATCAAAAACCTTTGGGGATCAGTTAAATTGGGGGATAGTCTGTGTTGGTACGTGTGAGAGAGATCCACCTTTCCAAGTTGTTGGGGTTCATCTCATACTTCTGAAGGTTTGAGGGTGCTGCCTGTTCCATACCCCCCCTACTCCTCATCTAGCCTTTTAGGGGTACAAACAATAGTAATTGGGGCCTAGTGTGGTTGTGTACGTGTGATATACATACACTTTTTTTGGATCATATTTTCTATTCCGCTATTTAATCAAAAACCTTTGGGGATCAGTTAAATTGGGGGATAGTCTGTGTTGGTACGTGTGAGAGAGATCCACCTTTCCAAGTTGTTGGGGTTCATCTCATACTTCTGAAGGTTTGAGGGTGCTGCCTGTTCCATACTCCCCCTACTCCTCATCTAGCCTTTTAGGGGTACAAACAATAGTAATTGGGGCCCAGTGTGGTTGTGTACGTGTGATATACATACACTTTTTTTGGATCATATTTTTCTATTCCGCTATTTAATCAAAAACCTTTGGGGATCAGTTAAATTGGGGGATAGTCTGTGTTGGTACGTGTGAGAGAGATCCACCTTTCCAAGTTGTTGGGGTTCATCTCATACTTCTGAAGGTTTGAGGGTGCTGCCTGTTCCATACTCCCCCTACTCCTCATCTAGCCTTTTAGGGGTACAAACAATAGTAATTGGGGCCTAGTGTGGTTGTGTACGTGTGATATACATACACTTTTTTTGGATCATATTTTCTATTCCGCTATTTAATCAAAAACCTTTGGGGATCAGTTAAATTGGGGGATAGTCTGTGTTGGTACGTGTGAGAGAGATCCACCTTTCCAAGTTGTTGGGGTTCATCTCATACTTCTGAAGGTTTGAGGGTGCTGCCTGTTCCATACCCCCCCTACTCCTCATCTAGCCTTTTAGGGGTACAAACAATAGTAATTGGGGCCTAGTGTGGTTGTGTACGTGTGATATACATACACTTTTTTTGGATCATATTTTCTATTCCGCTATTTAATCAAAAACCTTTGGGGATCAGTTAAATTGGGGGATAGTCTGTGTTGGTACGTGTGAGAGAGATCCACCTTTCCAAGTTGTTGGGGTTCATCTCATACTTCTGAAGGTTTGAGGGTGCTGCCTGTTCCATACCCCCCCTACTCCTCATCTAGCCTTTTAGGGGTACAAACAATAGTAATTGGGGCCTAGTGTGGTTGTGTACGTGTGATATACATACACTTTTTTTGGATCATATTTTCTATTCCGCTATTTAATCAAAAACCTTTGGGGATCAGTTAAATTGGGGGATAGTCTGTGTTGGTACGTGTGAGAGAGATCCACCTTTCCAAGTTGTTGGGGTTCATCTCATACTTCTGAAGGTTTGAGGGTGCTGCCTGTTCCATACCCCCCCTACTCCTCATCTAGCCTTTTAGGGGTACAAACAATAGTAATTGGGGCCTAGTGTGGTTGTGTACGTGTGATATACATACACTTTTTTTGGATCATATTTTCTATTCCGCTATTTAATCAAAAACCTTTGGGGATCAGTTAAATTGGGGGATAGTCTGTGTTGGTACGTGTGAGAGAGATCCACCTTTCCAAGTTGTTGGGGTTCATCTCATACTTCTGAAGGTTTGAGGGTGCTGCCTGTTCCATACTCCCCCTACTCCTCATCTAGCCTTTTAGGGGTACAAACAATAGTAATTGGGGCCTAGTGTGGTTGTGTACGTGTGATATACATACACTTTTTTTGGATCATATTTTCTATTCCGCTATTTAATCAAAAACCTTTGGGGATCAGTTAAATTGGGGGATAGTCTGTGTTGGTACGTGTGAGAGAGATCCACCTTTCCAAGTTGTTGGTGTTCATCTCATACTTCTGAAGGTTTGAGGGTGCTGCCTGTTCCATACTCCCCCTACTCCTCATCTAGCCTTTTAGGGGTACAAACAATAGTAATTGGGGCCTAGTGTGGTTGTGTACGTGTGATATACATACACTTTTTTTGGATCATATTTTCTATTCCGCTATTTAATCAAAAACCTTTGGGGATCAGTTAAATTGGGGGATAGTCTGTGTTGGTACGTGTGAGAGAGATCCACCTTTCCAAGTTGTTGGGGTTCATCTCATACTTCTGAAGGTTTGAGGGTGCTGCCTGTTCCATACTCCCCCTACTCCTCATCTAGCCTTTTAGGGGTACAAACAATAGTAATTGGGGCCTAGTGTGGTTGTGTACGTGTGATATACATACACTTTTTTTGGATCATATTTTCTATTCCGCTATTTAATCAAAAACCTTTGGGGATCAGTTAAATTGGGGGATAGTCTGTGTTGGTACGTGTGAGAGAGATCCACCTTTCCAAGTTGTTGGGGTTCATCTCATACTTCTGAAGGTTTGAGGGTGCTGCCTGTTCCATACTCCCCCTACTCCTCATCTAGCCTTTTAGGGGTACAAACAATAGTAATTGGGGCCTAGTGTGGTTGTGTACGTGTGATATACATACACTTTTTTTGGATCATATTTTCTATTCCGCTATTTAATCAAAAACCTTTGGGGATCAGTTAAATTGGGGGATAGTCTGTGTTGGTACGTGTGAGAGAGATCCACCTTTCCAAGTTGTTGGGGTTCATCTCATACTTCTGAAGGTTTGAGGGTGCTGCCTGTTCCATACCCCCCCTACTCCTCATCTAGCCTTTTAGGGGTACAAACAATAGTAATTGGGGCCTAGTGTGGTTGTGTACGTGTGATATACATACACTTTTTTTGGATCATATTTTCTATTCCGCTATTTAATCAAAAACCTTTGGGGATCAGTTAAATTGGGGGATAGTCTGTGTTGGTACGTGTGAGAGAGATCCACCTTTCCAAGTTTTTGGGGTTCATCTCATACTTCTGAAGATTTGAGGGTGCTGCCTGTTCCATACTCCTCCTCCTACTGCTCAACCATCCTTTTAGGGGTACAAACAATAGTAGTTGGGGCCTAGTGTGGTGGTGTACGTGCGAGATACATACACTTTCTTTTTGATCATATTTTCTATTCCGCTATTCAATTAAAACCTTTGGGGATCAATTCAATTGCGAGATAGTCTGTGTCGGTACGTGTGAGATCCACCTTTCCAAGTTGTTGGGGTTCATCTCATACTTCTGAAGATTTGAGGGTGCTGCCTGTTCCATACTCCTGCTCCTACTGCTCAACCATCCTTTTAGGGGTACAAACAATAGTAATTGGGGCCTAGTGTGGTTGTGTACGTGCGAGATACATACACTTTTTTTGATCATATTTCCTATTCCGCTATTCAATAAAAACCTTTGAGGATCAATTGAATTGCGGGATAGTCTGTGTCGGTACGTGTGAGATCCACCTTTCCAAGTTTTTGGGGTTCATCTCATACTTCTGAAGATTTGAGGGTGCTGCCTGTTCCATACTCCTCCTCCTACTCCTCATCCATCCTTTTAGGGGTACAAACAATAGTAATTGGGGCCTAGTGTGGTTGTGTACGTGCGAGATACATACACTTTTTTTGATCATATTTCCTATTCCGCTATTCAATAAAAACCTTTGAGGATCAATTGAATTGCGGGATAGTCTGTGTCGGTACGTGTGAGATCCACCTTTCCAAGTTTTTGGGGTTCATCTCATACTTCTGAAGATTTGAGGGTGCTGTCTGTTCCATACTCCTCCTACTCCTCATCCATCCTTTTAGGGGTAGAAACAATAGTAATTGGGGCCTAGTGTGGTTTTGTACGTGCGAGATACATACACTTTTTTGGATCATATTTCCTATTCCGCTATTCAATAAAAACCTTTCTAGGGCAAGATCTTAAATTACAGAAATATGAGGAGACCGTCAAATAAGGGCCGTGGCCTGGGTCGTGGTGCTGCTGGTAGAGCTCCTGTTGCAAGGAGAGGACGTGGTCGATCTGTGCCAGCTACACGCACAAGTGAAACACCTTCCTCAAGTGTGAGTAGGCGACAGAACCTGCATCAGTATTTGGTAGGGCATCAAACGCCCCTAGAAGTGATGAGGCCAGAACAAGTTGAGGCGATAGTAGATTGGTTTGCTGCTGACAGTGCCTCCAGTTCCTTCACATTGTCTCCCACCCAGTCTACTGCAGAAAGGTCAGAGTTGGCACCTGCAGCCAATGTCCAACCGTCTTTCACCTCACCCCCTTGCAAATCAGGCCAGCAGTCTGAGCCCCAAGCCATACAGCAGTCTCTTATTCTTTTTGAGGACTCTGTCAGCAGGGTTTCCCAGGGCCATCCACCTAGCCCTGCCCCAGAAGTGGAAGAGATTGAGTGCAGCGATGCCCAACCACTTATTTCTCAAGATGAGTACATGCAAGGATCATCGCAGCACGTCTCCGATGATGACGAAACGCAGGTGCCAACTGCTGCGGCGTTCAGCATTGTGGAGACCGACAAGGAGGGCAGGGGTGAAGACTGGGTGGAAGATGATGTGGAGGACGATGAGGTCCTCGACCCCACATGGAATGAACGTCATGCAGGTGACCTGAGTAGTTTGGAGGAAGAGGCGGTGGTCGCACAGAGCCACCAGCACAGCAGAAGAGGGAGCAGGGTGCAGAAGCGGAGCGGCCGTGCCCTAGACACTACGCCCGCTACTGCCCAACCCAGCAAGGGAACGAGCGCACCAAAGTCAGCTCAAAGGAGTTCTCTAGCGTGGAAGTTCTTTAGAAAATGTGCTGATGACAGGACACGAGTGGTTTGCACCCTGTGCAATCAGAGCTTGAAGCGAGGCATAAACCTTCTCAACCTGAGCACAACCTGCATGATCAGGCATCTAAGTGCAAAGCACGAGCTGCAGTGGAGTACACACCTTCAAAACCAAGAAACGTCTCTGGCTCATCCTGCTTCCTCTTCTGCTGCAGTCTCGGCCGCTCCAGCCACATCTGTAGTGATACCGGCACCTGCCACCCCGCAAACAGACGATCTGTCAGCAACACCACCACCTGGGTCACCAACAACCATCTCCACAATGTCCCGTGGAAGCGTTCAGCTTTCCATCTCCCAAACACTTGAGAGGAAGAGGAAGTACCCCCCTACCCACCCGCGATCCCTGGCCCTGAATGCCAGCATTTCAAAATTATTGGCCTTTGAAATGCTGTCATTCCGTCTGGTGGAGACGCACAGTTTTAAAAACCTTATGTCGGTGGCTGTCCCACAGTACGTCGTGCCCAGCCGCCACTACTTTTCCAGGCAAGCCATCCCTTCCCTGCACAACCAAGTGGGGGAAAATATCAGGTGTGCACTGCGCAACGCCATCTGTGCCAAGGTCCACCTAACTACGGATACGTGGACCAGTAAGCACGGTCAGGGGCGTTATATCTCCCTAACGGCACACTGGGTAAATGCAGTGGCGGATGGGCCTGAGGCGGATAGCAATTTGGCGCATGTCCTTCCACCACCGAGGATTGCAGGGCGCTTCAGTTTGCCTCCTGTTCCTAACTCCTCCTACTCCGCTTCCTCATCCTCTACCGCCTCCTCATCCGGACAGCGTAACACCTTCACCACCAACTTCAGCACGGCCAGGGGTAAACGACAGCAGGCAGTTTTACAACTTGCCTGTTTGGGGGACAAACCACACACCGCGCAGGAGTTGTGGAGGAGCATGGAACAGCAGACAAATGAGTGGTTGCTGCCAGCGAGCCTCAAGCCCGGCCTGGTGGTGTGCGATAACGGGCGAAATCTCATAGCAGCTCTGGGCCTAGCCGGTTTGACGCACATCCCTTGCCTGGCGCATGTGCTGAATTTGGTGGTGCAGAGGTTCCTTAAAAACTACCCCGATATGTCAGAGCTGCTGCAGAAAGTGCGGGCCGTTTGTGCGCACTTTCGGCGTTCTCACCCTGCTGCTGCTCGCCTGGCAGCGCTGCAGCGTAACTTCGGCCTTCCCGCTCACCGCCTCATATGTGACGTGCCCACAAGGTGGAACTCCACCTTGCACATGCTGGAAAGACTGTGCGAGCAGCAGCAGGCCATAGTGGAGTTTCAGCTGCAGCACGCACGCGTGAGTCGCTCTGCGGAACAGCACCACTTCACCACCAATAACTGGGCCTCCATGCGAGACCTGTGTGCCTTGTTGCGCTGTTTTGAGTACTCCACCAACATGGCCAGTGGCAATGACGCCGTTCTCAGCTTAACTATCCCACTTCTATGCCTCCTTGAAAAAACAATTCGGGCGATGATGGAAGAGGATGTGGCACAGGATGAGGAGGAGGAGGAGGATGAAGAGGTAACATTTCCAAGGCTTTCAGGGCAGTCATTCGCAAGGGGCTCCGAGGGTGGGTTCCTGCACACGCAAACGCCAGGGACGCAATTGTCCAGCAGGGGCACAGTTCTGGAGGATGAGGAGGATGAGGAGGAGGAGGAGCTGGAGGAGGAGATGGAACCATGTTCACAGCAGGGTGGCACCCAGGCCAGCTCATGGCCATCACTGGTGCGTGGCTGGGGGGATACAGAGGACACGGACGATACACCTCCCACAGAGGACAGCCTTTCGTTGCCTCTGGGCAGCCTGGCACACATGAGCGATTACATGCTGCAGTGTCTCCACAACGACCGCCGAGTTGCCCACATTCTAACTTGTGCTGATTACTGGGTGGCCACGCTGCTGTATCCCCGTTACAAGGACAACGTACCGTCCTTAATTCACTCACTGGAGCGCGATCGCAAGATGCGCGAGTACAAGCGCACGCTGGTAGACGCCATGCTGCTGGCATTCCCATCTGACAGCGGGGCCACAGTGGAAGCACAAGGCAGAGGAGGAGGAGGTCGCCAACGCAACCAGGGCACCGCCAGCACCTCAGAAGGCAGGGTTAGCATGGCCGAAATGTGGAAAAGCTTTGTCAGCACGCCACAACAAACAGCAGCACCAGCAGCTCAGATGGAACGTCTTAGCAGGAGGCAGCATTTTACCAACATGGTGGAGCAGTATGTGTGCACACGCCTACATGTAGTGAATGACGGGTCTGCCCCCTTCAACTTCTGGGTCTCCAAATTGGGCACATGGCCTGAGCTTGCCCTTTACGCCTTGGAGGTGCTGGCGTGCCCTGCAGCCAGTGTATTATCTGAACGGGTATTTAGCACGGCTGGGGGCGTTATAACAGACAAGCGAAGCCGCCTGTCCAGAGACAATGTGGACAAGCTCACGTTCATTAAAATGAACCAGGCATGGATCCCACGGGACTTTTCCGTACCTTATGCAGAATAGCAATGGATACCGACCTTACCCACCCATTGTTCCATTTTTGCTCTTTCTCACTCTTTTGGGGTGTACCCTCATTTAAAATTTTTGAAAAGAAGCAGTGTTGGCTACCTCGTCCTCCTCCTCAGGGCCAGATTAATGTAGGGGCTATTGGAGCTGCAGCTCCAGGCCCCTACCTTTTATATAGGCCCCGGGTTGGCCATATTCACTGTTACCGCTCTTCTGTCACTTGTAAACACAGAAGTCTGGCTTCTATGCTCGCTTCCCCAGGCAGCACCCTCAGAACCTCCCCACACAGCGTGAAGGCCGGACAAGGAGGGACAGTTGGCGATGCATGGATGTGTTTATGGGCTTCAGAGACAGCATCCCATGTTGAATTAGGCATGCATGGCTGCACCCTTCCTCCTCTGGGTGCATGGCAAGGCACGGCCCTTAAGGCCCTTCAAAATCCTCAGCACCAAGCCCATGATGCTGTTAATCCGGCCCTGGTCCTCCTCCACCGCCGCTTCCACCTACACCGCCCATAGGTGTGCGCAGCCTATTGCATTAAGGTGTGCACCCCAAAGTTGAAATACACATGCATGTGTTTGCCAGCAGGGAGAGTAATGTATCGGGGCCATGTACCTGTAGGCAAGGAGAAATAGAGCAGAGCAGGTCCCAGGGAGATCTTTCCCATCTCCTCACTGGCAATGCTATGTGCCCTAGGTGATTAGGGTGTGCCCAGGCACACCCAGCACACCCTGTGCGCACGCCTATGTCACCGCCACATCCACCACCACCTCAACCTCCCTCCTACTCCATATGGGCCTCGTCCTTCAGAGATGAAGAAGAACATTGTTTTATTTTTCTGTTTTTTTTTGTTGTTTTAAGTTATTTCCCTATCCACATTTGTTTGCAGAGCACTTGCCATGCTCTTAATTACGTTTTGCTGCCATTTGCAGCACTCTAGCCCTTTCCTTTGGTGTTTTAGAGCCATTTTAGTGCCTTAAAGTTCGGGTCCCCATTGACTTCAATGGGGTTCGGTGTCCGGGAAAAGTTCGGTAAAAGTCCGGGACACGGACCCGGACTTTTTTTTAAAGTTCGGCCGAACCCGTCGAACACGGACATCTAGGTGTCCGCTCAACCCTACTCCTAAATACAACAGGTATGGCTGGGAGGTCCTCCCAGTATTCACTCCGTGGTTCCTCTATATGTTCCAGATGATGTCCTCAGATCATATAGAAAGAAACACTTCTCATGGTGTAGTATGCTTGCAGTGATTTATAAAAAAGCAATAGTAGCAACTTGCATTTAAAACAAAATCAAACAGCATATCAGACGTGGTATGCAGGCGTTTCACATCCACAAACACTGGTTGACAACTACCAAGATGGCCACCGCGTCCTCTTCCTGTGTATACGTCACACGTCGTTGGCTCCTCCCTAGGCGTTTCGTCATTAGGTGACATCATCAGGGGGTGTGGCCAAACAACGATAGTAGCCAGTATATATACACCAGAGAATGGGCGGGACAAGATAGCGTATCGGAAGAAGGAACTGATTTCGCATGCGTTCCAACTACAGGATATGAACCCTCAAAGGAGTTACAGACAAAAAATATATATAATATAACCATAACTAGCATAGTCATTCTAGCACTAGGTAATTCAATCCTAAAAACCATATGGAGATCAAAAAATATTACCATTACAGGTCATCAAGACTCAAAAGGGTCTCGATAATTGATGAACCAACACAGTTAACGTAAATATTATAACAGGGATCGGCGCTACTATCTTGTGGTTAAAAACCCTATTACTCATAAATGAAAAAGAATATAACATGTATATATTGCAAATATTAAGAAATTACCACTAAAAAGTATATAAAAAAACAAATATATAATCTGTTGATATGCAGATAAAAAGAAAATACATAAGAAGTTTTTAAAATAGTTTTTTCATTTTAATACGACAGGCAGAACTCTATAGAACGCAATAGAAATTAAGGGAGTCCTCTTCTCAAGTATTATTGATGAAGGCATTTACATTCCATTCGATGTTCAAACCGAATGGGGTATAGGTTTTTGCATTAAAAATACAATTTGTCTCAAGCCTAGAGACCCCCCTAGTCATGTTACTTTCCCTCCTGCTACCAGAAAATGTATCAATCCCCAAAAATATAGTGCCTTCTGGATTCCTTCCGTGACATAAGTCATAGTGTCTAGAGACATTATTCTTGGGGTATCCCTTAATGATGTTAGCTACATGTTCCTTCAGTCTGACATGTAACATTCTAATTGTGCAGCCTACGTATTCCAAGCCGCACGGGCACCTAATAAGAAATACCACATGCTTTGTCGAACAAGTTATAAAAGGATTGATGGCAAATCTTTAATGGGTAGAATTAGATTGAAAATATTCTATTTTCCTATCCTTCACAGCGTTAATTTTGCAAATTGCACATTTTCTGCATGGAAAGAACCCTCCCATACTATGAAAAAAAGACACAGTATTGGGGGGATCTAATACATTTAGGGCTATCTGTAGTCTGAGTGTTGGTACACCCCTAAAAACAACCGGAAGGGTATCTGGTAAATGAGGGCTCAACACTCCATCATTCCGCAATATGTGAAAATGTTTTCTAAGGATCTTTTTGGCCGGGAAGTACTGGAGAGATTACATGGAGAAGAATGCATATTTAAATGAACCATATTCCTCTCTTTGTAATCTAGGTCTCAGCAGCTCTTCTCTATCCCGCTGATCAGCACGAATAATGGCATCATCCAAGACGTCTTTATCATAGCCCTTTTCAAGGAACTTATCTTTCAAATTGGAGGCCTCCAACAAAAAATCATCCCGATTGGTGCAATTTCTCCTCAATCTTTTATACTGACTGACAGAAACTGACCTCAGCCAGGCCAAATGATGGCAGCTATTGGTGTTCATAAATCTGTTCCTTTTACTTGCCTTGAAAAAGGTAGATGTGACAATGTTTCCTTCAACCACCTTTATCTTTATATTTCAATATTTTTATTGAGTTTTCATGAAAAGGTCACAACAGTGCAAAATATACCGTCAGGCCACGGCCACGAAATAAAGTAATAACACAGTACCCTCAAAACAGTAGATATAAAAATGTAAACAGTGGAATACTTGCTTAAACATTAACATAGGCCTAGCCCCCATGCCCTCTCATTCAATTTCGGCTGGCCTGGGACCCCCCCCCTCCGGCATCCCTATGGGAACTTACTGCACCCAGGAGGGAAGGCAGCCCCCCGACCCCAATAGCACACACTAGACCGGGGGAGGCGTCTAGGCGCATTTTGTCATTAAGTAACACCACCATCCTTTCATTTATCATGATCCAGGTCAGCTTGGCTTTCAGCAGCCCAATCGGCACCACCGGAGTCCGCCATGAGCGGGCTATTGCAATTTTAGCGGCCGTGAATATAAAGGCTATAAGGCGTTTAGTGTGTTTAGGTATCCCCTCGACCGGTCTACCCAGAAGTGCCTGTTGGGGAGCTTTCACTAGGTTAATATGTGTTAGAGAATATATAAAGTTGTATGTGCGGATCAAGAATCGTCTGACTTTCGAGCAAGTCCACTAGGTGTGGATGACGGAACACATTTGTCCACGTCCCCTGAAGCAGTTGGGGGATTCAATCCGAACCGCCGCCGCCAACCTGACCGGGACCATGTACCACCGTAAAAACACCTTGTAGTTTGCTTCTATTAAAGATGTATTAAGTATGGATTTAGAGTTAAACTGAGCTAGAGAGTTTCATTCTGTGCGGTCTAGTTCCTCACCCAAATCCTCCTCCCAGCGCATCATATAAGGAAGTTTAGTGTCATCTTCATGCAGTATGTTATAGATCGTGGAAATTTAGACTTTTTGTTTATCCAACGTACGGCATAAGTACTCTATTGGTGTGGAGGTGGTAATGTCACATTTGCGCTTGAGGGAGGTTATATAGTGAGAAAGTTGGGTGTAACGATAGTATTCTCTTACTGGGAGGTAATATTTCTCCCGCAACAGGGCTCTAATGAGCAATCCCCTGTGATCGCACAGATCCGCCAGCCTAAGAAAACCTTTGTTCGTCCACCACTCGAATACTGAGGGACAGAGGCCCGGAGGGAACAAGGGGTTGCCCAAGAGGGGTGCCAATGGAGCATGGGGGGACTTAAAGTTATGTCTTTTTGACAATCTATCCCATATTCCCAAAGATAGGGACAGTGTGGGCAAAAAACCCCCGGTCTGTCCTTGGCCCGTAGCCACAACACATTATGGATTGGGACATGTGGTAAATGTGCTGATTCCAGTCGCATCCAGATAGGGTGAGGGTCCCGGGAGTGAAAGCGCATTAGGTGGGTGAGTTGAGCGGCATAATATTACTTCCCCAAATCCGGGACCCCCAATCCCCCCCTCAGCCTCAGGGCAAAAAGAGTGCGTCTGTTCACTCTAGGCCTCTTGTCGCCCCATATGAATTGGATAACTGTCCCTTGAAACTCCCTAAGATCAGACATTTTAATCATTATAGGTAAGGTGCGAAATAGATATAGCAGTCTAGGCAATACATTCATTTTTACAGAATCCAACCTACCGAACCATGATGGGGGATTAGCTGCCCATCTAGTGAAGTCCTCCCGCAACTTTTTGTAAAGAGGTGGTTAATTGCATGTGTAGAGAGTGTCAATGGAGGCAGTGAGGTGTATCCCAAGATATGGTATCGACTGTTCCTGCCATGTGAACGAAAAGTTGTTTTTGAGAGCAGACATCTTTGTCCTATCCAAGGTCAAATTTAAAGCCTGGGATTTAGAGGGGTTCACTCGAAGACCAGATATTGCCGTGAACGCCTCCAGCTCCCTGAGTAAATTGGGGATGGATATCAGTGGGATGTACATCAAGATATTGTCAGCAAAGAGGGCGCACTTATGTTCAATACCCCGCATGGTATGCCCCGAATGATCGGGTTATGGCGAATCTTGATGGCCAACGGCTCCAAAGCCAGGATGAATAGGAGCGGGGACAGGGGGGCACCCCTGACGCATTCCCCTATGGATATTCAAGTAGTCAGATCCATAACCTTTTATAGAAAGTCTCGCAATAAGGTCGCTATACAAGGTTTTAATGATGGTGAGAAAATTGTGTCCAAAGCCAAATTTCCCCAAAGTCTGCAGTAGATATTCCCAAAATAGGGAATTGAACGCCTTGTGTAGGTCTAAAGACAGTAACATGCCCTTCCTGTGTCCCATTCCATCCCAGTCTGATTTAAGGGCCGATATGATATTGATAGCGCGTCTAGTTTGGTCGGGTGCTTGCCTACCCTGGACAAAGCCCGTTTGGTCCGGGTGTATGTAGTCTACTAAAAAAGATTTCAGTCTGGGCGTCAACCACCTTTATTTTTAAATCAAGAAAGTGTATCTCGGTTCTACTGAATTCATACTGCAAAACTATGCCCCTATCATTCTCATTAAGCATAGCCATAAACTCATTTAAAGAGTTGGAGTCACCATCCCATAGGAGGAGGATGTCATCAATGTACTGTATCTTCTCCAAAACACCAACTTAGGCTTGGGTCTGGAGACCCAATAGAGACCCTGACAATAGACAATAGGAACTATGGAGACCCAATAGAGTATATTTTTCCAAAAATAGGACACAGCCTCTCTACCATGCTGGTGAGAAATGATAGTATATAAGGACGAAACATCGGCGGTGGCAAGAATATAACTGTCCTTCCACTCAATGTTTCTTAATTCATTAATCGCTTGCATGGAGTCCCTCATTAATGATGGAGTTTTGACCACTAGTGGCTATAAAATGTGGTCAATATACTTGTTGTTTGGCCACACCCCCCGACGACATCACCTAATGACCAAATTCATAGGGAGGAGCCAACGACGTGTGAGCATAATGTTGCAGCATGAATTCAGTAAGACCGAGATACACTTTCTTGATTTAAAGATGGTTGAAGGAAACATTGTTACAGCTAACCTTCTTCAAGGAAACTGACAGGAACGATTTATGAACACCAACAGCTGCCATCATTCGGCCTGGCTGAGGTCTGTTCCTGTCAGTCAATATGAAAGATTGAGGAGAAATTGCACCAATAGGGATGATTTTTTGTTGGAGGCCAATATTTTGAATGATAAGTTCCTCTAAAAGGGCTATGATAAAGACGTGTTCGATGATGCCATTATTCGTGCTGATCAGTGGGATAGAAAAGAACTGCTGAGACCTAGATTAGGAAGAGAGGAGAATGGTTCATTTAAATATGCATTCTTCTCCACGTATTCTCTCCAGTACTTCTCGGCCAAAAAGATCCTTTGAAAGCATTGGCACGTATTGTGGAATGATGGAGTGTTGGGCCCTCATTTACCAGATACCCCTCTGATTGTTTTTAGGGGTGTACCAACACTCAGACTACAGATAGCCCCAAATGTAATAGATCCCCCCAATACTGTGTCTTTTTTTCATAGTATGGGAGAGTTCTTTCCATGCAGAAAATGTGCAATTTGCAAAATTAACTCTGTGAAGGATAGGAAAATAGAATCTTTTCATTCTAATTCTACCCATCAAAGATTTGCCATCAAACCTTTTATAACTTGTTCGACAAAGCATGTGGTATATCCTATTAGGTGCCCGAGTGGCTTGGAATACATAGGCCGCACAATTAGAATGTTACATGTGTATCAAATGGTGGGAAACAACAAAATTTATAATGTAGGTATACTGGACAGCCACTGAAATATCTTGTGAATATTTAAAATGAAAACAGACACCAAGAGCAGTTTTGATAAAAAGCATAAAACAAAACTTTACTGGACATCATAATCAATAATAAGCTTCCTTACACATAAAAGTTACCATAAACAAATACACAAAATACCCCGTCTTAAACATACAACCCTGTCCCAAGAATATCAAATAAATACTTAGCTCTGGTAGTTGAAACTGGGGCTTCCAATGGATCTCTGCAACCACAGGACAAAAATAAATCTTGGCCACATGTTTCTACAACTCCAAACAGCCAACCTTCACCAAACAAAGTCCTTCCCCCAATGCTAATGACTCTCTATTCAAGTCCTCTATACCAGAAACCACCCCCAGGATGTGGTGATTCCTTTGACCACTCCTAGGTCACTTTGCGAGTGAGGTCAGCAACACATGGCTGCACTTCCCCCCCACAACCACATGGTTCATTGAATATGCGGCAGGCAGCCATTTTATATACAAGACTTAACCACCTGTGGGTGAGAGAGATTATTACACATGTATGGCAACATTTGTCGTGAATCAGTTAAAAAATCCACAACTGATACAATCCACCTGTTGATCCCATACATTGGCAATAATTACCAACATTACAAACAATTACATACATTTCTACTTCTTTACAAAAATATGCCTACAACATGCACAAGCTAATTATCTTAAGCATGTACAATGTGTATGCAATAAAAAAAATCCTAAACAGTTACTCAACTTCTTATGGAGATGGACTGCTTTCTCCAAAATCCTCAGATCAAATCTAAAGCAGACATGTTGTTCCTTTTTTGTGTTAAAAAACAACCCTACTTTTTCTGAACACATGCTTTTTTTCAAAAAGTCCTAAACACCACCCCCCACATTACATCTTGTTCCTCTGGTTCCTAAATCAATCAGACTGGTTTATTTGCATATCAATGGGAAGGGCAATAGCTTGCAAGAACATATGGGCTGAAAATCTAAACTCCATTATGGCAAATAGTCCCTACAAATAGACCACGGCAGCACATACCACCTGTCAACTATAGCATAATATGAATCTTCAACATATCTTAAAGCCTTTTGTCCAGGAAAGGGCAAAATAAACCCCCCTATTAAATGGGAGGAAAAAATTCGCTTTTGACCCCCGTATCTTCTGAGCGGCCAGACTAAGTCCCTGGCAGCTAAAACATCACTTTAAATAGGGTTAGCAATATCCTTAGCAGTCTGTGGAAAGAAAATCCCAAATGATGAAAGTCCCTTGTCCTCCTCCTGATAAATGCTCAGATGTAAGTCCACTCCAATTAAGCCACCATCCGGAAACCATCTGCATCTTCCTCAGGCTCTCATACGATCTTCTGGTCTGTCCCATCCCATCCAGTTTGGTCATCTGTGCTGCCTGGTCCACCTCTCGATGCTCAGTCAGTACCTTAAAAGAATTAGAGACAAAGCGGATTATATGTTCCTTCCACCTGTGTCAAAAAACATAGCTCACTGCTCACATTTTTAAATATCACCATTTTTAACTG